>NC_079300.1:15712444-16022444 GCF_023638135.1 Falco biarmicus
TACTATGATTACAAGAAAGTTGTGTTGTTATCACTGGCAAAATAATTGCTCCCTTCTCCCTTGCAGGTTTCAGGTTGCTTTCCAGCTGCTGCTTCTGGAGAGGAGCATTTGGAAGCTGTCCTTCAGAGCCACACAGAAGCACATGCCAAGCAGCACAGAGGTAGGAATGGTACCTGTGTGTCCTCTGAGCCTCACATGACTGGGACACCCCAGCCTCTTCCTCAGCCTCTGAGCACATAGGCACTCGCATGCTGTGCCAGCTCCTGGGCTCCCCAGGACAGCTCTACAGGGCACCCATCTCCCCCCACACACTGCAGCTCCCCTTTCCCTGGCGTGGGATACTACCCACCCTGACTGTCCTCAGCCCCATCTCTTCCTGAGATCAACTGGACTCAGTTCACTGGCCTAAAACAGTGCAATAAGTCTCACAAATTTTCCTTTGAGAGATCCAATCCTTCAGATTTCATGAAGGTGATTTTCCTGTTGATTTCAACAGAAGTTGTGTCTGAAGACAGAATAGCAGGATAATATCCATTTGAAGTGTAAGTAGGCAGCAGCATCAGATCAGATGGGTAGTGAGAAGAAACTGAAAGGAAAATGATGACAGGGCAAAAATATCCCAACATCTTCAACCTTTTTATTTCAGACTTTGTTAACCAATGAAGAGGGTCTCTCTTTGGTTAATGCAATTTAGCGATAATCCTTTGGGAAGGAGAAAGGATTCTTTCACAGCTGTATCAACAATATCTACTTTCTTTAAAAAAAATAGCAGCTGACTTGACATGTCAAGCATCACATATTTGGCCATGAAAGCAAAGTGTAAGCTATGCTGGCCAATAGCACAGACTTGGAACGATGCCACTGAGAAGTTGGTCTGTAAACTGATGCTACCTTATTTCTTAGATTCTAGGAGGACTTGCTGAGATTTAACAGCAATGCAGAGCTACCACATTCCTGGTAGATATTTCTTTTCTTGTTACATGAGACCCATGCATGAAGTGAAAAAGAGCAAATGAACATCAGGTTTACATCACCACTGATATGTGAATGATTGATCACCCATTAAATCACATACAGAGCTGGTAACAGCACACGGGGTAGCGTTAAAGTAAAATGTTTGATATTCTTTACTCTAATTAAACATGGAAATAATATGATGCAGTCTGTATTGTAAATGTTATTGCAGATTATAGACCTAGAGGAGAGGTGTTATGCCACCTTTATAGCCTCCAGTTCCTGGAGACTGTGACTTAGAGCTGCCTCAGGGCTGCCCTAAATTACACCAGTTGGTAATGACTCCCAAAGGGCTGCTATGCATCCAGTGGTTGCTGGAGTGTAAAGTACTTTGGCTATGCCAGCAGCCCATCATTTCACAATGGAGGCTGAGAGCAGCTGGCATAGTGCTTGGAGGAAATCCCCAAGTAGTGGTTTAAGACATTTTTCTAACACTTTTTGTCATGAGAGTGATATAAAATAAAGGCCAGATTTCACAAACACACAGGGGCTTTTTCTTTTTTATTTAAGCATCTGTAGTTGTGGGTTGGTAAACTTGGAGATGAGGGTTTCTATAGGATTTCAGAGCAGGTATCAACCTAATATTGCTTCAACTTGGCAATATTCCAGGTCTCTGTCCTGGCCCCGATTCCCTGCTCAGTAACGCTGCCTGTGCAGTATAGCACCACTGGCTGTCAAAAGCCTACTCCTGGTTTACATCTGTGTTAGCAAAAGGAGAACTGGATTCTTCCATGTATGTGTGAGTTTTCCAGTTCAGGCTCATATTCCAGCCTTCGCTGGAGCTGCCAGATACCAGTTGAGTTTGCATGTATAGATCTTTTGAGTATGTGTATATAGCTCGTGCAAAAGCTCAGCCAGTTCAGGCAAAGTGAGTGATGCATGCTCTGTTTTTTCTCTACACTGTGGGTAAGCCAACCATTCTTACACAAATATATCAAAGAGTCAGCTATGAAATTATTACCTAATATTGGCAATTTGCGGGGTATGGTTTTGACATGAGTATCTTCAGGATGCTCTGAAGTGAACATCCTGAAGACAATAACTGACTGCTGGCAGTGGGAAACTCATGACTCTCAAATTAAGCTAATGCAGTCCAAAACTCAACTAAGGACAGTGCTTTCAAACCTCTGAAGCAAGAAGCCACCACTCATGATCTTAATAAAAATTCTATGAAACACAGGGAAAAATAAAATAATTGACAGAGATATACACAGTGTGGAAAAGTGCAAACCCTCTGGGCATCTACAGAAGGGATTGGTGTGGTTCTCAGATAAATTTACTAGGAAGAGGTAATCATCAGTTCTGTACTGATATCTTTTAAAAAAAAAAATCCATGATCCCAAATAACCTCAAAGAGACAGATAATTTTGTGGATAGGTGAAATGTGGATGTGAATTCATAAAGATCTGACTTCCAGTTTAAGTGGAGAAAGGTGAGTGTGCTCGCCAGGATTAAATTGTAACCTTCCTAAAGGGAAGCAAATCATACCATCCCCTTCTCTTCCACTGAGTCTCTCCTTTGAGCTAGTGCTAGCTAACAGGTCTGTGTAGGGTGGCAAAGAGTCAAAAGGAGGATGGATGAAAGAAATTAACACCACATTTTGTCTGTTCCCTAGCTGTACAACCTTCTGCGCAAGGGGAAGAGAGATGGTCCAGCACTTCTGTCCTGGAAGGTTCAGAAAATTGTGAGGAAAGTTCTGTACTTAATCACAGATGGACACATGGTGAATTCCCAAAAGAAACTGAGGAGAGTGGATCAGAAAGTCACAGAATGAATCATAATAAAACAGTCGGAAAGGAGGATCATCTGGCCCATCTTTTGCCTGAAGGCAGGATTGACTTCAGCTAAGTAAATACTGATAGCCTTCTCTTACTCTATTTTTTAAATTGTTGAATATTTTTTAATAGTAGTAGCACCTGTTACTATCCTTTAAGCGATCCATTCCAGTGCTTAGCTACTATTTCTGCACCCTGGAATGACATTATTAGGCTAGAACTAATATAATCCGAGTACTGGAGGTCCATCACAACCTTAATACACTGCCTTCTTCCACTAGATCCTTTTTGGAGTTTGGAAAGAGCCTAACTAAAACTAAATAGATTGTACCTTACATATCAAAGGATCCAGGCCAAACTTTCGGTTCACTTTAAGAGTGCAAACTTGGCATAACTCCTTGGAAGGCAAAGATTTTACTCCACATTTTCACTGAAGCTGAATACAGTACCTGAGGACAGGAAACTCTTTTGCTGTAATGTAAAACCAACAGGTTTCTGTCTCTTGTGTACTTTTAACATTTGTTCTTGAAAGCAAAGGCAGGGATGGATAAATATGTAATTAAAGAGAGCTAAAGCAGGGACAGTAATGAACAAATACCATTCTTTTTTTGTCAGAGTTCTTGAAGGAAGCTAAGGTAGAGGTGTGGAAAATCAGTTATAGTGATGGACTTCACTTAGCATGGGAGTTCATGCAGTGCAAAGAGCTTAATGTGTGCAGCTGAGCTGGGCCTAATGGGCATCAGTTGTTATCTGTGGAAATGGAGTATGTTAGAGGCAGCCTGGCTACGGTACCCATCTGTGATGGCTAGTGGGATTTTTGACATGCTAGTGACCTTTTCTTACTCATTTTGCTGAATTTTCATCCCATAAAAGCCATTGGCTGGTCCACCCAATCCTGTATCGTACAGTCTCAGCCCATTGGTGAGGGTTTAGTGAGAAGACGGGGGGTCTGCAAACATAAAGCTGGGCTGGGGAGTGAGGGCAGCTGTCGAAAGACCTATGCACCCAAGCAGCACCCATATTTTTATATAGCTTTTTATATATGCTTTTGTAAAAATATGTAAGTACATATACATACAGAACATTCTAAATTTTTCTTATTTCTCTCCCAAATGACCAGAAACTGCTGTAATTCTGCTAACAGGCTAGCAGAGCCCCTTGCATGCTGCTTTACACCACACAGAGTGAAAACCCTTTCCTACTGTGCCTCTCTGCTTTACCTGTCCCACAAACAGAACCACGCATACCACAGTCAAATCTGCATGAGAATAAAGCCACCAGTATACCACCAACTGCTTTAGTTTTTGCCAGTTTTGCAGGCTGATTTATGGTTAATATCCCTCAGCACCTTCATAGCCCTTTTAGGATATCAAGCATAGGAAAGCAGATCTTGTCCTCACCAGACTTAGGGACTTCTGGAGCTTTGTCCTGCCTGAGAAGGCTTAAATGTGGGGAAGAAGGCTCTCTATGTTTTCTTGCCCCACTGTACATGTATGTAAAGGCCAAACAAAGTACAAGTTCATCTCTGTGGAGGCAAGAAGAGTTTTAAGGTCTTATCTCTTGAAACAAGCATTCTACTTAGGTTTCACAGTGCTTCTCTCTACCATAATTCATCAAAAAATGATTTCTCCTTAAGGAAAACAATTATATACCTGATTGAAATTGATCCAGTTTAATAAGAATATCATTAATTAATTATATGCTTTCTAAAACTCCTGGCACATGAGGATGTTATGAGTAACTAAGTATAGAAGTTCACATAGGAAAAACTTATTACCTGCTATTGCTGTTCCTTGGCTATTTTGATGGTCGCATGCTGGGTATGTTTACACAAAAAGTCAGACTCTCCAACATGGTAATGTGAACTTAACAGAAATGTTGCTGACTTCATTTTCATTGTACGGCAAAATACTGCTTTGCAAGGTTTAAGTATAGATAGCTGGATGGAGTAAAAGTCACAGATACCGAGTGGTATTCCTCCATAGAGTTGCAACAGAGGTGCAGTAGCCTGATAGCTCTGATTTTCAAAATCCTGAGAAGTTATGAAGGCTTTGATCAAACATGAAAAGAAATACAATTTTGTTCCAGACCATTTAGAACAAAAGCACTGTTTACTTCTCCCTCCCTGCCCCCCCCGCCCCCTTTTTTTTTTTTTTAATGGTGGGTTTCTTATCAAACAAGATCAGCTTCAATCTCAGTTAAGTCAACATTTGACATTCCAAATGCGTGAGTATCTTTGCATAAAGACAGGCTATTTTTCAATGAAATTCAGCTCTATTTTATAGATTAAAGTGGATTCTAAGGGTTGAAGTTCTACCAAAAAAACTCAAAACAACTGCCATTTTAATGATGTGCAACCAAATGGAACACCTACAGTAGGCTGAATCCTGACATAAGTGAGCAGGAGCAAGATCCAAGAGGCAAGTCTTGGGGATTAGAGAGAACCCTTTTCCAAAAAGCACAGGTAAGCAGAATTTAATTGGAACTTAATTGGATAGGTTGTTTCCCCCAGGAGGGAAGGTTTGTGTTTGGAAATGCTCATTTCAGTGCTGGGGGGGGGGGGGGGGGGGGGGGGCACAACACAATATTTGGGGTGGATTGTGGGAAAAACTGTTTGCCAGTCTGAGTGAAGGAAAGATGCTGTTTATTTTCCCAGGAGTCCTGCAAAAGGCTACTTGGAAAGTGCAGTGATTTTTGACAAATTGTCAAAATCTTTGAGGTGGCTCTGATGCTGTCAGAGCATTTTTCTCTCACCTCACACAAAGCTTTTCAACTCCTCCTATTTTAACAATCCTAACAATAAAAATATCATCGGCTATTCTTTTGCTATTTTAAATGGCTATTGTTCCAGTGTATTTAATCATTAAGGAACCAGAAGGGACACATTTCATTGAAAAATGTTCATTTGACCCTCTGTAAACAGCAACTTGAAGCATTTTAACAGGGTCTTCAAACTGTTTGGGCAGAAATAAAGCAGCATCTGGTTTGAAGCATGCTTTCATATTGTATTGTTTATGTTGATAGCTTAAGTTCTTTGCTGTGCATTGTTATTTATGACAATTGAATGTAGAACATTTTTGATTCAACAAAGTGCTTTCATTCTACAGCATGGGAATAACGCAATCAAAGCTGAGGTGACTTGACTGATTTCACTTAGAAGGTGGATTCCAGCAGGCCTATTAGTGTAGAAGTAGAAGGGAGGGGGAAGGAAAGGATGGAGCAAGTAACTAAGGGATACAAATTAAAAAGGGTGAGAAATCTGGGAAAGAATCCTGCTGCTGGTATGGACTATATGAGAAATTTTCAGGAGTCACTAAAGCCATGGGAAGAAATTGCAGGAATCTGTCCAAACAAAAAAGCAAGAATTCTACATAGATGTTTCCTTTTATGTTTTTTTGCTGGGGAACTTGCAAGAAAACATTGATGCTTCAGTCTTCTTGTCCCCTAGGTCAATAAAAATACAAAAATACAGGCATGTTTTTAAAAGATTTTAATTGTGTTTCCTATATTCAAAGGTAAAAACAAACAAAATTATGCTTGTTATAAATGTAAAATGAGTTAACTGCCAAAGGAACCAGGGTTAATTTCTGCAATGGAACACTACAGTAAAAAATAAATAACACGGGGTTTTACCAGAGCTGTCCCATGGCTGAGGTAGCTCTTAAAAAGGCTTATCAGAACACTGTTTCAGACAGACATTAGCTACATATTTTAAATATGTATATAAATTTAATAATAAATAATTATGCACAATACATTTACCAGGTATTAAATATTTAAGAAATCAATTAATAGAACCCTTAATGCTGATCTTATGGTAAATGTAAAAAAGGAACAATGAACTGCACAATTAAGTTTATTATTTTTAATAACAAGTTAAAAGTATCTTTTTTGGTTAGAAATGAGTGCAGAAGTATTCAGGTTCTAAAGAAATCTGTTTTCAAAATATTCTAGGGAGGCTTTAAGGGACATAAACAGGATTAGAAACTCTAACAAACATTACACATTTCCAAAGCCGCTGAGGAAGCCATTTATAATTATGATTCTGACTTTTCTGTTTAATTTATTCTGTCCCATGTTTCTATTTACTGCATAAGGTGGTGATTTTAAAGCCAGACCAGCCAGCTTAACTTGATTTCAGAGCTATTTCCCATAGATCATCCACTAGGACTGAGGTCCTATAACAGCAAGCAGAAGGCTGACTAGCCCAAGTGCTTGCTTCTAGGCTATATGTTATTTTCTTATAGACTCTTATTAGAGTTTCTGATTTCAGCCATGTTCAGCAATTCACTATCAGCAGTATTCCAGTCAAAGGACTATAATACAATTAAATATTTTTTCCTGTTGTAATGCTGTTATATATGGTAGCATCTTCAGCTTGTGGTTTGACAGAGCTTTTTAGTCAGGGTGAATTAAGCACTGTATGCCTCCTTTGCCTGCTCTCCCCTCACGACTTCGGCTCTCTGCTATTTAGTTCCTCTCAGGCTGTTTTCCTTTCATTTGCCTTATTAGTAGGTAGGTCAGTAGCTGATGCCACCTACTGTGGGCATCTGAAGGCTTTTCTTTTGTTTCCTTTTTTCCTAAAGCTTGAGAAGTTGCCACTTTCCTTAGTAGTGATTCACAAAAGATATTAAAAAATCATTTAAATCTCTTCTGATTAGAAAAAGCATGTACTGCACCTTCCTTTACAGGTATGTATACACCTTTCTTTATAAACATGTATAATCTCTGTGCCTCATCTTAAGCTGACAAAAGTAACTAAAAATCCAAATGTGTTACAGATATATGACATATTAATTAACACCTTTCCATTTTCAGAGTTCTTTTCATCTATAATAGTCTGGTGGGGGGGGTTGTGGGATTTTTTGTTTTGTTTTGTTGGGTTTGGTTTTTTGGGGTTTTTTGTCCTTCCTCTACTCAGAAACCTCTGGAAGCTGGAGAAGGTCAGACCTTGGCTCTGTGTTAACCATTGTTGTTAACACAGAGGGACAAATCAGCATCCGTATATCAGATCTGCATTGCCTCCCTGAACATTTTTCCAAGGATCTGAACAAATGCAGAAGATGATATCATACTTCTGGTTACCTGTAGAGGAGTGTGAGACAGTGTATACGTGTGCATGTGCAAACATCTCAGTAGGAGTAAATATACTCCTACTAATCAGAAAACCCCATTAGTATTGTGGAGGAAAAGGAGGGATTAGTATTAAATGTGTTCTCAAATGCTGGAATCATCAGGCAGGTCCTGAATTGTCTTTTTACTTTACAGTCTAAGGTAACTAAGACTTTTCTGATACTCTACCATTCTTGTCTTTAATGGTCTGCTCTCATTATATCCTTCCCTGTCAGTCAGACATTGGCTTTAAGAACGGTCCCACTAATGCTCTTTTTACTACCAGCTACTATCTCATAACATCCTTTGAGTTTAAATTTGAACCTGTCTTGCCCAGCTGCCTTTCTTCCACTCTTGGTTACACTACGCAGATACTACTCTCTGTATAGGTCCTCTGTTACCCTGCTTCCTTTTTGAGTTATTGCCTCATATTGATCTCCTTCTATGCAATATTCTTTAGTCATGCAATTTGTTTCTTTGTTTCTGTTGTAGCCCTTCTTCCTATACCTAGTTTCTGCTAGCTGCAATTGCTCCAGTGCCTGTGTTGATATAGACGTATCTACAGAGTATAATGAATAAGCCGTTGTAGATTTCAGTGAGTATTTTGGATGTACACCACACATTTGTCTCATCTGTTATTTAGAAGGAAGTTATTGGCTCCAGAGAGTTAGTAATACTAAATTTGTACTGACATATTGATCTTTGAAGTTCATAGGTTTCTGAGCTTGAATCACTGATGCAAAATCTAGAGTAGGAGATCTCCAAATGATGATTTCAAGAATTTTTTAGTGACAGTAGCTCCATGAACTGAACTTGCTGGTGCTAGAACTACAAGGAGCTCCACACCTAACTCATTAAGTTGGACTTGTGGAGCAACTGTGGCCATTTCAAATCCGTACAGTCATGTTCCCTCCTCATTTTGCTGGTTTTCTTGCACTACAAGCTCTGGAAAACAGCTGCACCATTTAGTATATATGCCCAGTGGTGTGCGGCCTCTGGAGGGCTTTCACAGTGACAACCACCTGCTCTGTATGTCAAACATACCTAGCCAAGCAGCTACTCTGCTGCACACCCAAACCACCTGCAGGAAGACATTCTTTATGCAGCAAAAACAGATCTACAGCAAAAAATAGTGCTCAGACACAAGTAAGAAGTATGCATATTCAAAGCTATACTAGGAGGCAAAGACTACATCATCTGCACAGAAACTGGAAAGCAATAATGAATACCCCTGTAATACAAGACAAATCAGTTCCTGTAACAGCTTGTACAAGGTTTACTGTTCACCCTGCTGCATTCTCTCCTTCCCCTTCTTAAGTGTAGCTGCATTCAAAATACAGGGCTGCAGAACCACCACAGTTACTAGTATACTGGTTTAAGCAAAATTGCCCCAGCCTGTAGAGGGTTTTGGCTCACAGATGTCTACAAATGTGCAAGATACAACTGCTTATGTGTATCTGAGTATAAATATACACATAAGCATATATGTGACCAACTCAGTTAAATATGGCAAAACTAGACCTCCTGTTCTGTGTTTTAGTTCTCTATAAATAGAGGTTCTGGGATCTTGTACCCATTTTATGCCTCTCATACCAAGCATCTTCAATCTTTTTTTTTCTCTTTATCATCTCTTCTATTAGCATATACAACATTCTTGTCTTTTTGAACATATCATGAGGCTCCTTTGGGTTTTTTTACGCAGTGTCTGTTCTCCCAGTTACTCCCAAACATAACAATTCAGATTTCTCTGTTACTTCCTTAGATATCTCTTGAACGTTTCTGTTTGAAATGAAACCAAGAATCCAAACTCTCAAAACAGTGTATAAACTTTGACTTGTAGATGTTCTTTCTTGATTCTTTCACTTTGGGGACTGTATTTATAGAACTTCATTTCATACAAGTTTTGTTATATTTAAAAATTTTAAATATGATTGTTTCATTTACTAATGAACAGAATAGTCATATTTTCAAATTCATTTATGCAATAAAATTTTATCTTCAGCTGGTTCTGAATTTTCCACAAGGCACTTCTTTGGCTTTTGGAAACCTTGTCTTCTGGCTCCCAGCAAAGTCCTTAAGTATCTAAATCATTGCTGACGGTTGGAGCTGAGGATCCAAAATCCTCATTTAGAAAGCTTTACTTGCAAATTCTGGGCATCGTCAGGCACCTTATCATTTTCAGTGTGGCATTTATGTCAACAAGAGGCCAGTGCTGCTTGTTGTGAAGCTAGATAGGGGATTGAACTGAAATGCAGAGGACAGAACAGTTGTGCTTCTGATTCACTGTGAAAACTTTACTCAGTGAAGAAGAAATTTAACTGGCGATACACTGTTCTGTTCTGGGTTATTAGCAGAAGCACTAAAAACTACTGTCCTGTTTCTACCACTACAGCAATAATTTGGACAGTAGGTGTTCGCACTTATTGGTTTTGGAACCTTGACAGCTGCTATTGCCAGATCCTGCCTTCTTGCATTGCCTTTGACACTGGAAAAAATGACAACTACAACATGTTTAATTTTACTGTCTTATAAACATAAGGGGGAAAATCACTTAAAATTACTTCTGGATTTTCATTAATAAGCTTAATAATCTCTTAAGAAGTCTTTGGCAAAGCAGCCAATAAGAACGAAGGGATTACAAGCTTTAGATTTTAATGAGAATTGGTTGTTTGTGGTATTTCTCATTCTGCCACAATCCATCATTAGAAGAATGTGTATTAAGATTTCTGTGCCTAGAATCACAAAATCAAAGTATCATATTTGCATTACTCATGCAGGCTTTGAATTGGACTAGTCAGATGAACAGGTTTAAGTGTGCACATTTGATTTTGCTGGCCATTTTTTCCTTTGTTTATAGGCAGCACAGGTTTTTAGGAAGGAATTCAGTGGCCAGCTGCCCAAATTAAAGAATAGCGAAAAGATCAAAGTAGTGCATATTGCTACTGCGGCAGTTATTAGCATTTGTGATACCTTATTCTCATGACAGAACAGAAAGTGGCATAACATCAATCTTGTTTTGTTACAAAAAATAATAAAAAGGGGAATTGGTACAAGTACAGCTGTTTTCATTATAATCTCAAGAAAGTAATGTCAGAGTCCTCTTCTGGGGCTGTAATGAAAGGACCTTTGAAGAGCTAGTGTATTCTTCTGTTAGTCACAAAGGTACTGTACGCAGTAATTCCTTTTCTTAAGAAATGGCTGTTCCGTTAGACCAACAGGAACTGATCACGAGGGTCCCACTATTGCTGAGATGGGGTCATGTAGAGTGGAAATATGAGCTCTATAACCCTTGACCCCTTTCCCTCTTTATTTCGATTCCTTTAACAATGCATGGTTGGCAGACAAAAACAATGGAAAGTTCCAATCTCTTTTGTTTGGCTTGGGAAAAACTCAGGCCAGCTCAGTTTTGTTTTTACCTAAAAGTATGCCTGGGTTTCAATTAAAAGGAGATACTTTAAGTTTGCTAGTCTGTGAAACTTTAAAAAAAAAAAGCCATTGTTGCCCATCCATGATCTAAGCAACAATGAGATACAGATTCTCACAGTGTGTCACAGTAAAACTACATCTCATTTCTAACCGTAGAGGCTAAGAAAAGATGGACTGCTAGCAAGCTGGATTTTTAAAAAACTACATACCCATTCATGTCTACTTATTAAACCATCACTTTTGAATCAGGACATAATATTTTAGAAATTCTGTGTCAAGGAAACTGGCAAAAAGAAGAACCACAAATAGCGCAGTTGGAAGCACTGGTACAACTTGGGAGCTTAGCATATGATGCCCTCACCCACCGTCCCTTACAGAAACGTTGCATGTTTTATTTTAAAGGGAAGTTTTATTATCTGAAAAGTCAAACACAGTTTATTCAGGACTACTAAAAAATTAGAAATTGAGTTTATATTATAAATTAAAATTAATGACATCTATTTCTGAACTTCTCAGAGTCTGATGCACACGTGCACTCATTTTGCAGGTCTGGACTCATGCAGAGACAATATTTAACTTCATATTTTCTCTGTTTTAAGGTTTGGTAAACTTTCTATCCTTTAACATCATTATACAACAACTCAGTGTCGTCTTGATAACGTGGTGTCTAAGTACATGAAACTGTGATCTCTTACAAACATCTCAGCATCAGCCAGTAAAGAATTGGTCCCTGCTAGCTTGCTGTGAGCCTGCATTTGAAAGAACCTTGCATGACATAGCAAAATTCAGCCGTCAGTAGTCTCCAATGTAAAATTTATAGTAAACACATATTGTAAATCATCTACAAAGAACTGTATTAGTTGACACAAATTTGCCCAGCACAGATTTGTCCAACACTGTGTGTATGACTGAATAAAGGGAAGACAATTGAAATCCTTATCCTATTGAAACATCCATAATTTTTATAAGGTCAGCAGTTTATCTTTGCTCCATTTTGGTGTTTACAATTTACAGCTTTGAGTCAGTCCCCAGGTATATGACCTATGGAAGCAGATCCCTTCCTAAAGAGAGATTTCCCAGCCAGAGGAGACACTGGAAGACCCTTCTTGTGAAAAGGTTAAGTGTTCCATTTTGGGGTAGAGTACAACCAATTGAACTACCAAGCAGTAGAGCAGAGTCAGTTGCAGGATGTATAATTACAGCTTTTGAAGGACCACGACTGAATAATTCTGAACATTTTGTTATTCCTAGTTTTAATTATGAATTTCCAAAAAATAATTTGCCAGGTACTCAACCTTCATTTGTTAAGGATAACTATGTAAAAACATTCCAAATTTTAGATTATAAATTTTATTATTGTTATTTGCTTACAGGGAAGTTTACCTTTGCCTTGTATCATCCTTTAACAATTAAATTAAGAATTCATATAGATCTTGATGAAATTTGCACTTCAAAACCATTTCTTAACAATTAGTTTGCAATACCACAATGTGTGTCCTCAGTTCCACTGATAGAAAGGAATTTGTAAGATGCAGCTCTAAGGAAGAAGTTGCTAAAAATAAAGTTTCAGAGTGAATTACAAGCCACCTCTGGTACAGTTTTTTTTACTGGAGTACCAATAATTTAATGTACATACAATTAAAGAGAAATATTTACAAGGAAGATTCCTAAACTTGGGATTGCTAGGAGTTAAAGGTTTCAGTCTCAAGACCAGCCTGACATGATAAGGATATGATAGCTAAATCTAAACTAGATGAAAAGGCTTGCTAGATTCCTTCTCAATAAGAGAAAGCTTATAACATGTTGGTCACTGCCAACTACTTGACCAGCTACAGGAAAGAAAGAAATGTTCTTATTAAAAAAAGAGCTAGATGAAGAGAAGGTGCTATGATCCACCTTCTCTGTGGGTGCTGAAGGGAAATGTTTGTTATCTTTTCTACCTAAAATTGGTGTACAGAAGCACAAGGTACCTCAAGTAGGGAATTTCCACAGAAGACCCACAGTTCTTGTCCAGATGGACACCATCTAGGAATTAAATTCCTTTATAATGTAGACTTCTAAAGTTTATCATATCACTGATACCCAGGAGTTTGATCAAAACCCACATGTTCATATCCTGTTGCTTGAAACAGAAGTTTTTTCTTTCTTTTTGGTTTGTTTTGTTGTGTTTTTTTTAATTCAGAATTTAAGGAGACTACAGACCAAATTTTGCTTCTAGGTGTATGCATGGCTTCCACTGGCTTTTATGGAAACTGTGGGTATTCCTCTCAAGGCAGAATTTAGCCTGGTATATGGTTTTGATTCACTCTGCATTCCTTTAATGTTCAAAATCTTAAAGATTATTTGGATATAATACATGAAAGGGAAGACAATATCTGAAAAAGGACAGAGAACAATTATTCTCTGTTTCAAGGGTGAATTGCCTTAAGTGAGCAGAAATCAGTCACAGGAGGCTGCTTGCTTCACTTATTTTTCTAACTGCTCTAGGCAAATAAAGATTAAGCCATTCTTTTATCAGGCAGGCCTTCTCCCCAGTATAAAGACATAATCAATCTAAATTGAAGGCAACTAAGAGATGCACAGAGGGTTTTGTTGGGCAAGTTTTGGCTGTATAATGACATAGAAGTGTAGGGTTAATTTTGGTTTAGATTTTGCTCCAGTATATTCAACAGAAATTGAGGTCAAAGATAAACACCTAAATTAATCTTTCAAGGTTTTATGATAATTTGCTGAACAGTTGATAGTGTTGCATATCATCTGTATAAATTTTACATAGAGAAATTAATTGTTTTAAAACATGGTAGCTAAAGTTCAAGATCAGTTTAGTTTCTCAATACAGGATCAAATCAGGGTGGATAAAAATAATTTACATTGAACTACTGCAACCCTTAATCAAAGGTAATCCTGTTTCCCTCTTTTGGAAATCTCAACTAAGTTATGGTTCAGAGAGAAGGCAAAAGGTTCAGGTGCCCTGGGTTGTCAGGAAAGATTAAAAAGGCTAAATCTTATTTTTATGCACGTCTATACAAGTTCATGATTTTGATAGTAAGAAGCATGTTTTATCCAACACAAGCTCAGATTTTGTTCTGCAAAACCAAAATTTAACTTATGAGCTATTTCCAAGCCGAACTCAAAATCACATTCATCCCAGTTTGCTCATAATAGAAATGACAAAAATAAAACCTTTTTCTGAACTCAGGAAAAAGTGTGATTTTTTGTTCAACCTCTGATGATCAGAATAAAAGAGAACAAAGACTCAAACTACCCATAGTCTGAGTTTGAAAAAAAGAAAATGTGGCTTTTCTGCCCCTCTCCTGGTACTTTTTGTGGTTAGGAAAGTTTTGTTGAATCCTAGTTGTATGTATTTCTGAAACTGGGACAGAGAACCAAGAATGCTCCTTGGAGAAAGATTTTGTTTACACCTAAAAAGCCTTATGAGTTCTGCCAGATCAGTTCATATTTACAGGAAGGAGAGACAACAATAGGGATGGTGAAGAGCACAACAGCCACTGCACCAGATAAACCATCAGGTAAGTAGCAATACATATAAATGCTCATTAATTTTACTCTTGTGTTACAGTCACACCTTGATTTTGTTATCATTTCAATGATTTATCTTCCAGAAGGAGGGTTAGCATAGACTTCATAGCGCTGATTAACTTCTGATGTGAACAGGGGTTTTAATAACTGAGTAAAATGGAGAGACCAAAGCAGCACCCAGGAACATTATTCAGAGCAAATTTTTCTGTTCTACTAATAAAAGGGCAGCTTCAACCACAATGTTTTCTTGGAGCCTTGAAGAGTTCCTTGGAGTTTCAAAGGAATTCTGGGAAAAATACGAATAGGATTGGAGAGACTCCAAGAAGATTTCCCCAAATAGAGAATGCACCTAGGAGTTAAAGCCCTTGTTCCTCTCACTGCGGTGAAGAATTTCCTCCTGAAGGTGGAGATGGCTTCCAGAAGCTGTGTCAGTTGCAGAAGTTACACTGATAGATAGGTAGCCCTGCCACAGCAGCTGCCTTGTCTGGAGGCAATGCACACACCACCCTGGGTCCACAGTTCCTCCTGCTGCATCTTGCCTTTTTATTCCCACCTAAACAATTTTTTGCATGTAAACATTTTGCAATATCATTGAGCTCAATCTAAAATGCGCAGCATACAACAGCCTTTTAAATAAACCACAGCATCTCAAACACTGACAGATTCACCATGTCTTTTCATTTTTAATTGGATGATCCCATATTTCTTGGCTCAGCTCTGATGCTGAACTTACTCGCCACACATTATTAAACTTTTTGAATATTGAGTTGCTCCGGTTGTATGCTGATATCACTATTAAAGCCATAATTGGAACATTGCATTTAACTCTTCCTGCATATAGCTTTAGCTTCATTGTGTGCTGTAAGTCTACTTCTAATTATGAGTCAAGATGAAGTCAAACAACCCTGCCTTTTCTGCAGTGATTAGAGATTACAGTGAGGATTTTCTTCTGTGGAAAGCATTGTGAATTTAAGCATTCTATACAAAATACCAAACAAAAAGAAATCAGTGAACTGAAACACTGCTAAGGGTAAGCTAATTTTTCATTAAAAAAGACTGCCATTCAGCAGCCCATATTTGTTAGCAGGGTGGTGTCTTTTGAAATCAGTTATTGTATTTCTTTCACACAGCAGATGAAGATGGTAAATTAGTTCAATTGCAGATGAGAACTTGGAGCCTACTGGAAGTTGATTTGTTTGTCAGCATCCAGGAACTTACAGCATGAAGCACATCTGTCCCAGCTGTCCTCTGTCATAGGGAAAGGAACACCAGGATGCGTACATGTCAGTTTGCTCGCCTGAAAAATGCCCTTTCCTTCTGAGTGCCTCCTATTTTTCTTGTCTCAATCTTCTACAATTACTTCAGATTTCAAACATTTACAGACAAATTGGTGCTAAGCAAAGCTGCGACATTCCAAAGACAATGCTCGTTGACAGCAAGAGCCTCGCTTCTCACACATTTCAAAACTTGGGGAGAAAAGCAACTAGAAAAAAAGAGGCTGCCACCCTAGGATGAAGGTTTATCTTTTTACCTAATTGTATTGCCCCCTAATAGTGGAAGAAGGGGATCCCCTTTTCGAATCACACTCTTAAGCCTGAAGGAAGCTCCCCCAGTACTGTACAGTGGGTGTAGGAATGTGCTACTTACTGATGACTGTCTTGCTGGGCTTCAGGAAAAGCGTTGTTGTGGGGGAAAAGAAAAAATAAAGGGTAATTGGAAATGAGGCTTCTTACACCTTGGTTCCACTTTTAGGAAACGGAAAGGTAACTGTAGAAACACTGAGTGCTAGTAATCTTTGACACCCTCATTATTAGTAGGTTTTTAAATTTTATTCATGTGGCTCGTATTCAACCTGACAAGTCATGTAGCGATTAAAAATTGGAATGCTGCAACAACAGTGTTAGAATTAGGATCAGTGACTGGTTTAACTCTCCCTGACAAGGAAAGCCTGGCAAATGACTTGGTTCCAGCCAGTAGGGAATCTTCAGCCTCACTGCGCACTACCAATGAGTCCTGACATGCCTCATCAAGACAGCCAACGTGGGCCTAGCAGATGCCCTCAGAAAGTTTCCTCTTCTTGCCTTTCTTGCTCCTATGCAGTTTGTCACTGGACTCCAGAGTAAGTGTTAAGATGTGCCTAACGGGGGCTAGATGCATAGTTTTGAGAACTTGCATAAAGCCTGGAGGGTTAGGAATTGGGCTTCTGGACCATGCTTTTTCCTCCTCACCCTTCTGGAAAAGCAGAATTTTTGCAATGACTCAAACCCAAAGGTGGGAGGTTTCAGAGCCCAGGTTCTTCCATGATGAAACATTATGAGAAGCCGTTAGAAGGAATTACTGTGGAGCAATTACCTGATCACAGAGGACTTAAATTTCCATTACAATATGTAGGCTCTGCCATGGGTCCTACAGCATTCAGACAGCCTCAGTGATATATTCAGATAATGATTTTGCCTCCCCTGGTATCTCTCTCTCTCTCTTTCCCTTTAATAACATGCTGCCCTTTCTGCTGTACAGTTGCAGGACAGGTGTCTTTGATTGATGTGTTTGAAACATGGGTGGCTTAATATCTATGTTATAATAATGACTGATTTTTGGTATCCTGGGAGAACATCTCTCTTGGCACTTAAAATACAAAAAACAAGTGACATTTTGAAATAAACAAGGTCTACAGGTGGTAGAATTAGCACTCAATCTGTCATCCTGCATGCAAGGCAGAGCCTCAGCCACCAGCGGATACAAAACAGAAAGTATTTTGAGGTAAGCAGATTAAAAGTTTGAGTTTATGATGAAGAAATTAAAAGGCAAACTTTACTCTCCCTATCGCCAAAGTTGTAGTCTCTGGCTATGTACAGCAAGTGGCATTTCCCTGGGCAGAAGGGCAGAGATGGGAGCAGAGTTTGAAGAGCCATAGGGGAGGTCTTTCACTCCCTGGGCAAAATGGGGCTGGATTCCTTGACAGTTCTCCTGTAGGCCATCTTCAGCATCAATTTTAGCAGGTGGGTCACCTACTGACATCCTCTATTTTCTTCACCTCATGCAGAGGTTGCAAGGGTTGGGTCTAGCCTGCTGGTCTGTGGCTCCGTAACCTTTCAGCACCCTTTGGGGGAAGGACTTCTTCCCTTCCATGCCAGCAACTGAGATTGGTGGTAGGATTTTAGCAAAATATAGTACCAACAATGCTGATCACTCTACTGCCTGGAATATCTGAAAGTAAGGAAATGATGGTTTTACTGGAGAAAAAATAAACAAGTGTTTGAGGGGTTTTTAGTTCCATTTTCCCGTTTAGCAAAATTTACTTACAGACAAGAAAATCTAAAATTTTAGTGGACTTCAATGTCTGTACTCAGTCAGATTCATGTGCCATTTCAGTGTAGACTTTAAATATGCAGTTGCAGATACAATCTGTCTGATAAAATATTATTGTGTGCTGGCAGAAGAGATACTAATCAGCTCTTGATTAATATTCATTGTATACATATATGTATTCAGGAAATTAAAAGGTATTTTCAGACAATCAGAGAGCATACAGCACAAAAGACATTCCTAGATAAATTGAACAAGCAGTGGTCAAGGCAATCTCTTGAATTCAGAGTTAGCAAAAGGCCAGCCACTTCATTTTTTCATTCACCCCAGAGGATTAAGAAAAACTGAGCTGATAGAATCTTGTGATCCCACCCACTTTGGGTGCTTGTTTTCTAATTAAAATGGAAATTTGATCAATTATCAAAATGCACTGGCAGATAGAGATGTGCCATTCATCTTCTGCTCGATGCTACATGTGCCTTGGAAGCAAGAGGAGTGTTTTCAGTTTCTGCAATAATTTAGACATTAAAAATGCCATGATTATTATTATAGTCACTTCTAAGGCGATCATCATTAGTATTCTAAATGAGCCAAACAAAGCCGCTGTCCTGTCCTCCACCAAGAGCATGTAAATTAGCTCACACGTAAATATATACAGAGAATTACATATAGGGAGATAGGGATATATGACATCAACATAGTTATCTGTAAGCATCCTGGCATTTGCAAAGGCTAATCATTTCATAGAAATATTTGCAGAATCAGGTACCTCTCTGTCAAGTCTCACTGACCATTAAAGCAAATGGAGAATTTTCCACAGCACTTTCATCACGAAATAAAAATCTACTACTCAACACATAGCTCCCATTCAAAATAGTGGGACGCTCACAAGGAACTACCCACCAGCAGCATGGTGTTGTCCATGCTCTACCCAGGTCTTGATATACTTTGGACACATAAAGATACTGAAACCCGGCAAAGAAAATCTTTTCATCATTAATGTGTTTGTGGTAGTCTGCTAAATCGAGGCTCTTCTGTTGACGTGTATCAACAACAAATGTTGTTGTGATCCTGGTTTTCAAAGACCGGGACTCTCAGGGTAAGCAATGGGTGGACACTGGGGAGCACTGCAAGGGTTACTGCTAGAGATAGATGCAAATTAGCAAGCCAAAATCCAGAAAATAGCTGCTGCTGAGGCAAATTAAAAAAGTCAAACCACAGACAAAATTTAATGCTGAATGCTCATAGAGACAATTAAATAACTGGGGAGACCATAACAGCCACCGTTACACTAAAAGGAGAGAACAAGAGCACATAAGATGTTGTTTAGGGTGTTGTGTTGTCCTTTTCCCTCTTAGAAGACTGGTTGTATACCCAGTTAAAAACCTCTGAGCTCAGACACATCAACAGCTGAAATGGCAAAGGCCAGTCTTAGTGCACTAAGAAAGCACTAAGACTGGGAAAAGCCACTGTTAATTTGCTATAGGAATTTGCTGGTGCTCACTGGTCAGGCCCCAACAGCTCAGCCTAACAAAAAAGTAGGTAAGCAAAACAACTATCACATCGAAAGCTGAAGAGCAACATGGCCCAAATGAGATGGATGCAGCAGGATGGAAGCAGATGGATGCTCAGAAAGCTCCACAAATACAGGACTCAAAATACAACAGCTGTCTTCTACCTATCATGCATTGTCCGAGAATGCCCTTCAAATGAAAATTTGATGGAAGATAAAAAGAGAGGAAATTTTTACTTAAGCCTTTCAGTGTTTCTCCTTTTCCTTATTTATATTTACTTAATTATAGACTGTAGCTAGCAAAAAAAACACTGTTTGAAGGCACAGGTAAGTGCAGAACACTAGGTCAAGACCATAACTTAGTGGGTCCAATATTTCTGACAAGGCAATGGGAGTAAGATTATCCAGGCCAAACAAAAAGCAGAGGACCTGGCTTGCTGGTTTACAATAAGAAGGCTTCAGTACATGTCATTTTTCCACATTTTAGTCAGGATACTGATCACTTTTGCTTCCATATTGAAGTTCCACTTAAATAACTCGCTGAAAGTCTTTAAAGTCTAGTCCTATGCCTTAGAGCTCAAAGTGTTTGTCCCCTCTCCATGGGTGAGCAAGAGCTAACAATCTTGTTTGCAAATTACAGTGAGTTTATTCTTATTTCATACACAGTCTTTTCCCAGAATTTAAGTTATTCAGGCCTCGGTCTGTGTGAGCAGAGTAGGAATGAGAGGAACAGAAGTCATGTCTCTGCTTATTTTTTTATCTTTTTTACTTTTTTTTTTTTGTTAAGAATATACCTTTGTCATCAATGAATTTCAGTGGGGGGAAAATTTAATCTTGATTTGCCAACAAGTTCAGTAGTTGAATTGTGATGGGTGAAATTCTGACTCTCTTGATATCAAGCTATAATTACAAATAACATTTCCTATTTTTATCTAAATTGGAAGAAAGGATTATATTATTCTTTTAGCAATAACTTGGGCATTATGCTTTTTCAATTTCAAATATCAGTTTGAACCTCCAAAATTAATGGGAACATGTCTGAAAGAAACCTTAAATTACATTGTTTATTTTTGGATAATTCAAAGATTATTTTTCTATCTGACATTGACTAATAAAGAAAGAGTTAAATATAACTTTGGAAGGTATTTTAGTCATAACAGTAATCTCGTTATATATCAGTGGGTCAATAGTTCAGTAAAAGAAGGAACTATAACTTGAATAGACACTAATTAAAAGAATCAATTCTTATCCTACTACATATGTCCAGTCATATTAACACATTTCTAGATTTCTTACTCAGTGGACTAGTCAAGATTAAAGGATTTGCTAATATGGATGAACTGAGTATGCTTCCAAACTGACTGAGCAGATTTGTGAACAAATTAGTTCATTTAAAATTGACAGTGAAAGATTGATTTTGCACAGAATGAGTTACCTAAGGTATTCATCATTTCCTCTGCTTCCATGCACAAGACAGAGATCTGCTTCTTTTTCTTTCTGATTGTAATAGGACTGCTTACTGAGCACCTTTATTTTACAGCTGTGATTGCAGCCTGTCATTCTTTTAATTTAGACATATTTTAGCCTCCACAGACCTTCAGAAATAACTTCCTTAAAAGCCTCAGTCTAATGACTCATTACTTGAGTTGCTCAATTCAACCACAGTACTTTAAATTATAATGCAAGGGGAAAAATAGCTAATTACACAGAAAAAGATCCAATTACTCCTGAGACTATTTGATTCATTATTCAGATTGTTTTGGGGGGTAGGGAGGGAGGGAGGGTGTCTCTAAACATGGGGTTATGTATCAATGTATCGTGAATGGCACTTAGATGTCAGATTTGCCATCAGTTATCATCATTCAGCAGTACCCAACATCTCTGTATTTTCCCCTACCAATCAAAATAGAGTTTCCCAGACTGTAATTCATGCATATGTGCCAACGCACAGTTCTTCATTTTCAGACACTGCATGATATTAGAAGCTATAACCAGTCCTTTCCTAATACTCTTACATGGTAAGTCGTTCACTTAGTTCTTGAGGGGACATATCTGACAATAAATGCAAAGGAAAGTGACCCACAAGTCATGGAATCCCCAGAGAGAAGAGTTTCTCCAGTGATGAAACATGTGTTTTGCTTGATGCTCAGCTAGCCCTGAGCCAGGGAACATCCAGACAGTTTGCTGGTGACTTGCCCATGCCCAGGTCCTTCCCATGGTTCAGTGTGATATTTACAGTTGGATGGGAGCCGAACTCAAAGGAAATTACAATCCTATCCACGTTGTCCTCTCCAAACCCAAATTGCTAGTAGTTATTTTAGCTACCACCATAAAACCCTTTGGACTCTTCAGAGGTAGATCACACCCACTCTAAACCTGGCTTTATTTTATGGGGTATTCAAGATTCCCTTAACAGGACCACTGTCTTCTCAAACCTGGCTCGCGTTTAAGGGCAGAAGGGAATCTGAAACAAGTTAACTACATTCTGTTTCCAGTCTGACAGTTCTAGTTACTAGATAATAAAAAATTTTACATGTATGTGTGCTTTTAGCTTAGTTTGCCCAGATGTGAAATGAGATCAAATTTTGGTCCAAAGAACATTTTGATGTCATTGTCTCAGTGGTGTTCTGCAAAAATTAACAAGACTAAGGCGATTCTAATGTAGAAAACTTTATAAAATCCCACTATTTTATCCTACTACAGACTATTGTTTGCAGCTATACTAATTTTAAGAGCTCTCAAAGAAAACAGTTCTTTCAAGGACTGCTCAGTCATGGCTCCATTTTTCTACAGGCTTTGCTAATGGATTCAGCACTGCAATTGTTCCCTAAAACATGTATTCTTCCATAACAATTACTCTTTTGCAGTACATCCAGTCCAGTCGTCATTAAACCCATCTTACCTATGATGTGTGATCCAAGAATTCCCATTTTTTGCAGGATGTCACTGTCTACTCCACACTTTAATTTTATGCCTTACTGTAATGCTTCTTACTTCCCACTTAATTTCCTTTTCTTTTAGCTAGATGTCTCAATATTATTTGCTATTTCTGATTGTATTACAGCTCACCTTCCATTTTCTTAAATTTTGCGGAACTTCTCCTGACAAGCATGTTATGTTACTTATGATGAATTATGCAAGAGCAATAAAATGCAAAATATGTAAATGGCACACGATTGTTATCTTGCTATTAAAGTGAAGCAGTAACAGAATTTGTAATGTATATTAACAGGTCGTTCACATTTTTAATGTAGCTGAGGATAAGAGTAAAAAATTCGCTGGACTTTGCTCTGCGGTTGCATGTGAGAGCAAGATATAATGAAGACACCCTCCCCACCTTCAGTGATTTGTCTTTCTCAGTTCAATTCTGCCATTTCACAATCTTGCTGCTCTAGGGTTATGTGCCCTGGCAAATTGTTGTCTGTCACCTGTTAATGTATTTCCTCACTTACCTGACTGACAAATTCCTTGCCTTGATCATTGATTTGTGTGGATACACATGAATGAATGATGAATTCAATCAGAGACCTTCAACACTTTTGGGTAGTTTATCCTGTAGGGGTTTATCTTTAGTCTATTTTGAGAAGTAATCCATAGCTGTTACCAAATATTTGTATGTGTCAGGGTCAGCAGTGAGAAAACAAGTATCACCATTAATTTGTGCTATCTTTACAGTTCCTATCCTGATGACCCTGCCATGGTGCTCTACTGGATCACATTGTCTAAACATTACTTGCTACCAGCCATATCTGAGAGCTACTAGGCAAGTTTTGCAGGAAGGTCTCCCATTAGTGGATTTAGCAGCACCGATAACAGTCTGCACAAGCTACACAGTAGTCCAAGGTCATAACAATTTAAGCAGATGCTTAGTGGAGGAAGCCCATCCTCATGTTCACCCCTGCAGGAGAAGCTGTGGGTTTTGATGAGCCCAGGGTTTTGTGTGCTGCACCTGAGTGGGGAGCTGGCAGCAAATTTTGTGAGCACAAATACTTCTGTGACAGTCTGTTATGGAGGCAGTTCTCCCCTCACCTTGCCTGATGGACATCTCAGATGGGCTGAGCAGAGCTCATGTTCCTTAGGTTACCACTCTAACATGGTGGTCAGTGCTCGAGAGGGATGATTGCCACAGGATGAGAGAGGATAGGAGAAAAGGGAGAATTGCTCAGTGATCCCTCAAGTCTCTCATGTGCTATGTTCATTTACAAAATAAACCTACTTTCTATGTTAAGAAAGGGAGCACAGTTTACAAGCCAGCATTTCTGTACCTGCATGAGACTGATTTTTTTATATAACGTTTCACTCAGACCATAGTCAACATCACTCTGACAGCACAACATGTCAATCTGTGGGAGTAGTAACAGCTCGAAACAATTTAAATACTAGTCAAGGTTGTCCCTAAAGTATCAAATATTTCCCTTCTAACTCATTTTATTGTTCAGGAAGCCTCACTCCATGCACAGCAATGTAAGAACCTGCTAAAATAGCAATCCTTTTGGCACACCATTTACTTTTAATTATTCTGCCTAGGCAGTGGCTCCTCAATTCCCTTGGGATGCTCAAAGCCCTTGTTTTTCTCTGTGAGCTCAGTCTAGCATTGCTCTAGCCTGGGTCAGCTCTGCCCCGCCATTGACACAGCTGCTTTAGCAGGCCATTAACCAAAACCTGAGCAGCTTTCATCTAGCCACTGCAAAGTCATATGGTGATGAGCCCGAGTAATAGAGCTACCCCAGTAACACCGCACTCTCCATTAGCCAGGATTTACTTGCCTGCAATTATTTCAGTCAAAACTGAAAACAATGTCACTTCAAAAAATCACCATTTAAGTCACCATTTTTCTGCCTTCCAGCCTAAATCATTTCATTTTCTTTCCCTTTTTTCCCTGTCAGCAGCACGAACAACTTCTGCTCTCCTCAGGAGCAGGTCCTGCAGCTTTCACATTTAAAAAATTCTCACCTCCATCAAAGAGATGGAGCAGGTCCTTACCTAAGCCTACTGATGACAGATTTACTAGATCTGGAAGAGCACAGAATAGGCTGTTAGAATAAAAAAAAAATAAATTAAAAAAAGCCAAATTTTCTGATCTGATCAGACAGGAGGAAGAAACCCAGGAACCTTAGCTTATTTGTTTGTTTTCTGTTTAGAGTGTTATTTATTTTTTATTCTCATGAAGCGGAAGGACTAATAGTGAGAATATTAACTGAAGCCAAGCATAGTGTGAGAGCAGATGCTTTCCAAGCCTTTCCATACAGCCTTGCCAATCCTTCAGAGAGCAGCTCTGGGTTACCACACTTCTCTCAGTTTTTGTGCCTCTTTTCAGCAGCCAGAGCTAGTCAGAAGGAATTGAATAATGGCTTTGTGATTTAAAGGAATAATCAGAAATACTAAGACCAAGATTATTGGGCATATTTTCTTTGGTAACACGGGCAAGAATAAAGATTGTTTATTGTGTGTGTGACGGCCATAAAATGCACACAGTGAGAACATGAAGTAAGGGTAATCTCAGGTTTCAATGATTTTTCAGAACTTCAAGATTCTTTCAGCCCTAAAACAGGACAGTCTTTAAGGAAGAGGGATTTCAAATAACATGGAATTTATAAGCTAAAATCTATGGTTTGAGTTGTTGCAATTTGACTCCAAATCAGTTTGCCTCACATGGGGCATCAATCGTCACAGCACAAGCAAGCTAGGAAGCAGCAAAAAGGCTTTACCATTTGTCAGATTCTACTGTCCATGATGTTTCTCCATCCTCCAGAGGCCAGACCACACTCTTCCTTCTCTCTGCTAAATTGGGGGTTTCCTCCTCCAGGCTCTTTTTTTTCTCCTACCCTCCTCAGACCTATTTAACCACTTTGTGGGGACGAGCTACAGTTGCGCATCATCAAAGCAAGGCCACAGCTGCCTCTGCCTTCATTCCCCTACACTGAGTTATGCTTGAAAACCAACTGGTAGCCAGTGCATTTTAAGACCATCCTCTCCTCTTTGCAAAGGGTCCCACAAGACAAATGCATGCTGAATTAACACACCCTGAAATAATTCACTATCACTGTACTAATTGCATTCATAGGGGGACCCAGTACAGAAATGCAAACCCATAAAATGGGCCCCACAATTTCAAAAGGATGTTAAGGTATTTGAATGCATCCAGAGGACAGCATCAAAGGTGGTGAGGGGGCTGGAAGGAATGTCTGACACGGAGGGGCTGAGGACACTGGGTTTGTCTACTTTGGAGAAGGAGGCTGAGAGGTGACCTCACTGCACACTACAGCTTTCTGAGGAGGTGGAGTGGAGAGGGAGGCGCTGATCTCTTCTCCACAGCATCCAGCACCAGAACACATAGAAATGGTTCAAAGATGCACTAGGGGAGTTTGCACTGGACATTAGGAAGCATTTCTCTACTGAGAGGGTGGTAAAACCCTGGAACAGGCTTCCTGGAGAGGTGACCAATGCCCTGTGCCTGTTGGTGTTGAAGAGACATTTGGACAATGCCCTTAACATGCTTTAACTTCTGGTGACCCCTGAAGTGCTCAGACAGTTGGACTTGATGATTGTTGTAGATCCTTTCCAACTATTCCATTCTATTCTATTCTATTCTTCTTCCTACCCACTTCTTTCCCCACCAGTACATGCTGAGGATATTTATGATTACATCCTCCCAGTCTGCACTAGCAGGAGGGATTGAACAGGCCATCTTGTCCCATCCTAAGCATTGGCTCTGTCACTTTGTGGGAAGGAGGCACGTACTTTCCATGTACACTCATGGGAGTGAGAGCTGTGGATCAGCAGTAGATAATTTTATCATCTGAACAAATTTTCAAAAATCATGTGTGAACTGTGGTTTTTGAAAGGCCTCTCTGTTAATCCAGTTTAGCTAGGTTTCCACAGGTTGGCAAAAAACCCACATCTTTGACACTAGCAATACTCGAAGATCAAGCCCTCAGCCTGAAACAGCAGGTGCTCCTGAACTAAATGGTTGCAAATCTTTTTGATATGAGTTATACTTGCTCATTTCCCTTGGGTGTTCTTTTAACTTGTACTGATTTTTAGAAATTCCTGAGCCGTTTCCCTTGGAAAAACATAATAAAACAAAAGAGCCTGGGAACAGCAGTGTTCCATCAGAAAGAAGGTCCATCTTGCTCAATCTATCCTCAGAGTGACCAACCATAAATGTCTAAAGAAGAGCATATGAGCAGCACGGGCCTGCTTCTGCTGGGGTCCTAGGGGTGCTCATAGGCCTCAATGGCTGGGAGCAAACTCTCCTGAGATCCCTGCTCCCATGGTCTCCTGTCATGGCCCAGGGGACGTGTCTTAGCTCAGCCTGGGGCCTTCAGCCCCTGCCTGAGCAATGCAGGTGTGCTCATCTCTGCCCTGAACAGGTCTGCACCTGGGCTGCAGAGAGCTGCTCTCCTGGATGAACCCCTCAGACCCACCATCACAGCTTGTAATGCCTAACTGCCTGCATAACACAGCATAACATTTCTCTTCTGACCAGTCAAACAACTGAGAACATTCTTTGCCTGAAATGTCAGGGGGGTTTCAGCTCCAAAAACACGTTCAAGGACACGAATCAGAAAGATTGCAAGTGGTAACAGATTTATTTTTTTTTCCCCAGAACTGTTTTCCAGAGCTGATGCTCACAAACATGTATATTAGGGAGCAGGCCAGTGCATTCTTCACTTGAGCTTGAAAAAAACATCCCTTGCAGTCTGGCAAAGAAAAGTCACAGAGCTACAGAAAGCAGCAGCAGGAGCACAGGCCAAGCAGTCCCTGTTTCCTAAAGAGTGAGAATTTGAACAATGAGGATCAGTACCGATCACACTCAGAAGAAAAAGGTGTGTGGATACCATGTGGTATTTTCAAAGTATGACACATATTGGTGACGCACATACTTCTTGCCTGCAAAAGATTGCTGCGCTGTGCTTCTTGGCCAGTGATGCATGAAAAGCGCCCTGGTGCCCTCCCAGTGCTCGAAGTGCAGGCAGGGAGAGCTGGAAAGTGGCAGCTCCTGATGGTGCAGGGAGCCTGAAGCCCTTCTAAGCACAGGCTGGTTGGCACAACAAGCAAGAACACCTGGGGAAATGGAGCCAAGGGAAGAGCAGAGCTCTCTCCTGCTACGGACTTGCAATGCGGAAGAAAGCCAGAGAGAGACAGGGCATGAGTGGTGCCTTAGTGGCGCATGAGGAGCAGGCAAGAACCTTGCCAAAACGGCCCAGAGGAGCCCTGACATTGAGGCTGTGCTCAATGCAGCAGAGGAAGGCAAAAAAAACCCAGGGATAAATGATAGTCTGCCCCAGGGGAAAATTCCTTCCTGACCCCAGAGCTGGCAACTGGCTATTCCCTGAGCATGTGAGCAAGAGCTGTTTCATCTCACAGTCTGGTCACACCTTGCAGGAGATGCTAGCACTGCCCGGCCCCTTCCCTCCCTCAACCTGGAGCCATCTCAGGGGTTTCTGAGCCATGGTTTTCTGCAATCTAATTTCAAAATACCTGACCATGAACTTCACTGTTTCATACTTTTGATGACATCAAAGCATGAAATGCGGAGCCTGAGATGTGTTAATGAGTCTTTCACCCATCAGTAGCCTGCTGGAGTCCAGCTCCACACAGTTATGACCAGCAGATCCAGCCCTTAAATCTTATGGAGTCCCAGGGATTTTGTGTTCATCATGCACAGTATGATCAGGGTGAAGGGGGGCTGGATGTTCCCTTGAATAAAGGAAAGTGATGAGTGCTGCTGAAGTCTATGAGAATGGCCAGTCAACACCATGAGTCCAGGGAGGGGAACCTGTACTTAGTAAGCACTAAGAAATTGCTATTGTCTTTGCCTAGCTGGAAAATTAACCTATACACCTAAAATACTGTTCCTGGGCTCACCATTTTGCCACTACAATAGTAACAGGATTTTTAGCTATACAGATATCCTTGATTAAATCTGACTTATGCCTGAACAGATACAAAAAGCTTAATTTGAAATCTGAAAGCGTATAGGAGTGGCACACAAAAGTGGGTAATCCAGCCTTTCTGAGAAAGCTGCTGCTCTATTCCAAGAACATTTGCTAAAACCTCACTTTGAGCTGCACTGTCCAACTCAGCAGAAGTCTGCTCTACTTATCAGCCACTTACAACATATTCTGTAATAATAAAGAGGCAGATATTCGCTTTGCTGTTACCTGTAAATACTTCTGGGAAATTTGCCTCCTATTTTCAAAACATACAAACCACTTTTACAGGAAAAATGAGCAAAGCCATTCCATGTATAAATATTAGCCTACTTTCTGTCATCTGAAAAAAAAATACTAAGCCCTGAAGCCATATAGCCAGTTATGTGATATTAGATGGTAGTAATTTACCTTAAAAAGATTGCTCATTAAAGAAAAAATACTTTCCCACCCTATGAAAGTTTGTATGGCAAACAAATTGTCCTTATTTTGCATGTTTTGATGTTAGTTCTTTATACAGAGATACAGTTGTAGCAACAGACAGTCTCTTTTTGTGCCACCCAGAAGTCGAGATTACTATATGGTTGATCATTTTCATCTTAATTTTATGAAAATTATTGATTTTCTTAAAAATAAAAGTCTGTAATAGTTTTTATAAATCTATAAATATGTTTTTTTCCTATATTGTACTTGACTGACAAAGAGTAAGTTTTGCCAGCTGCTGCTTCAACTTTCACTTTTAAATTTAAGTTACATTGAAGTGTAAAAAAACCACCAACCCTATAAATCTGTTAGATATTGTTGCTCATGAACTATAAGTTGCAAAGGATGCAAAAACCATGTAAGCTATACTACAGGGATAAAACCTCTGATACGGATTTTCGTAAATCTCAGAGTCAAATTATTGAACTATAAATATACAATACACAGATTATAGTGTTCATTTTTTTTCTTCAGTGAGGTTTTTTCCATGTCAAGCAATCTCATCTAAAAATTTGGCTCAGCCCTGATCCTTTAAAATTCCGCCAGCTCTTATACATTAGCATTTTCATACTTTCTATTTATCACTATGCTTAGAATTGTTGCAGTGTGATAGAAAGAATTATTTTTGAAGACATAAGTAAGCCTGTTATCCACATGAATAAGGAAGATAATACGGTGAATCTCTCTGAAATGCACAGCCTTAGTGTACAATCAGTGTATTTCTTTCATGTTTATTCCTTTGTCACATATTCATTTGAGAGGGTTCCACAACATGCTCAGTACATGCCATGAATTGGTTTGCCACAAGTTTATCCTTTCAGCACATTTTATTTCACTGGTAAGGCAATCATTGCATTTTGGCAGATTTTTATGCATTTAATAGCTTCATTCTCTTATCAGATATTCATTTAATTGGATTTCAGACTGGTTTCACATAGGATTTGGATAAATGGAAGCATAGGTTGCAACCTATGTGTTCCTTAGCAGAAATTCAAGTTACATCAGTTGCCATTTAATACACAATTACTGCTATGCAATTTATCTGCTTGAGTGTTGCTTTTGACAACAGGACCAGTTTAGAGTATTAGAGTCCCTGTTACTGGAGTATGCAGACAGTAGGCTATAAATGTGCTGGACTATCTACCTCAGCAAAGTTAAGTAAAACAAGCTAACTGAATCTTAATAAACTTATTTAATCATCTATTGGTCCTTGAGTGTTCTAAGTGAAAGGTGCTTAGCCAATGTCTCTCATTGCAGGGTCAACCACATCCTTTAGCTCCTGTTTTATCAGCAAAAAGCCACACCAGCTTCCACCTTCAGTGCCACTCGTACAACTCCACCATCTTCTGTTAATACTCAGGATATGGAGTGGGCTTTTTCTGTTCTCCCTGTGCATGTCACTCCCTCTGCAGCATATCTGTGCAGGGATTTTAAAAACTGAATTTATTTTGTTTGGGTTATTTGTGGCTGCTTTTTATTTATTTTTTAATGAAGCTTTTATGAAATTCTATATTGTACATTTTTCTGCCTGTTGCAATTCCAAGTGCATTTATTATTAAAGTTGAACAACTTACTAATGAAAAAAGACAAGAATTCAGCCTCAGGGTACTTTGTGCTTGGGATATTCAACTTGCATGGCTATCCATAGGTATAACACATGTTCACGTGCACGCTTGCACACACAGATGAAGACACAATACCCGCTAGACTGTATCAGAACATAATTTTTGAATTTTTCATGTTAGAAATAAATTTCTTAATTACTTTTAATATATATCTCAGTTTCCCCTGGATACTCTGTACATCAAGATTTAGCCGTAAATTAAGGTGATTTGCCAAAATTAAAATCCTGTGAAAATGGAGAGCTTTTTCTACTGTGGTGTTACACAAATATAACTAAGGACAGAATTTAACCTCATGTGTCAAAGAAGGATTAGGCCTTCTGTGGTTTTGGTTTTGATTAAAAACATCATTGTTTAGCTGTACAATATATTTATGAAGAAAAAACATGAAAGAAAATAATATATTTTGAACATTAGGAAATTGAGGCAAATAAAAAGGTTAAAGAAAACTATTTCATAAAATGGCATGTAAGCATGTGGAATACGTTACCAAAGACAAGAGAGGTAACTTAGAACATATGTTTATGAATCAGTATGTTCAAAAGAGAACAAGATGAGTTTCTAGACAAAGAGAGAATAGAGTGTGAGGAATGCAGGAAATTAGAGATGGAAAAAAAAGGCAGAAAGGTCAGTTTTATGAGGATTAGTAGCTTTTAACAGAGCAAGGCTGTGAGCAGGTGGAGTTCCCACCCTGGTCTGAATGGCAAACGCACAGCCGGTTTGTACTTCAAACTCACATCCTTTTCTGGAAAGGCGAAGGGGATGGGGAGGATAGTCTTCAACTATACTTGAAAATGTAACAGCAAAATATAAACTCCAGGTCGGGATCTTTTCTGTTCCTAGAATTTTGCTGTCAGCATTTCTATCCCAGAACATTTTTTCTGCTATTGAATGGGGTGCTTCTGCCCTGACTGTTCAATAAAATTAAGAAGTTGCAATCAAAAAGCAGAACTGACTCAACAGCTTCACAGGCAATAAACACCTGGTAACTGGAGACCTTGACTTCCTACTATGCCCTTTCTGCAAGAAAGCCAAAAGCCAGCCAGCCACTTTAGGTGTTCTCTTTTCTGTACAATAGTTACAGGCCCCCATCAGCAGAGACCTGCTTTGTACATCCAGTGGAACACCCATACCATGTGATGAACCATTTTATGGTTCATCATGCCTTGGGATCACTTCAGCATTACTCTCAGAGGAGAGATAGAAAATTATGTCAGAAGAAAGTCATAAATCCAAACCCAAGCTAAATGGCACTCCAGAATACCTAAAAGATGTTTCTGAAAAACCAGTTCACCCAGATCACCGGGCTGTTTTGCCACTCAGAAGATCTCATTTCCAGATAGGCTTCCCCAGGAACACCTCACACACCCCTGACAGACCAGTCACTTCCCAAAGTTTCAGGTTTGTCTGTCCTCAAGAGGGATTTGTTTTTCTGGGTGAACACGATGTTAGCAAACACTATAGGTAGGAAAAGTGACTGTGTGTTCCCCTGCATTCAGGGTGTGCATCTGCATCTTTTTACCACCTTCTTTGGAAGTGTTTTTTTGGAAGGATTTTTCCACAATAAAGCCTTTGTTTTTCTCTCTGATTGATTGTCAAGTCAAAATGCAATAAATGGGTATGGTTGTATTGCTGGCAACTTCATATCCATATATTTCTTTGCTGGCATACATCCTAGATCAGTTTTGACCAGTTCAAAATTTTCAGCATTTCTTTAAAAAGGAAAACTCATGTTTAAGTATGGGGGGTTTAATAAACCAAATGTTATACCTTTTTAATCCCTTCAAATCTTGTACATAAAAAGACATTTTTCCCATGGCATGATTCAAAATAGAAATTTCAGATCTCCTTATGAAAAAAAGCAAGAAAAGTCTGCAGAAAACGAATTCATGGTCAGTAGGTATATAATCAGGCAAATCTCTGGATGAGTGAAGTTCACAGTATGTGTTCGCTATCCCTTATGCAGACAGCAATGCAACATGGCATGTGAACGTGTACACGGACTGACAGGAACACCAAAATACCATGCAGGGCATGCAGAGGATCACCAGGAAATTCCGCACTGTTGAGGAGTGACGCTGTTGAAAGGCATTGCCCTGTCTGCTCCTACACCAGGCTTAGCCTCTCTCAACACCAAATCTAATCACAGCAGAGGGGTTTCTCTGCAGATGGGGGAGGCCACACTCCCTCCCTCCATCCTTCCACCACCCCAGTTGCTGTTTGCTCCCCTTCGTTCGCTCAGGCTGTATTAAGCCTCATAATAATGTCCTTGTGGCATCCAGGGGGAAACCTACCCAATGACCTTACCTGCAGTGTTTGCTGCCCTCTCTTTATTGTAAATCATATTCGGTATAGTAGCGTTTCCTTTACCCCTCCATTTTGTTGCAGGAGGTGGGATGCTGTAGGAGTGGATGCTTTTGTTCAGTGGTGGTTTCCTGTGCTGTTAAGTGGCAGCAGATGGTCGCCCCGCAGTGAGATGAGCCCTGGCCATGGTCCTACTGGCAGGGGCAAGAGCACTCAGCTGTCCCTTGCATCCGAACTGGTTTTATCAGGAAAAGCTGGAGACCAAGATAAAGAATCAGATTTCACTAGAGCGGCTCCCCCATCCCCCCACAGCATCTGTCAGGGCCTGCTGGCTGCAGCACCACCACCCTAGGAAGGCTCCAGATACCCAGGGAGAGCGTGTGCTGGGCCGTGCAATGCTTACTCCTGCTCTGAACAATATGTTTTTTGCCTTATGTTGCATTACTATGGATGCACAGTTTCCATGAAAGGGGTTTATTTTTTCATGGCCACCTGTCCTTTGCAGGTCTCCCTTTCCTGTCCATGAACTGAGATTTCAGAGCTGTGAATGTCATTTAATTTCTGACTTTCTGCAATTTACACTTGTCTTTCTGCTACTCTCATGTTACATTTATTCTGTATTGAAGGTTCTTTTACATTTTATCAATGGTTGAGTTCAAGGTTGCTCTGTGCTGCTCTTCTGAGTGTATACTTTTATTCCCTGTCTTGTGTCCATTCTTATATAACACTCAAAAGTTTTCTTCTCCTTGCTTCACGTTTGGTTACGGGCACTTTACCCTGGGCACTGTGTTGACATGACAAATTCCTTCCACTTGCAGTCATTTTTCTGATAACATTAGGTCTAGAGTTTGCCATCTGACTCTGTGAGCTCAGCTCTTCCTGCTACACGATGCACTCCAGCAGTACATTGTGCAACACAAAACAATTTCCATGGCATTTTCCCAAGATGTGCCGCAGGTTCTCTCTTTCGCTTATAAGGTAAAGCCCAAGAAGGTTCCTCTAACCAGAAATATCATAAAATTGATCGCTATGTTATTGTTATTGCAAAGTGATCAGTCAGAGTGACAGATGGCTGACTGGCAAGTATGAGTGGTGTTTCCAACTGTTCCCTGGAAGAGTCTTGTTAGTAACCCCCCCTCCAACACCAGAAATCTTGGATCACCGAGGAGGAGTGACTGGAAGTTTAGATGGGGCACACAATAGATTAAATCACAGCATTTCATGGTAATGACCAATATGGCTTGGCCATTAATATTTCAAGCTAAACAATGCCATTTAGAGGTGAGCGGTCAATGAAGTTGCCTGGCATCAGCTCCTCCTTTGCACCGAGTAAGCCCACATACCATCCATCTATGCCACAAGCAACTTCTCCCCCACCTCCCCAGCATGTGCGCTGGGAACACAGGCAAGTCAACACACCCCTGTTGCAAACTGAGACCTGACATTTTTGATGACAGCTTTTAACGCAGCTCTTTGAATTTCATTTCCTGAGAAGGTTTCAGCCAGTGAAGTTCAGTTATTTGTGCAAAACATATGCAAAAATGAGGCAAGCCCAGCAGATGTAATCACTTCTCAGAACACGGTGGAAATGTTTGCCATTTTTCCCATGATGCCTGACTCTTTGTGCCTGGGAAACCAGTATCTGCTTCTGAACTTGGACAGGCAAAAGTTCACATCAAAATAATGATGGGAAGAGGCCCATCTCTCAATTTGAACTTGTTATTTTTTGCAAGTTCAAAAAAGCAAGCCAAAGCTTTTGTGCTTTACTTGTTTATTTGGATGTTATGTTCATTTTATTGGGAAGTTATTTGCACATCCCTGTTTTCTGGAGCAGAAACCAAAAAAAGGTTGGTTTTGAAACTTCTGTCCAAGTTCAATCCATTAACCTTGAAAGTAAAAGTATATTCTTGTGATACTTCAAGCATCATTTCTACCTGATCTTATTATGCAGCTTTTCTTTGTTGGAAAGGATGGTTGGTCTTGGAACTGGGCTGTTAAAGTTTCTCTCAAAGTTGTGTCTTGACTAATTAATCTATACAATCTACAGAAGGATCAATTTCTTTAATAGCTAGAGTAGAAAAAAACGGCACAGTGAGGGTTTTGCTTATCAAAATATGTGTTCCTGGGCAAATGCTGTGCTAGAATTATTACGTCTTCTGCAAATTCTGTTCTGATTTAATGAGGAAGGAGTGACATAAATCTAGAGGAACTTGTTGGTCTGCACTGTAATTACTTTACATTTACATAGGTTACTGAGAGCAGAAGTTGGCCTGTTCTCCTAACAAGTTTCTCCTTTCCAGCCACACCAGTGTTGCCTTTTCATTGGCTTCCAATGACATATATAGAAAAACAGCTGAAATCTTTCAGTAAAGTTTCAGTGTTGCAAACAAGTATGCCATTCATCATCTCACTGAGGGTTTCTCTAATCACAGATGATCAACATCTACTCCCTTCTTACTGCTGCAGATACTTATATTTTTCAGTAAAAATAATGTTATTTTATAGAGTAGAATAAATACATATAATAATAAATATAATAAATAATACATCTATACAGGTGATTTTCTCTGGAAAACTGAGAAAATTTCTTTTGCACATACTTAACTGCAAAATACCGAATTATTTTTGCAATCAAACCCAAAGAACAAGGAGTCATGTAGGAGCTGGTTGAGATCAAGGCTGTATATTTGTAAGTCCATTTTAGCTAATCAGCATCCTCTGACTCCACAGCATCCACAGTGTCTGATTTTTTTTTAATTTGGAGAAAAAAATCATGCACAATTTATTTCCTTTTTTAACTGAGCAGAAAATATTTTGCAGGACAGTCTTTGTCAAGCTGAAACAAAGGGCACAGGTGCATCACAGAGAGGCAAAGGTGGTGATGGTATCTCATCCATGATTAAAACTTTCACAGAAAGACCAGTTCAAATCACTGAAAGTGAGAGAAACTTGAGATGTTATGGTCAGGTAATACAGTCAAGACCCCAGTGAACAAAAAAACAATCCTCTTCGCGTTCTCCTTCAGCTGCTAATTTCAGTTTCCAGTCAATTCTGATCTAGAAAGTTGTTTCTCAAGAAATCATCTATTAGAGTGAATCACGTTGTTTTAATATAAGCCTACACTTCAGGGACATCCAGCAATTGTGGCGTCAACCACCAAACACCAGAGTCAATGTCCCACCAACCTTAATGACTGAGATGGCTTTAATGTGGTGGAACTCAGGAGCAATTTGAAATGTGATTTAAACTCAGGGTCATCTATACTAGACAGCCATTGTCGGTTCTGAAGATTAAATATGTAGCATCAAAATGTTTAGGTTAAGGCTGGATAGGCACAGAGGAAAGTGAATCCTAGAATCAGAAAGATGGAAATAGTATTCCTTGTCCTGCAAATATTTTTAGATATCACATTTTAGCAGTTCACAGCGTTTTCTCAGAGCTAGAAATTTTCTTGAGAAAAAAAGAACTTTTTTTCCCTCAAAGCCAAAATTACCTGTAAAGAGATAAGATTCAAGGGAGGACTCAGTAATTTGTTACCCTGGACCCAAATAAAGAGAGAAGCACAGTCTGCCAGAAAAGGGGAAGCAGAAAAATCACTGTCAGACATTCTTTCAAAAAGCCCTTCAAAGGTTTGATAGGTGGATAGATAGACCTCTATATATATCTCTGGCCAGATTCAGATCTGTGCTTGTTGCAGTACATAGATGCACCTTAACTCAGAACTATTTGAGGTTATTTACTTTGAACAAAAAAGACACCAGTGAACCCTAGATAGTAAATTAGTCATTTTAGCTGTATTCACTGGCTCGTCAGCAGTGTGCAAACCATAAAATGTGACTTGGAAAACCAATACTTCTCCACCTCAAGGTAAATACACTGCGGTAATTACAGCTCCAGTTTCCCACCAACCATAAGCTTTCTTAGATTAATTGGTTCAGTGCAGTAAAGATTGCTGACTGTGACCTTTAACAAGGGTGTGGAGACACTTGAATGCCTTGAGCAGTATGCAACTTGCTCATCACTCAGAGTATTGTAATAGCAGAAAGCTTCCTGCTGCCGCTCTTTGCAGACAGTTCTTCCACATCTATGTGGGAGAATGTTCTCATCAGCAAAGGAGAAACCCAGCCATCCCACCCGTTTATGTCAATCAGCCGATCAGCAATAACTTGTTTCCTCAGCACACTCCTCTCTTCTCTTCAGTGTGCTTCTGGGAAGGTTGTCCCATCCCACGACATGATGGAAGCTGTGAATAGTGCTAACATTCAACATGACTGTGGCTTACATGACTGTGGTCTAGATGAGGTTCTGATAAACTCTCGATGAAATGCCCTATTGTAGCGTCAAATTGTTGTGGTATGTCCACATTATTTCTGTTTTAGGACGTCTGTATTAAAACCTGCAGTGAGTGTCTGACAACCTTCAGTCTTTCCTTTAGAGTGTTGCTGAATTAATTTCAAGTACAGTCATTGTTGAATGGAAGGAAAGCACATCTCTTTAATCAATATAAAGATTGAACTGTTTTACTCAGCAGTCTGTCTTTTGCATTTGGGCAGAAAAATGTGGACATGCTCCTCCTAAACAATACCTACGCATGCCATGCTGGGGTGCTGACAGATGGACATTCTGTATTTACCAACTCCCCCCTGTGGTTTCTTTGCTGTTGGATGTGACATTCTTCAGATGTCTGTTTTATGAATGTCAAAGACCACATGGCTATTTGCAAAGACTGGAATTGTTAAAACAAAGTCTTGGCCTGAGTCCCTATTTTAGTTTTTATTTCCTAAGTTCTGTTACTGAGACCAGAGCAGGTCTTTCCAAAAATGAACATTCCCTGTCAACATGACACCTTTTAATTCCAATAATGAATAAACCTGGTAGTTTTCTCTGTTCTATACTTAATGTTTTCACCTGATCTAGTTTCTAAGCAGCACTGCCACAACAGGAGCAGTATAGGATTTTACTTGATTTATCAAACTAATGAGTTAGTTTTATTGTAAGTGATTAAATGTGTTTTACTTTTTAAAGCACAGGAACCGAAAAGAAATGCATTGTTACAATCTGAAAATAACTAGAAAGATAAGTTCATTAACTTGCCTACACTTGTGCATCATAAAAACCTTGTTAAAAATTACTCCCTAGCCTGCTGTATTAGCTTCTTTATGAGGTAATTTCTCCATACAGTAATAAGATTTTTCTTTTACTCTCCAGTGCATATTAAACCCACTAATCTTCTTTTATAAACTATAGTTTCAGCCACTTTCTCAATTTACTCACTTTAAAGATATTCTCCTATTAATATTAAAGGTAGCAAACGCAGATACGAACTTTGCAAAACAGTCTTTCAGATTTATGGCACAATCTTATAACTGCATTGCAATAGCACAAAAGGGACAAAGCAGTAACTGTCAAGTATGTCTCATGACAAACCAAACAATGTTTGTCCCCATAGAATTATTTTCCCATCACATTTATTATGCGAATGAACTATGGGCGTGTTTTCCCCTTTCTGAGCATAAATACAAAGTCTGAATATTCAGTTCACTGAGGTCTACACAATTTGCATGGATGCAGGGTATTAACGACCTGTTTCACCAGGGTGTTACTGCAGTTTTACACCAGTATCCACACCACCGATTTCAAATGAATACAGAGTAATGCCAGAAAGGAATAGGTTCTAGGTCACCAATTCTGTTTCCATTAAAACAGTGGCAAAATTTCCCTTGAGCCACAGTGAAGTAGTACAATTGGTTGAGCATGGGCTTGAGCAGGGAAAATACAAATGAGCTATAAATTAACCTTTGCTTTGTTCCAGCTATAAAATAAGACAATCTCAAAATTCCAATAAATAATCCCTGCACAGAGTACTGGTAACTTATTGTTGTCCTTATTATTATTATTATTATAACTTTTATTATCATTGGAAGTGTGGCCATCCCTTGTCATGGCTCAGGAAGCCCTGGGGTTAGAAGCTGTGCATTCTTTGATCAGTCAATCCTGGCCCTACAGTACTTAAGAATCATATTTAAATTCAATATTATTTTTTGCAAAGTGCAAGAGCCAATTTATCCAATATATCTTCTTTTTCTTCTTCTTAGTGTCATCCAATCTCCTTTGGTTTTCTAACAAGAAGCTCTTGAGACATCAGAATCATTTCTAGGTAAGACATGGGTTAGGTAGAACACGGGGTATGCTGGGCTGCATATCTGTAGCTGCACATCTGACACTGTAGAAATAACCTGCAAGCACAGGTTTATTAATACAGGCATAATTCCAGTCATTAAATGACACCTAACAATTAAACTGTATGCAATTATACTTAGCAAAACGTGAATAAGCTAATGCTCTCTCAGACAGGTCTGAGAAACATTTTTTCTTCATTAAGGCTGCATCAATCAGTGCTCCTCAACACCAAGGAACCTGACAGCCCAGTGCCCCTTCAGATCATTTTGCCTGGTCCTGCAGCAAGGAGCCATCCCATGAGTTGCGGAGCCCATCCATTATCCAATAAGTCAACATAGTATAAGTGGCAACAAAGTGGGAGGGAAGCCTGTAGCCCTCTATTTTTTCTCTGCAGTTTGGGGCTGCCAGGATTGCATGCGTTTACAGACAGATATGAAGGCTCTTGCTGACTTCTGTGGAGAAGCTGGTAGAAAACCAAGGGATATCAAGGAGTTTTTTGCACTCTTTACTAGGAAGACAACACAGGTATTGTTGGTCCAACACAAATACACAAATCTGGGTTGCCATAATTTTTGAGGTGAGAAGACAGATACTTAGGCTAAGCAGATTTATATTTCTTCATAATATCACACTATTCTTTTAAATCTGAAGTCAAGATATCACAGAACAGCAGACTGCTAATATGCATCAAATACGTGCTTTTAATTCATTTAAATCAATGTGCCACCAGTCAGTATAATCACTACTATGAGTCAGAGATGACTGAAGACTTAAGGTATAATATGACAAGAGTAAGAGTAAAGCTTAATGCTAGTGTAATGTTTGTGTAACAGCTCTAGTATTTTGGAAGGGAAGAATGGCTCTGTGAAGTTCTGCCCTTTCCCAAAAGCACTTCCACGGGTAATTTTACATATTGAAAAAGTCACTGGACTAATCTACAACATATTGGTTCAAAGTTCTCCTCTGGCAAAATTCACACAAATTTCATCATCACAACAGAGCTGCTCTGAAAACAGGAGTGTATTTACTGTTTTCAAGGCATTATTATAAGTCTGCTGATCACTATTGGAAATTTTTTTATTGCAATGTTTTATTTATATTCCTTAGATTTTAAACATGCACCCTAGTAATTTGTTCATGCATTCAGTGTTGACTTGTTACAGAAAAACACACATGCAATCAGACTGGTGCAATTTGATACCTTACAGCTGAAAAATTGAAAAAAAAAGTGACTTGTTGAAAACCATTGTTTAAAGATGTTCCCAGGAAAGGGGGGCAGGGAGAGAACTAACACAAGCTTATGAAATGAATATTCAAGCATCTGCAAAAAAACAGAGCACATGTATTCATTATTCGGTATTTTCTGGAAAAATATTGCCTACATTTAATTTCCAGTACTGTGTCATTTTTGATTACACACAATCAGATATTAGCACATTCCTTGTTTCCAGGAATTGTGCTTTATGGGATGTTAAGTTCAAAAAAACTTACAAATTTTTCTCATAACACTTGTTACCTCCACAGTAAAAATGCATGAAATCCAAAGCACCTTTAGTTTTCAAAGTTATTGGATATCTTTGATTATTCATATGTTTTGATATTAATAAAAATTAATTATCTAGAACTGGGAACTGTATCCAGTCAAAACAAACAATTAAAATGTTTGATTTGTTGTTTTTTCGAACACTTCTCAGAATATCATTTTACAATACTTCTTGAGTGACAAAAGCAGTATATCCTTTAGCAATGGCTGTATCATCTTGCAAATATCTGGAAGAGAAAAAAAGTAACAAAATTTTCTGATTCAGGGAACTGCATATATTCATTTTTTTAAATCTGTGAAGACATGGTAGGAATGAACTCAATTAATTTGAGTCTGCAGAACTATTTACAAATAACTGTTTTAAGTAATCTGTATATTTAGTCATGAAAGATGCTATTTTGTGATGCTGGTGGGTGGGCAATAATGGCAGGGACAGAAGCACAGAGTGATTTGCACAAGGGATGTCTCATTTTCACGTGTGCTTGGTCAAGGCTGGCAATAGCATTCCTTAAACATAATTTTGCCAAAGTACCAATTTCTAAGTGCTTATGCAAATTACAAAACTTAATTCTTTCTTACTTGGGGGGGGGGGGGCGGGGGGGAGGGGAAGTGCCTTGAATTAATACCAAATCTGAAACTTGGTGCAGTTTCTCACAGGAGCACTGTTTAAAAAAGGAAAAGACTCATGCTGCTTCAGAGAGCTTTCACTTGCACCTTTTCCATTCCACACAAAGAGCTGAAGCAGTTCTGATGTAAGTAACATACGGCTAATTTGCTATATTTATGTCACGTTGATATGATACTGACAGTATTCGCACAATGGAGCCATTATCCATTAAGACATATGTCTTCCTGGTGTCTGGGTATGTGCAAGGGTCAGAGGAGAACCTGGGCTTTTACAGACAGTTTAAGAAATTCAGCATCGTAGGAAAGTGGAGAGGTATAATAGGCAGGCTTACCTCTGCCCACTCAGAGGTCATGAGCATGATTTTCAGATATTTAGCCTCATTTACACACAAAGATAATGTAAGGTGCAAAAGCTCGGTTTTATTTCCATGCATGGGAGAGTCTTTAGTGTTTACTGATTCAGGCAAGATTAAAGGAGCTTTGCTTTGGCCTCTTCCACTGAAACAGGTATAAGTCATGGTTAGGGATGTATTCCTACCAGTGACATGGACCCAAACCAACAGTCAGGTACAAGACAAAGACCAGAAGTTCAGGCACAAGGGTGCATATAACACACAGGGGGCACAGAAGCACCACAACTGAATGATAACCGTTGTCAAGAAGAAATGTATTGCATAGCAGAGTATAAATTGCTGTCCTTCCCACTAACCCTTCATTTCCATATTCAAAGATGTCCTCAGCTCAGATACAAGGTACTCACAAAGTAATCTACCAGACTAGCACCATGTCTCAGTGACTTGTAAATTAGCTGAGTTACATTAATGGGGGATGAGCCTTCTTGACCTAAAGCACAGATGTTACTCTCTTTCATACATTTTATGTCCTATATGGACATCTTTTTAAAGGACCAAACAGTTCCCAACAGAATATTTGTACCAAACCTTTTAAGGTTCATTCACATTTATTTTCTTTTATATTTTTTTCACCCTTGAAGGTCATTTCACAAAAGAGATCAAAAGGAAGTTTTTCCATTCCTTCTCTGCAGGTGGCCAGCAGCAGATTAACTACTAACAGAGACTTCAATATATAAAACTGAATGACTTGTTTTACACAGCAACGCAATGTTACTGTCATATGTTGTGTTTGCATACATTAAATTGTATTAAAAACTGACTCCCCTAATTTGCTTCCCAAAAATGACTCCTTGCAATTATTTCCCCAAAATAGTTGCTTGGAAAAAAAAATCTTCTGTTTTGATGTTTATAAAAATAAAACTTGAAGCTGAATAAGTAACTCATTTTACCCAAGACACAGAATCTGTCCTAATAATGGCCTGTAAGAGCAATATGTGCACCCAGAGTTGGCTGCCTTTGTCCCAGGCAGGACTTAGTCCCTCTAATTGTGTTTCTCCAGTACTCTTCCTAAGTCAAAATCGAGCCTGGAATTGTAATAAGACAGATTCAAATGCACTTTCTGTGAGTTCTTGAAGCAAGACTGTTCAAAACAAACAAAATCTTATTCAACTGTCAAACAAAAATGTAAGCCTCAAACAAAAAATACTGCCTTCACAGTTAGTGGAAAATTCAGGTTTCTTTAATATATTTTTTGATTCTGTTACCTGTTATTCAAAGTATTGATTTTAAAGAACCATTTTTTTTTAATTGGGCCACAGTTTAAATAATATCAGCAGCTCCTGGCAGGGTTGTATGCCATTGACTACTGTACCCTTCAGCAGGTAAAACTGAATCCTCTTAGTTGTGTTGCCCTATTTCTTTTAAGGTAGAGATTGGGGAAATGGTGAGGGCTCCTCTTGTAAAAAAATATAATAAAAGAATGTCTGAGAAGGATTCTGTGAAGAAATCAGCTGCTTATATAGCCATTTGGCTTCAAAGCTGTAAAAATAGGATGTTCGCTTCCTGACCCAAGTATGTAGGACAGAGAACAGAAATGGGAGACTTTTTCAAACTAAAAAGAACAGTTAAGAAACAGATTGGCAGTCTCAGAAGGCAAAGTGATTATCAAAACTTAGAGATAACTTTCCAAGTTGTTATACACCTAAAGTGGGACTATCAAATTATCTGCTCCTGCCCTACACATTTAAATTGCTCTTTCCCATCGCACTACCCTGGTACTGGGAGTGTGCCTTCAATACATCAGTCACAGCACGTATTATCCCCAGACTTCTGAGTATTTAGGTAGTCTGCACTGAAGGCAATTTCGCACTTTTCACCACTGCTGTTTCAATTAAGAGTGCAACCCCCCCATTGCAGGGTCGACCAGTGAGTCCCCTGAGTTATTGTGCAGATTTTATGCTGTCTTTTTATTTTTAAAATAATAATAATAATCCCTTTTTCTATCACGTAGTAAATATTTCCTGGCAATATAAGCCATGCAAGACCTTTCCTTGCAGACCCAGCATGTAGCACTCCAAGTTGGGTCAGAGGCACTATCACTTCTATTCATGCAGGAGAGACTTCAGTGTCACGGCATGGCCAAGCATGACTTCAGCTTGCGCAAAAGGGAAAGAAAAGGTTCTCTGAACAACTATGATACAAAATGTTGGTTTAAATCAAGTATTCCAGGCTGGATTCAATTTTGAGCGAAGGGCAAGGGGGAAAGAAAAGGTGAGAAATAAGTGGGCTGATCCCTCCGCTTCCTGACATGAATTGATATCTGTGTAAGACACTTGGGCCAGGGCTTGGGAGAAAGCAGTCTCCACAGTCCCTCCCACTGGGAATCTGCAGGGGGAGTAAGGTTATGATGTGTTAACACCAAGGCAATATACAGATAGTGTGATCACTACAGAAGGGACAAGCTGTTGGGCTATAAAAAGGAAGAAGCTGGGAGGTTCAGCACTGGCAGGTGGAAGAAGAGTGCCAAGTCATTCTTACCACCACAGCCTAAACCAACCAATGTCCCTTTGAGTCAGGAAAGGCTGGATGTTGCTTTCCAGTTGGGCAAGAGAGCCCAACTTCTAGCTGAGCTCTAGAGACAGAGCTTGGGCAAATAGTGTAGTGAACAAGGAACTACATCGCTGGAGAAAAATGGAAGACATGGTTTTCCTTTTAAGTGATATTTTGGCTTGCCACTTTGTAAATGGTGTTCAAAACTAAGCTGCATGTCACAAGGCCAAACTGTAGCATGCCTTTGGAGGACTGGAGCTTTTCGGTATGTTGCATGACTCCTATCTGCAGCCCCTGTTACTACCAAGGTGATACACTGCCCTTTCCTTTCTACTATTTGTTGGTTCTGAATTTCTCACATCTCATGTACTACAGTTGAGTTTGATCTGTTGAAATTAATTGGAAGATCCCTGTTCTGTTGTATTTTCTCTGGGATTTTAGTCCAAAGCATGCTTCTCTAGCAGAACTGCAGGTGTACTTCTAACCCCACTGCGACAGTAACAGTCTGAAAAAGTGTCTAGATGGTTTTGACTTTCAGTGAAAGTAGGTCACTAGGAAATCTGGCACTGTTTGGCACAAGCTGCAGAGTCTATTATCTGTGTTTTAAGGTAGAAGTCAGAAGTCTTCAGAAGTCAGACCTTCAGAAGTCACGGACAAGCTGGTACTTTGTCGTGATATTATAATACAGCTTAGACTAATCTAAAAAGTCCATCAAGATAACACTCAGTAGCATGAATGCTTCTTCATGGGAGTACTGCAGTCAGGCAGCAGTGCCCATAGAAATGCTCAGTGCTAAGGTAGACAAAGGTCATGGTTAAACTAGGTCCTAAAACAGTGTCTACCAGTGAGGGTGCTGAGAAGCTTTGACCGTGTGTTGATTTTTTCTTATTCTTGTCACATGTACTTTGTGAAGGATCACACCAATTAAATACATTTCCTTCTATACCTGCACTACACCTGAGACACTCATCTGGTATTGAATTCCAGAGCCACAGAATTTTGATAGAAAATACTTGACCTTATCCAAGTGGTAATAGGACTGGATTTTCAGCATTTTCTAGACTTATATATATTAAATGACATTACTAAGATATCTGGTGCTTCTACTGTAAATAATATTTGGATTAAGCTAACATTAATAGCTGCTAAAAATACCTCACTAAGAAAGTGGGAAAGTGAGACAAATCCCTCTATTGCAGAATGGACAATATTCTCATCCAATTCAGCAGCGAAGGAGGAGATACTCTCTCATACTGGAAAAGAACTATTTTTAGGAAGCATGGGGCCGCTTGGGAAGAGATAAAGCACAGGTATAAGTGTAAGAGGTTTAAGCTTATTAAGAAAGGGTATTTAAGATGACAAACATGAAATTAATGCTTTTTTTATTTTACTACTTGAAGACTACTGCAAATACGTGGAACATCATATATAAGTTAGATGTGTTCCTGTAAAAATGTACACATTCATTCTTGTAAACTTGCACACATCACACACAGAAAACTACTCTAACAGAAACGGTACCATTTCATCTGGACCTTAGACTGGAAGTACCATGGGATAAAGTTCCATTGCAGCCATCAATTGTACAGATAGGATCCCAAGATGTGGTCCTCCAGCAGCCAGCTACCAACCTGCTGTCAGGGACATGTGTTAGAGAAGGTCTGGGGTGTCCAGCCAATGGTTAAATAATCAACATCTACCCAGTTACACAGCTCTGTATTTAAAAATTAATTTCAGAAATTAATTTCAGAAAACGGAGAAGGTACTTTAAAGAAATGTCTTGCAAAACTGATTTCTCTCTGATTTAAATGGTTGTCTAAGCAAAGACCTGAATCAATCTCTAGGGAGCATACATCAGCTAAGAAGTGCTATGAAGGGACTAGATCTGAGAGCTGGATCTTGTAATCTTTGCATTTAGTTGCATTAATAAGAATAACCTGATCTATGTTAACATTTATATTCATATTTGTGCTAAAGTATTGCTAACTGAACATTCAAAAATCACTGTCCCAGTTTGAGAAAGGTGATTTTTAAATAAAAAATAAAACTGGGGGGGGGGGGGGTATTTGTCTTCTCAAGTTTGATCTTCAGGATGCATACTTTTAAGCCTTCATCCTCAATCAAGAAGCAGTGAAGTTTAATTTTTTTTTTTTTTTTTTTTTTTTTTTTATGGAAACCAAGACTTTTAAATAATCACATAACTCCAGGAGCTGGGGTTTTAAGGAAAATACCAAATATTCTTAGATGTGCAATAAAGTCAACATGAATAATGTTTTTCAAAGTCTGGCTTCAATCCAGAAAATCTAATGATAAATTTGTCCAAGTTAGAAGTCACTTTATGAAGGGTGTTCAATAGAGACAATGACCCCATGGTTGTTGCCAATTATTTGTTCCATAGCCTTTTCTAATTAGTAGAGTTCCTTCAATTGGTAGCTGGAATTGGTTTGCATACATCCTCCAAATTGCTGTAATCAAGCCTCAAAACCAGGAGCCTGAAAAACAGAGGGTAGCAGAGTGATAATAGAGTGATTGCTGGTGGCTGGCTGTACATCCAGCAATAACCAGATGTGAACCTCACAAATCTAAACACACCTTTTGCATCCCAGCCATTTGTATATGTTTTGTTGTATTTCTCCACTCTCACTAAAAGACAGTATTAGGTCTACAGCATGACAGATAATGTGGATTAGAATAAGCCTTCTTTTCCAGGTAGTAATTCCCAAAAGAGATATTCAATTCCTTTAAGGAACAGTAGTAGACATAAGTATTACTAATGACTCACTTTCCTTAGCCTATTTCCAGGATTCCTAATGAAGTGCCACACTCAGTGCTCAAACATGTCGTTAGGGCAGGGCTGGGAACTTGGTTCCTTTTCATTCAAAACTCCCTTTGATAATAATTGAACTGTTAACTAATTAGTATAAACTCTGTCTGCATGGAAAAGAATGATGAAAATGATCAACACTTCAAACAAAATTCCCAAATGCAAATACAAGCTAAGAAAAAAATATCTTTCTTTGTTTCTTTTTTTTTTTTTTTTTTTAATAGGAAACAGCAGCAAATTCTCAACCTATGGAACAAACCACTTGACAGGTCCTTTCCATCACATCAATTCAAACTGGATGCACACCAGCTTTTTGTGAAAAGTCCAGCAATATAATATGTCATACTTGTTAGACCATTACAGATGTCGCATCAATTGCTATTAATATTCTCTCGCAGCCATGTTTCTCCTATTCAGTTAGTTCATGACCGACAGCCAGATAGCAGTTTTGTAATAGTTTACATCAAACAGTTCAGAATCACTTTCCCCACTGTTTGGTCAGGCTGCTTTTCAATTCAGGAACTGGCAACCATCAGCACAGCCAGGCTGTCAAGAAGAACTCAGCTACATTTAGGGCTACCTACACTTTGCAAAAAAGCTCATGAGTCATCAGGTCCAACAAAAAATAATAGCAACTGAATGTCACCAAGACCATAGTAGTGTCAGCCATTACACAAAGAGAAATGTATGCAAAAGCACAAATAAGACTGAGTTTTTGTGTAAAAAAAAAAAACGCTCAGTCACTCCTGCTTAGATGATTAAGCTTTTGTAAATTATAGGAGTATCAGATGAAAAATAAAACAGGTTTAACTTCTGCTATCAAAAAAAACCAGGAATGAACTCTGAAATTCATAACTGTTCATCTTTGCAAGTATTTGTCCAGTCCAGAGCAGACCTGGGAACAGCCGTGAACCATGACAAACTGAATTCAGCACGGAAATTGTACTGAAACAAGGTTTTATTATTTGACTTGGTTCCTCTCCCTTTGTTCACACACCAAATCAAGAGAACCTGAGTAAGCAGAGAGCACCAAAACAGGAGAGAAAATATTCAAAAAATTCAAAAAATAAATGGACTGTAGATCTTCAGCTGTTTTAAATTTATTTAGCTGCACCAATTCGGTTGTTTGGTATTACACATAATAGTATTTCCACAGACTTCATAGCAGGTGAGACTCTGCTTGCATTCCTCACAAGGGACACTTTCCAAATGTAATTTTTGATTTAGAGCACTCAGACAGTTCCTGTTCTCCATTCAGGGTGCTTGCTGGGCCAATGAACGAAAACTGCCTGCATGAGGCTAACTGCCCCCAGCCCCACAAAGCCACCTATGTTCTCAATTGGTCTGACTCCATTGAAGTTGATGGAGTTAGAATGATTTAGCAGCAGCTAATGATACATGTTCACATATCACAGCCCACAAAAACGTTCATATTGCATCTACATCGATAAACTGTGTACTACTTGATAATACTGCCTGCCTGCAAACAGTAATCGCTCAGGCACCATAAGGAGGTTCATCCTTAGAGATTCACAACAGATTTTGCTCTTCAGTGTTGAAATGCCATGAGCCTAAAAGGAGAAAAAGAACAGTAGGAGTAAAGTGTGGTGGACATGCCAATAAATTAATGATAAATTATTAAAGCATGATTGGAAATATTGCCATTTTTCACAGCTGTCAGTTTAAGTATAAAAGCATCAGCACATTAAACTAGTTACTGCTTTTTCATAATTGAGACTTTAGCTTCTAGCTGTGCCCTGCAGCTTTTCATTAATCACTGGGACTGAAGTTCAAGCACAATGACAGCTTAGAAGGCATTAAATGGGCAAAGTATTTTCCAGGTACAGCTAGTAAAGGCCTTTTAGTCCTGTAATCCTCAGCTAATTGTTTTTCAAAGTCTCTAAATAAAATCTGCTCATGGCGTCTCCTAGTGACAGAATTAGCAGCAGACTGGTTCTTTTTATCTTCACACTCTCTCTCACTAAAATCTATTGAGTGCCTATATGTTAGCCATATATAACAGGTGCAAATGGACTGCGATATGTAAAACTGTAACTGATACTCCACCAAGGACACATTGATTAGATTGCCTGGGAAACAGCACTTCCTGAATACTTGCTCTAATCATACCATTTAATTTGTCATAAAAGAAACAAGATGGCATGGAAGACTTCTGCACGCAGCCAAGTTTCCCCTTATACACGGGAGAAGGAGACGTTCACATTATAAAGTTCAGTGGAATTTGCATACTCAGTGCCCTGGAACAAACAGACGTTTCCTCTGCCGTAGCGGAGGTTGTAGGTTCCCCTCTTGGGTTCCTAGTATTCCCCCCTTCACAAAGATTCGTACATCAGGACTTAATAGATGTGCCAAAACATTCTTTCCTTTGTATAACAAATTATCAACTGCACTGAGATTCATTAATTATGTCATCTAATTGGATTGAGGCAGGTGCAAAATACCTCAGATGAAGTGGTCACTGGCAAGAAGGCCTAAGCACAAGTTTTTCTATTAGAAACCAGCATGTCTCCAGACTCCTGGAATTACTTTGTACTTATTGATTAATGGCCATAATTTATTACAGTGCAGAAGATCTTGCATTGAGTTAAATGTGTGATTAATCAATTTTCCATCAAATTATGAACAGCAGAACAGTTGCAAGAAAGAAAATACCAAGTGAATTTTTCCCATGGCATAGGAAGAGAACGTAGGAGGACTTCTGCTTGAGGAGAACTAATAACTCTCTAGCACTTGTTTAATATTTCCTGCCACACTGATGAATGCCATCCACATAAATAGGCCACAGGTAGCAGTGATTGAAAGACCACCAGATAGGTTTTATAGCTGCCTCTTTTATATAATGAAATATTCTTTAAGCCCATCTCAAAACAATTTATTAATGCAAAATGCATTTCTGCCTTCAGCCTGAAATATATCATTGTTAAGTCAACAATATTATATTAAAGCGATAACTGATATTGCGGGAGAAAAAATCCCTAGGCAATGTAGAGATGAATTTGAGATTTTTGTGTACAGAAGCTCATTTTTATTTCCATCAGAAACACAGACATGTGACTAATTGATGTCACTTCTAATCAGCTAGTAATGCACATTACAAGTATAGCATGAGAACATTTGGGGCCCAATTGGAGGGGAAAAAAATCCCATGGTATTTCTATGTCTTTTATTGAATAAAGTGACAAGCTTCCTTTCCCTGGTGAAGCAGCGTATGCTGTAGAGTTTTATATTACCCTACATCTCCCATCGGCCATTTTGCTCTGCTATACACTGAAAAGATGCACCTCCCTCACTGTAGGAGAAAGGTGTAAAATACAAGATGACAGCACTTGCTGGGGGAAAAAAAACATTAAAATAACTTTTAAAAAATAGGAAAAGCAATATGGAGCATTTGTTAAATGCAAGTGCAAAGGGATTTTCTTAAATCTCTCCATGATGGTCCAAATTTTTAGTGCCAAATTACAGTGCCAAATTACTCACAGTGAGTTACAGAAGGTGCCTGGAAGCAATGCAGTTCATTTTCTAAGGTAGGCAGGAGCAGTTTCTGCTGTCTTCTCCAAGCAGCTCCCCAATTTCCAGGGTATAGAATAGAATCAGGCGCATCCCTTTTGCTATGAACTACAGGAGAGGGGTACCTGTGACTTGCTACTGTTTCATATAAATGAATTTCATTTTTGCTGCACCTAACTTCCCAACTAGGACAGTGACCTTTCTTCTCTGCTTGCTGTCTATGTTGGCACTGCTTCTGAGGTAAGGACTTTCTTCTGTTTTGAAAATCATGACCTCCAAAATGTCCTACCAAATCCTGTAGATGGTGCAAGGAGGCCATTTGAAAGTATGCTCATTTTTTGGATGGCCAAATGACACAGGGCCAACTGTTTGGAAAGCAAGTGGAGAACACCTTGAAATTGTGTTCTTTTTAAATGTCTCCAGTCTAAGCTGCCTGTAACAGCTAAAAGTGCCTATTTTTTGATGGCTTTTCTAGGCTTTATTGGAAATTAATTGAAAGTATTCATGCTTGGCAAACAGACGGTTATATATCAACACCCCACCAAAATCAATATTCCTTGCCTCTGTTTGTATCATCACAGAAGGATAACTTCAGCGGATACAAGCTAGATTTGTTGCCAGAAGGAGAGGTTAGAAATATAAACCTGAGAAAAAAATATTATAAAATATGATTTCTATTTTATAAATAAATTCTAATGTGGTATTTAATAAAGAAATCACTAACTGCTGCATTAGGGATGTCATATCTCGCTTCACCTGCATGCTGGAGCATTCATTGCCTTTGGACGTGGGAGTTCTTGTTTAGAACTTCTACTCATGCTTCAGAAAACTGACCCTGTCAAGACAGTTTCTTTCCTATTCATGTTCTCTTTACGCACGGGAAGTGTGGAAAACTTTCGCCTACACTGTGTGACATCCATTAAACGGGTGTTTGTATTCCCTATGTGGTTAGCATACTGAACTTATCTCCCCTCTCCGAGAGAAGCGTTATGGGAAAGGGGATGGATGCTGACTAGTGATACATACTCTGTGGTGTGTCGTGTCTGTGCTCATCAAGAAACCCTGGAATACATTACAAAAAGTGAAGAATGGATGTTACTGCTACCCTGGGAAATTTCAAAATTGCATTGTTATCTACATGAGTGAAAAATTGCTGAAACATACAGGAGGACAATATATAAGGAGCACAAATGTTTCACTGTGCAATGACATTTACACTCACAAAATACACAAACATATCTCTTCTAGGTAGGACTCTTGCATGTACATAGCCACACACTCACTCCAAGAAGCAAAAGCTGAATTGGAGTAAGTAAATAATTCTTTTAAATATTCTAAACATTCCCCCAGTCTCGCAACACCCATTGATTCAGATAGAGTCCTAGGGCCAGGTTTCTCACATGCATCCAGCAAGGTGAGAAGAAATTGCTCTTTTATGCAGCCTAAGGCCCTCTGCTAGGGCTCAGGAACTCTATCTGTCCTCCATAGCTTATCTGGGAGCCCAAACCAAGCACCTAGTCAGAGAGTCAGCAACTCGCTACTAGCTCTCCCTCTGTTTTCCCAAGCAAGAGGGCAGTGAGTAACTCTTTCTCTCCTCCGCAGGGGACAGGGTGCAGCCTGGACATGTTCCCAAGCCTGTGGGAACAGGCATAACCCAAGTGTCTTCTTGCTGCACCCCAGCACCATTTTGACCAGTGCTGTCTCCTACTGCTTGTATTTAATATTCTTGCATGCTTCTGTGTGTCTATTCTTCTGATTCTGTTTTAAACTTATTAATTAAAAGCCTGTTTGAGTAAGTGAAGTCCCACAAGTGAACTCCCTGTAAGAAAAGTCTTCTCAGGATAATGGTTGTCCACTGAAGCTTCTGAAATTTGAAGACATGAGCAGCCTAAAGTGCAATGTTATGTACATAACGAAAGAAAAAAAAAAATTTTAAAAGTGATATTACTGCTCTAATAAAACCAAAAGTGCTGTGTGTGTAATATCAATATCAATAGTAATATCAATAAATTGTTTGGGATCTGTTAGTAACTACACTGAATTGAAAGTTCATTTTGGCAGTTTTGGACATTAGTCTGTAGCACGCTCTGAACATGTGTAAGAATTTGCCTTTGGTCACTCAAAGGAACACACAGATGTTTCTCTCGGAGATATCAACTCTAAACATATCTATTTTGTTGCTTTCTTCTTAAACTCTTTTATAGTTCTTCTGAAAATCTTTGTTTAAAGGTCATTTAGATACTGTGGCTACAAATGTAAGAAGGTGTTGAGGGCTGGGCTGCTGCTCAGATGTGCCTCATGGCTTTCACTGGAAGAGCTGTAGGAAACGCTTCAGGCTGGTGAAGGCAAGAGATCCATGGGGTCATGGAAAAGGCCACGGGTAGAGAGGAACAGAGGGAATAATGCAGGGAAGAGAATTGCAAGTCTAAACTGGGAATGGCTTTAGGAAAAGACAGGCAGCAAAATCTGGTTTGGGGATGGAACATGAAAGACTATGGGGTAGGTTTGTATTTGGGTGACTAAAGCTATTTCAATAGATGGCTGGGAGGCAGATTACTTCAACCACATGAGTTTATGTGCTTTTTTTGGAGTAACAGAGTTGCAGAAATTGACACAATGGATACATGGCCAGATGGGGGAAGCAAACCCTTTTACATCAGGAAACAAAAAAAAAACCACCAAAAAACAACTATAGTCATAAGGCAGAATGACTCCACCAAAATCTCTTGAAATGAAAACTTCAAATAAATATTCAAAGTCATAAAAAAACAATCTGTGTGTGGTATCTCAGCAGTTGTATCAGCACATCTATAGAACTATCTTGACTCACATAAGCTGAGAGGCTCCTAAATAAAGTCAGTATGTCACCTGGAGTACATGAAACTAGTGTACGGATACCATCGTCCATGTTAAAACCAGAATTAATTAAGTCCCTTAAAAGCCTTCTGCTTCAAAGAGTAAAATGCATTTTACATATAACTTCTTACAGATATACAGATTTCCAGATCTTAAATGAAAGTTAAAGTTCCTTGAGGAAACTGATTCTTAAATAAAGTCATGCATGCCTCTTGCAGTTGTCTCATGAGCTGGAAGGCAATAATTTACAACCAGGATTTCTGAAGAATGACTCCTCTGGCAATTTCTTCTGGAACTTGCCTTTGTATATTTACCTAGTGGTGTCATTCTGAATGTCCGTTACCATTTCAGATCAAATAATTAAGATTTAGCAATTATATATAAATAAAAATGAGGTATAATGATAGAGAAATGTTTGACCTGTAGGTATTTCTAAGCTAATCTGTATTCTTTACAGCTAAACCCGATTCTTCCAATATTTGCACTTCATTTATATTATTTGTCCTAGAGTGTAAAGTCCTTTTCCCTGCTTGGCCCCTTGCAAAACAAACAGAAACGGCTCCTGTGTTAGGTCACAGCTTTTTCCCCAAAATACTGAGCAGGAGGACGTACTACCCTTGGGTCGGCTGATGGTCACCTCTAGGCAGGAGGGACGTCATCCCCTTCAGCTTCTTCTTCAGCACCTTCCAGCCAGCTGTGCCATGCCACAGCAGGCTCAGACAGCTGTTAGCTCCATCCTCCACTGCCATTTGGAGAATCTTATCTAACTTTCGCTGCAGCCAGACCCCCAGAGAGGACAAGTTCACCCATGCAGGAACGTGCAGCCCTTGCACCCTCAGCATCAAGCGGGGAGTCCAGTGAAAGAGAAAGGCAACTCTGCAAACCTCATCCCATCTCCCCAGGATTGCTGCCAGTAGAGGCTGTCCAGGGGCAGGGCTGTGGCAGCCTCTGCCTGGGCTTCTCCCCTCCTGCTCCCCTCCTGCCTCCCGCACTTTTGGCACAGGCTCGCCTGGCTCCCAGCCCCTGGCACCAGGCGATGGGCAGGTGGTTTGTGCTGCTGTGACCTTGCTCCAAGCAGACTTCCTATCACCAGGGGTTGGCAACCCAAGGAGCAGAGCCGGTCCTTGAAATGTAACCTCTGACTTTCAGGGGAGTATCGCGCTGATCACTGAGGTTTAAAACAGTCTGTCTTTGGGCATCATGTTCACCCTCAGATGCACACAAAACGCACGTGCCAGAGCCCCCAGCTCTAAAACCCCTCTTGACTTCTCAGCCAATTAAACTAGCATTTCTAAGACAACTGGCAAACAACTAGCGAAGCATCGTGCAGAAACAGAGAGAACAAAATTATCTGCAATGCTCTCAAAGGAGCCCGTTTTCCAGAGAGCATGAATGAAGGAGATAGGCCAAAAAATGGTGCACATAATGGCAGCAAACCACAAGCATGTAAATATGCAAGACGATCATTTGAAGGAAAATTTTAAGCCTCATTAGTAAATGCTTTTTGTATTACTCACTATATTTACAGAAGACAATACAGGACAGCTAACAAGGCAGAGTATATCCTGGGGTGCCAGTACACTGTGCTGCAAGGAGCTGTCAGACCAGTATTAGACCAGTTATGTGTGTTGTCCCTGGTTTCAATGGGCTCCACCAGGCATCTTGTCCTGGATCAACTGTTCAGGAAACATTCAACACCCAGTGCAGCTGAGAGGAGCCTTGTCACTGACTTTGGTCAGCCCTTGCTCCCCGGCGCTCAGGGAGACAGGCGCTACTTGTAGGCGCCTGATGCCATGCTGGGTTAAGTGGAGTTTGCCCCGGGGCAAACCTCCAGGGTACAGGGGAAGAAAACAGAGGGTGAAGGTGAGGCAGCTTCCTTGAAACACTTCTTTTTGCATCCAGGCATGAGGGAAAAAAATGCAGTCCTAGTACAGAAAATATCTTGTTATAAAATTATTTTTCACTTTCCCTTTGTCCAACAGTAGCACTAAGGAAAGTTGACTTTTTTTCCCCTCCCATCCATGAGGTGTTCATTGTTTCAAACAGTAGGAACTCAGTCTCAAAAATTATATTTGGAAGAATAACATAGGGACTTTTAAAGTTTGGACATCCATTTTAAAAGAAAAATATGAGTGGGCTTAACTGTAGATCGTATGTGAAGTTTATATGTCTCATACATTTTTTCATATGGTTAGTATCAGTCAAGCATGGTTGATATTCTAGTAAGGCAGTTTCTTGTTATTTTTATTCAAAATATCCTCCTGAAGGTAAGTTAAATGCTCCATAGTCCCAAACCTAAAATTAAATTTTAGGAAAAGGTCCTTTAAAAATGGCTTATTGTGTTATGCCATACATGCTAAATGTTATTCCTGGCATGATGCCTCACCACAAGTTACAGAATTAATTTTTCTTTTACATAAATTAGTAATTAAATAAACATAATAAAAATCCTTATGACCAACTTTTCCCTGCAGTAACAAAATTTGGACTGGGATAAAAAGACAAAAGAATTTTGTTTTCAATTGCACCTGAGCTTGGATTGGGCCAGATCACCCTCCTTTTGGAAAAAGCAAAGAGCTGGAACTGCGGGGGAGTCTCTATTGCAAGGAATCCGTTATGGCATCATGCTACACAGGAAATGGGAGAACCTCTTCCTTATGGCAAGGGAAAGCAGGCTAGCCTGAAGGACCTCGAGCAAGCCACAAAAGCCCTGTGCTGATCTCAGATCCAGACTTGGTGCTCCAAGACTAGCCTGCAGACTTTGGGAAATGAGGATGAGCCACTATCCTATGCACAGAAGGGGATACCTGACCATAAAGAGACTTTCTGCACATGTACTGAGGGACACTCGTCCACCATGAGCCAAGAGCAATCAGAGAAGTCGTCAAAATAACCCTAGGATGAAAGTCACCAGTACAGCGTTACACAGCCTCATGGTTCTCTACCTTGCATTAAGATTGCCATTCAGCCATTTCATGTCCCTTAAACTCTGAACTGCCTGCAAACCATATTTTATCCCTCCCTTATCAAACACTTTGTGGTTACACTTCAGGCCAGATCTAAGCAAAGATATTAATCATCTGTCAAATAAAATTGTCAGTCTGCTCCATCCTTATTCTTTTTCAATAAAGATCAATTGAAACAGTGTAAAAAATGTCAACAAAGTCAAATCTTTTAAAAAGAAAGTAAAATGAAAGAAATATAAGTTGTGGCCCACCACACTTTAAAGTAACTTTTAGCTGTGGTTTTGGATTTGGACATATCTAAGCCAATAGGGGTGGTAGTTGTTATTATTTATTGCTTAAATGTGAATCTTTGTTTTCCTAATATGCCTTATGGAAGAAAAAGAGACATCTGTGCTAAAGTAACCAATCTTTATGGGTGGGGAAGAAACCATCTGGGTTAAAGTAACCAGTCCATGTTTCACTAATTCTAAGTCAAAGAGCAATAGCTACATGAAAAAAAATAATGGTGCCTTCTTTAAATTAAAGCACTGTTTTCGAAGATAAGTATAATCTTTTAGTACAACATCAGCTTTATTCACAAACACATCTCTTTACCAAATCATATTATAATGAAAAGCTGATGTGTGGACAAGTTAAATTCCTATTTTAAGCTTTATCGCACAAACATTGACTAAGTTTTGGACACGTACAAATCAGCAAGAATGGCTATTGTAGTTAGAGTGCTGAAACCACCCAAACTGAATTCCAACTAAAAGTCAACAGGATTTGTACATTGAAATTTATCAAGCATTTTTGAAAAATTTTTATTGGAACATTTGCTTTTCAGTTGTTGCCTTGTTGCAAGAATCTTCTTCCCATCCTCTGCAATCTGTGTAAGTGTTTAATTGTTTTTGTCTCACTGGGTTACCCACTTGCCCTCCACTCGCACAGTAATTCTGTAATCCCATTGTCAATGCTCCATTTCCTTCTCCCATAAGCAACGTGGCATTGACTGTCCTCTTACACATACCAGCAAGACTTCAACCCTCTCTGCAGCTCATTCCTCCCAACAGTGCTTTCTAGCAAGGTGCCCACAGTGGCTTTTACCAAGGCTGGGGGATGCATAGGAGCAGAAAAGCTCTTGAGACACTTAGCCACATTTCCTAGCCCAGCCTGAGTCTCCTTATACTGTCAGCAGCCACAGAGGTCACTTCTGTTTGCCTCCAAACAGCATTTTCTACTCTCTCAAAGAGCTTTAAGTCATCTCAGCCTGTCTTTCATGAGAATTAAGCATCTGTCTCATGATGTTGTTAAAATGCCAGTTGCTACCCAATACTTCCTACTTCTCTGACCTCATTTCTGTCTTCTGTTTCATTATCTTACAAGGTATGTTGCAGAGCAGGGAATGAGCCATTCATCCATGAAAATAAGTGCCTGCAATCTACCCCGAAGCTGCATTTGTGGAGAAAATTCTAGTTTTGGAGGAGCAGAGTGATAGCAAAGATATGCTCTGAAAAGGCCTAAGCAAGGGTGATGGTGTTGCCTTCTCTGTGCTGTGAGGAGGGAAGTGTTTAAGACCAGCGTAAATGAACATGGATGTTTAACCTGGCAGTTTGAAAGCTCTGTCTGAGAAACTGATAATCATTCCTCAGCACCAAAGATACCCTGTGATAGTGACAGGGGATCTAATTTATTACCAGACGATACCAAGCTACTGAGCTTTCTGCCTTTTGATGGCCATACTTTGACCTTTCCCTTCTTCTGAAATTGTAACCTAGATATTCTTGTACAAGCACATGCTTCAGTGAAATTTTGCTTGACCACTACAACTTCAGTCCCTCCTCTGAGAAGCCAAAGCCCAAATTTAGATCTGATATTTATTGCACAAAATTCTTCAAGATGCAAATGGCCTTCCCATCATACTTCTTGAGGCAGAAAAATACCATGGAAAATTATTTATTAAAATGGCTTGGATCCAGAACCATGCACAAAATAAATATTCATATCATCATTATTGCTTAGTTTTGACTGCTGTTCTCAGGAGGCCATAATGACCTAACTATGACTAACCTGGCACAGGCCTTTCATTGACAGAACTGTATGTTTGTTCTGTTTTATACTGTCGGTGATGTATAATCAATTGCTGCTGCTTGATTTGTACTGCCTATGGCACTAGGGAAAATTAAAATTAGCATAAATTATAACATTTAACCTTTCAGTACTAGTATGAAATGATATATAGGCAAATGGCACAGTAAAATAATCATTTCTACAATACACCTTTCAAAAATGCATGCAAGTGAAATGAAAGAAGAGCTTATGACAATGTTAATTAACATTACAGCATCTTAATTGACTCATTTCACTGTAATGTTGTAAAAATGAAAAATAAGATTATTAATCAGGTGAAATCCAACTGAGAAAAGTGCTATCTGGATATCTTCTGCCAAGAGGAGATTTTGCCATGAATCCACTGTCCATGTGGTGTTGCCCTCCCTTGAGCTACATATCAGGAGGCAGCAGCTTCAAAGGACTGAAGAAATAATGTCCTTTTCTGATGCTCTTTGGTCCTCATATTTAAAGCAAATGTTGGGACAGAGTTGGCCTTAATTAAAAATAAATGTGTTTCACTGATGCTTCCTGAGGTATGCTGAAAAGTTGGGCTAAAGTAATTGCACTTTGTTGTCAGGAAAACACCTAGCTCTTGCAGGAACACTGTTACAGTTCATATCAGTCATGCTATAGTTCTCTTTTGTTTTTAAACATAACTTTTACCATTTAAATTATGTTTTCTTACACTTACGGTTATTCCTAAATCAAGAAGGGGAAGAACAATACAATCTAATCCCCTCAGCTTTTAACAAGTGAAAATGTGATTCAAAGGTTAATATAAATATAAAACATACTCAGATTTCCACATAGTTCTATTCCTTTCATGAATGCATACAGCAGTTAAAATACACAGCAAGTGATCTAATCCCATTTACTTCTGGAACATATAAAGGATAGCCATAAACCTAGAGAGAGACAGACAGATATATGGATACACAGACAGGATAACATTTTCAAGGTTTCTGGTGAGAGAATCCTTGCAACAGATGTATTTTTTAATTTAGGATTTTCACTACAAGCTTAGATCATTCATAATTATACCCTCAGACAAGGAGGGGGGTATAAATAAACTTTAATGGAAAGGAAACAGTCTGTAGAATAAGCATTTTCTTTGAATCATAACAACGCTTTGAATTTAAAAAAGAGGCTTTCCTTGAGGGATTGGGTGAAAAGCATTTAAAACACGGCAATCCTTCCCACTCTCTTCTTTGTCTGAGCAGATGGCTGCTGGTCAGCAAAGGCTGAATTTGAAAAATACTAATTTGTCAGGCTGATTCTGGTCCTCGAACCTATAACAAATGACCAGAGCAGAAATAACAACAGCAGAGAGAGGCAGGAAAGTGGACTGGGCTCCAAAAGCTAGTGCTCCTACTGAAGAGATGAAAAAATTAGACGGAAACTGAAAAAAGGAGCACTAGAAAAACAGCTCAAAGAAAACAATCATAGGACCTTACTGCTCCAGACTCTGGTCATATACAGGCACTGGGACTTCCTTTGAGCTGTGAGGATAACAGCTTTAAGCTTCAACAGAGGGAAAAGGGGTGCCTGGATTCAGGCCTTTTTGCTTAGGGCTCTGATAATCCAGAGACAAAAGTCGATAGCAAATTCCAGAGCAGCAGCTGTGATGTTTCCATCTGGGGACCAGAAAACATCTGAATGAATGAGAGAAATGATCTAACAATCAATAACTTTTTTCAAGGCATCACAAGAAGCCTTTGAACAATATCACAAGAAGGAAAAAAAAAGAGAGAAAAGCTGTTCTAATGGAGGGGAAAATGAACCCACAAACAAGACCAAATTGACATACAGTATAGCACTATGTTCACAGGAGTAAAAAGAAGAAAAGTCTGGGAACTGAGAGTTTCAAGTCCAGAAAAATGTAATTTAAACTGTTCTTAGCAAGCTTGACTGTGGAAAAAATTCCACTGATTGTTGTGAGGAAGTGTTACTTCATTTAATAGAAATCAGTAGATCTTCCAAAGTCGAGCTTCACACTTTACTAGACCAAAAGTTTGTTCTATTATGCAGGCGACTGCACCTTGATCAAAGGAGAAAGGTAAGATGAAAGATCACCTGTCTGTTCGGGGGGCAGGGGGAAAGGGTCAAGAGAGAAAATATAAGCAATAAACATGAGTTCCTGGTTCTTTTCCCCTGTAGTCCTTACTGGGACAGCAGTGTCCAAACTACGCCGGCACAGTTTTATATACTACCCTTCCAAATGCAGTGCGTGAAAAGTAGGGGATGGTGAGCTCAGAGACCCTTTCTTGTCATCTAAGACCTTTTTCATAGAGAAGGTGTAAGCTGAAAAAGCAGACAAAGGAAATAAAAAAGAAACCCAAAGCCTATTTCAGACCAAAGAGGGCTCAACAGTGCAGCAACCCGCGATAGGAACAGAAATCAGCTCGGGTATTTGAGGTTGAACAGAGTTCTTTTATAACTTACAGATGGCTGAAATCATTTGTAGGATTTAAGAATTTGCTGGTCTTGGTTAGTGTCCAGAAAGTCAGGAAACAATAAGAAAAAACAGCTTTTAGATGTAGTCCTGGCTTAAATAGTTTCCAGGGAGCGTGTTTATATGTTGCCTAGAGATAAACTTCAGCGCAGAGGAGTGATGCAGATGCAAGTATCTGTCTCCCTGCTAAGGTCTGGGATATGAAATGGAGGTGTTTCAGTGGAGTAAATGAGACCTGCGTAATTTTTACTCAGTGCCAGTGTCTCACTGCTTTGTGAGAACATCACAAAATAGCTGCCAAGCCTTCTGATAGATAAAGCCTTCTGGCAAGAAAACTGCAAGAGAAGCCACAGTATTATAGAACAAAAACCAGCAGGCATCAAAAAAAAAAATGTAGAATTATTTGGTGAATCACTAAACTTCTCAAAAATCCAATAGTAACATTACTAATATTCAATTCTCTTGAGCTTTTTTCTATGTGATTTTTTTAATAACTGTTGTGCTCCTATTTGAGAAATGTATACATAGTATACATTAAGTACTTCACCTTTTTGTCATATCACTCTAACATACCTTACTTTATTTATAAAAAGAAGATATATAATGTCTAGTCCATATAATAACACCAAAAAAATCTCAAAAGCAAGTGAAATTTTGGTTCTGCCAGAGTTTGCAGAGAGTCAGAGGAATGGCTTCCTCCTTTAATTCATCTGGAGTCCAGGAAATTCTGCTCTTCCCTCACCGGGAAATTACACATCTCCAGGACACTGTGGATTTGCTGAAGCCTTGAGTCTCCAACATACTGGCCAGCACTTCTCTTACCCAGGGAAGAGATAATTACATTACAACGTATAATGATCTCTTTATTTTCCAGAAGTATACAAAATAAGAGGATGAACTACTGTTTGGAGAAATGAGAAAGTCAGTTCACAGCAGCTGGGTGCTGGCAGAAGGTGTGAGCTGATGCACGAGCCCCTGGCCAGCATGGGTCAGCAGGGCAAGGGCGAGCAAGGAGCTCGACTCCTGGGCAGGGTAACGGGAGCTCCTGCCTAAAGACCAGAACTGTTCTGCCTAGTAAGCATACTGGAAAACACTTCCTTGAAACACAGTTGAAAATAATAGTCCTCATATTTTATGTCAATGGGTAATTTCAAAGATAAGCCACAGCTCTGTGTGTATTTTTATGAGGGTAGGAAGCAGGGAATGAAATATTTCAGAGCACTAGAAGATTAATATTACTGCGGGATTCAAAAGTTCTGCTGTAGAGTTTAAACACTGTTGTAATGAAATTTCATCTCTCCGTGCTGTGAAATACACAGGGCCTAATTATTTCATGACATTTCTCACACAAACATGACCCCAGAATAGTTTATCACGTTAAATAATTTTAAAAGCCATGGACACGTGAAACGTCATCAAGTATATGAACTTTAAACAGACGTCTTTGTGAATCACCCTAACTCTACAACCTTCCAGCCTCCCCCTGCTATAAAACCATAAGTTAACAAAGTTATGATTTTCTATATTTAAATGTAGGCAATTAAGAAATGTTGAATTTTTTCACATGGGATTCTGTGATCTTTCCAGAACAGATCAGGTCTTGGATGTACAAATTATGTCTTACGACTAAAGATATAATTCACATGTTTAAGGCTCCTGAGATGTTTAATCAATAACGCTCTAAGTAAATGTAGTTTTAGAGTCTGTGAGCCATTACCCCTCAAAAGCTGAAAGTTTGTAGCAGGAATGTTGTTGTCTTCATGTGGAAACTCATCAATGCCTATTGACATCTCTCTGTTTAATTGCAATTTAAGACTGTGTATTTCATTAGATCTCAAAATGGATTACAATGCTCCATTAATTTTGTAGTTATGTATGGGAAAGATCTAGTAGTGACTCTATGGGTCATATATAGGCCTCGGTTTGTGAAGGGAGCTCCTATTGACATCAGTGTGAGTTCTGCACATGGACTGAAGGCATGACACGGCCCATTATTCTCAATTTTCCATAGTACAGTCTCTGAGAGAACACATCACAAAAGAAATTGCTTATCTGGGATGCACCAATAAACATATTCCAGGTTTATTTCTTCTCAAGATTGCAAAAATGCAAACATTTTCTGTACCCACATAGTCACACTTTTCCTAAATGATAGTCTCCTTTTTTTATTCCTTTCAGCGACAACATATAAAACCATCCTCACAGAAAAGAATCTGCTGATGAAAAAAACATATCATTTATTACCAGAAGAGGAAATCAAGAAAAGATCTTAGCTAACTACAGTTAGCTCTGTCATTGATTTCAGAGAGACAAATTGTTTCGCACAAGTTTCCTGTTATTCTATCTCACAATAGTGAAAAAAACACATTTTAAAAAAATCTGAGGTACATGTTGCCAAAGATAGACTAGCAAGTAGTGGAATTTGAAGGGTGTATACATTAAAGAGAGGTAGAGCACAAAGACATGGTGAGAAGCTGGGTATAAATAGCAATGGTGGTATAAAAAATAGCAAAAATACAGACAGTATCAAAATGAAAAATTGTAACACTGACCTCTTAAACTGTGAAAGTAAGTAAACATGGTGGTGATTTTGTCTTCTGTGCTATACATGTGGAGCACTGCAATGCAACATTACAAGTGACTGATATTTGGTTAACAACCTCCGACCCTGCAGCTTTCATGTCACGCATCAGGAATGAACTCCAAGCACTTAGTGCTCATGCTGACCTTGAAGACACAGCCACCACTGGAGGCATGGCAGGGCTCCTCCCCAAACCGCACTGCATGCCAGTGAAAAGATGGCAATCGTGCCCAGTGCTGTGCTCTTCTTTGACCCCATTGCCTACCTGTGGAGTGGCAAACCAGACTTGTATTCAAAGCAAATTATACAGCATCCTAGCAGTAGGATTTCAGGTTTGCTGAAGATTTTTAGGTCACACTCAATAAGAAGCACAGGCAGGTTCAGTTCAAGGCAGTTTAGCAACATAAACAGAGATCGATCCAAGAAAAGGGAGCGGTTCAAAAGCAGAGGAGGAGAGCAATGAGGGAAGACATGGACAAGGAGGCTTCCTGTCTCCACTGATGCTAAGGCAACTAAGACCACAGAGGCGGCAACTACCCTATCCCTTCCTCAGAGCTGGCTCTACATCACCAGCACTGTGTGCCCCAGCATCATGGCTCTTCCTCAGCAGCAGTGCCCAACACAGCTGCTTCTTTGCCTATTCCCAGGACCAGTCCCAAGCTCATCTTTTTTGTGGAAGTCCAAAGACTCATGGCATGCACAATAGCAGCATCAAGGTACAAACACTGATCTTGTGCTTGTTTGAGTGAACTTTGGGGAAACCAAGAGCAGGCAGGGAGCTCTAGTTAATACTCAAGCTCTGTTTTGCTGCATCAGAGGAAAGCGGGGCACATTTTTGACCAAAAACACTGATTAAAACTAAGACAGAGTAACGTTAAGAATGTAGACACACAAAACAGAGGAACCATAAAAGTGTCTTTAGAAGCATCCAGGAAAGTCAGTAAAATTCCTCGTATTTTCAGTCAGCACATTCATCAATACCGAAGACATGCCTGACTCCCCGACTTCCTTCAGAACAACATTTGCACTGAGCGCTTCCAGCAAATATTCTTCAGCAAGGCAATGGTGCACCTTTGATCTGAGCAGGGATACAAGGACAGGAATGTGGATCCCTGAGCCACATCTGGAGTCCTCTTAGATGACACCATTGCCCATGCCACTCTGAACCTCATTTCCTCAGATTATAACAAATCATTATGCCACTACTCGCTACCCTGATGACCAGTGAAACCTGATGGTAAAGCAGTCCTGACTCCCCAAAAGCTTCCAAAAGACCCAAGTGCTCTTTTTCTCCTAAGTTTGAAGATGGGCTTATCGGGGATCGGGAAAGACCTTGCTTGTGTAAAATGTACGTAGTTAAGAACTACACAGGGAAACAAACAATGGACCATGACAGTGCTGGGCTATCCCCTATCTATCCACTCGGTGGTTTTCCAGTTCTATATGGATAACTCATTGTTTTACATATTATGTTGAACTTGTTAGTCACTGTGGTCTGGATCAAAAAATTGCCATGGCTCAGTAAGTTACTGCAAAGGCTTTTATGAAAACTCTTGATGGACTAGATGCTCCTGTGCTGAAATATCATGCCCATATCTTCAATATTATGGAGGGGGGGGGGTGGGCGGGAGCCCCTAGTAGGAATAAACAGCCAACGTGGAAAACACAGCTTCAAAGAGAATTCTGACTATTCTGACTCATGTAAGAATTTTCCTCATTAACCAATTCTATTAACACCATTAACTCTAGCTGGAAAACAAGGGTTTTGAACACAGCCAGGAAGAATCCATCAAAGGTTGAAAAAGTCACTGCACCTATTTAAATCCACATCGTCCTGTGTGATCCATTTTTACAGAGCACATGCTGAGTGTTGTGTACGAACCATCAGATACAGAGTGATGAGTAAGACAGGAAGTGCAGAGAAACCTGATATCGGAACAAAGGGAGGATTGTCTCCCTGCATAGTGAGGGTGACGGTAATGCAGAACCTACATGCTTACTGTATTTTCTTATTAAGGATTGGACTTAGGCACATTAGAACCAACGACTCTCCACTGAAATTCTCCTCACTATTCTCCTCAGCCCTTTTTTATCTTGTGCCGCAGAGGAGGCATGGAGAAGTTTTGAAATGTGCTTCCTCTAAGTGTCAAGAAGTCCTCTCATCCACACCTTCATCCCAGCCCCATTGTCCTGCTCCTTCTCTGTGCTGGCTCCTGGGAAACATGCACCCTTCTCTGCACACTCGTCGCTGGCAAAGCTGGCTGGGAGGAGTATGCTGCTGAGCTGTAGGATGAGCAGATGAGTGAAGCCTCTGAAGACCTCAGCTCTCCTTCTGCTCCAGTTAGTGACAAATTTATGTAGAATTGGTGGCTGTCAGAAAGAATGTCCTATCTTTTGGCAGTGCTAGGATAGTACACTGGCTATCTTTCAGCTGCTGTATTCGCTGTTAAGGTAAGGCACCAGCTTTTTCCATTCTGGAGTGTCTTTAACATGCAGATTCTGCCTTTACTTTAGATCACTGTCTTTTCACAGGGCAGGATATGCCTGGGACCGCCAAAGTCTGCCTCTCACCTAATCCAGGCAGAGACGAGTTTCATAGGAAGCCCATGCACACTTAGTGGGCAGAAAAAAGCTGCTGGAGAGTGTGCCAAATCTGGGATGGATCTGCTGGTTCACAGAACCCCACACTTTCTCCTCCCCTGGTAAAGGGACCAATCCAGACAAGTCAGGGAAAGAAGGGTCCTCATTTCAGGGACATGCCACACATTTGGAACAGCGACGGGGGAAGTACAGAAGTATCAGTGTCAGGGAGGGGGAAGGGAACTATTAGTACAATATCCACATTTATGTAAGTATTAGCACTTAACATGTAACAGCGGTGGTACCTGAGATCCTGCATTCTGTTAGGCAGCACAGTCACAGAGAAATTAAGTCTGCTTCCTTGCAGACCATGCAAACATACATGAGTACAAATTACACAGTGGACCCAATCAGAAAAGCAGAACCCTTTATGTGGTGCATAGCTATAGACTAAGTTTGGGAGGTAAAACTTGTACTGTATCATGTATTTTTTAATTACATGGAAATATTTACAGTTTCTTTTTCACGAAGAAAGTTTCTTCTTCTAATTTTTTCTTTAATGACTGCTTTCAAAAGACAGTAAATAAATTACTCTCTATTGATCATGAAGCAATGGAGTAGTTACTACTTTTGATCCATGCAATTAACATAAAACGATAATGTGTGAAATGCAGGAAGTATGCGCATCATGAGTGAACGTTGTCATCAGCAGCCTTGCTTTTCAATACAGAAAAAATTGTTTGGAGAAGTTGGTCAAACAGCTATTGCTATTACATCCACACACTGCTGATTTCTAATATTTTTTATAAAGATCAGTAATGATATTCTATTAGGGTGATGAGACCAGAATTAATTTAAATAACTTTGTGCCTGATTCATGAAAAACAAAAAATTCCTCCACAGCCAGGGGCCATTATTTCTGTAATTTTTCTATGGAAAAGTCATGGTCTGCATTCAACTTCCAGTTCAAAAAGAAAAGTTTTCAATTTATACAGATGGGGTTTTATCTTCACAATCACTTCCAGAGGAATGGCTTAACTATTAAAAGGAAAAAAACCCTCCACTGTCTACTTCAGAAATACACCGATCATGCATCAAAATTCAGACAGACTTTCTTCCAAATATTCTTTATCCACTCCATCTGCAACTGCAGTCAGATAAGAGTAAAATGGACACACAAAATAAAACTTGCACATAGATCATATTAATAGGCCCTTTGCTTTTCAGACATCAGCATAATTTCCATTCTTGATTAAATAGAAATGTCAAAAAAATTGTAAAAGCCTGAATCTAAATAAAAATAGGAATGAACGTAAAACACAGAGATGTGCTGTGCTCCTATAACATTCAAAAAGTATGTTCTGTTCAACATCTTACATTTACATGCTTACTCACAGCATATTTCTAAGCAAACTATAGCAGCATTGTAAATAATGCTTTCATTTTGGTCTTTTGCTTGTGCTTTTTTTTTCCCCATGGAAAAGATCTGTGTACCTTGGAGAGATATCTTAGCCAGCTGAGAGACAAATTATGTGGCTAGCATAACTTTATGAAAAAGCATTGGTTAAAGGAGCTGTATGGGAGAGATTCTGCTTGAATATAATCAGATGAGTATTGCCTGCTGGTTAGAATATTTCTGTGAAGGCCAAATCATATCATATTTCAAATCTGGCAAAATATTCACAATATTATTTTTACGTTTTCCTATATGGTTGCTATGTAAGTGTATACTTGTTCAGTAAAGAACAAGCTCTAACCACCTACCACAAGGATATTATCCACACTTCTGCTGGAAAGTAGTTTGCTTTCTAAAGTTACAAAGAATATATAAAATTAATGGAAGAAAAACAGCAGAAAAAAAATCTCTTCTCTGTTTGTTTATAGTGTGCTTTTGACAGTGCTTTCTGTGTGGCCAGTGTTAGCGTTTCCTTTATCGTTTCCCTTCGTTTGTACGTGCATCTTTCACAGCCACAGAGAAAAACATTTTTGAAGATAGATATATTTAATTGAAAAACCACAAAACCTGGCCAAAAGATGCAGCATAGGGTGACTCTGCCTTTTAATTCCCCTTTTAAACTAGTAGATTGCAAGTTTTTAGGGATAACTTCAATACTTAGTGGGTTAAATAAAAAACCAAAAGCCATTCTTTTCCACCTTTTTTTAGAAAAGCTTTTCTTTCCACTCCAAAATTTAAATTTCCATCAGGAAAATTCCATCAGAGAAATCAGAGAAATTGCTTCAGGTGTAAATTGTTGTCTGAAAACATAACTTACTCCCTGCTTTAATATTCCGTAGCTCAAGAAAGTAACAGAGTGATCCCAGATGACAGGGAGGATACAACTAGAAAAATCCCTTACATGCCATATTTTTTAATGGATTTTGATTCTCCTTTATTGCTTTTTTGCAGGGAATACATTTCTTCCAAAATGTTGCACTTGTGCAAGACAGACAAGTGAAAAAATAAAAGATTCTTATTTGAGTATGGATTGCAGGATCAGGCCCATTGGTCTTGCCTTACTCTCTGCTTAGCTTGCACTACAGCAAAATAATATTTAAGATTCCTAGGGCCTGTTTTCAGGTGCATATATTACAGTTTTCTACAGCTATAAATCCTTTTATTTTAAAGAATTTCATCCCAATTACCCAAAAGTACATCCAGGCCCAAGGTGAATTCTTTCCAACTTTTTTGTTTGTAACTTTAATATTAGCTTTGCTTCCTAAATAATTTCTTTAAGATCTTCAGGCTATTTTACAGTTTACTGCTCCTTTTTTAAACGTTTTCTGTCTTTAGGTTTCCATTTAATACTTGTTTTATATTTCTCAGTAGTTTTAAAACATCACCTCAACAATAAAATAATACCTTTTCTGCTATGAAAACCCTTTGCTTTAATACAAATACAGTGATTTAAGCACCCTTCTGGGGTTTTGTAGGTGTTAGTGTTCCTGGTTTCAAATTTTAGCATCATTCTTTAAAATGAAGGAAAAAATCAACTTGCAATTTAGACAGTTACCAAATTACCAAAACTAGTGCAGCAACTCTTAATGAGTGAAACCATTAACAATTTTCTGACTGCAGCCCCTGTTCAAATACCTTGGACACCTTGTTAGCACAGAATGAGGTGTTCAATCAAGAGACTGGGAATTGGAAGTACCAGGGCACAGTTTTGAGTGGTGATTACAAGGGCATGAGTGTGAGTGCCAAAGTAACAGTCTTCTACACTGCAGGAAGCTGAGAAACCTTCAAGTCTACATTTGTAAATCAGCCTGGATGATTACAGCAGTCACAAGCAAAGAACATATGAAACAATTATTTGCACTGTTCTTTCACTCTTTTAATTTGCTCTTAAAATGAACACAGTGATACTAAGAGCCATTAGTGCTTTGTCTTTGAAAATTTCGTGAGACTTCGTATCTCTGCAAGCAGCATCTTAAATTGCTTAAAAGTAGAAATATAACAAAGAACTATTGTTTTCTGACTGTTAAACCCCTTTCACATCAATAATCTACCCTTACATTAATGTTCAGATATGCCTTTGGATTTCCTTTAAACGTATTTGCTTGATATGCAGAAGCGATACGATTTTAGACTTTCTACTTCTCCTTAATTGCTGTGACAAAGACAGTTTGCCTTTCCTAAATGAGTAAATTTTAAAAGTATATTTTGTCACGTTAATATAATGCTGTAGATGTAGATCTATTTCCATTATATTAAAGCAAGAGAATGCCACTCTTTGATGTTAATTTTGCTACTTTAATTTTGTAAAATGAGTCCTTCACAACGGTTCAATTCATTCAGGTTTTTTTCTTTCAATCCATAAACTGCAATTGATGTAGAAATAACCCTGAACATTTCTAAAACTCGTATTTCAGACACAAACTTGTTATTAGGAGCTACTTTCGTATTAAAGATAAGGAATTATTGACTAAGGAAGTGATGAGAAATAGCAAAGAAGAATTAAATTATCCCTACCAAAAAGATAATCTATTTTAAAAAAATTTCAAAGTATCCTGCTACTTTTCTATACTTCATGGATATATTTCAGATATATATATATGTATATGTATATATGTAATTTTTCACTGCTTCTGGTTTGAAGAAATAAATTATCAGTGGAAAATATCTTAAAATGTTGCATTAAATTTAAGAGAAAGATAATGTTTATGCCATAATTATTTTGGATAGTGCATCTTATGTCTTTTATAGGAATAAGCAAATAATATTATGACCTTAATTAGCATCTCATCTGTACTAATTGTTTATGTAAATAGCAAATAAAAATTAATTTTTGCTCTTTTTGATCATCAAAAAATATTATTCAAGAACTTTTCACACAGGACCATTTTCTTCCATCTATTATTGTAGGAACATAAAACGCTTATTTCAAATTAGTCAATTTTTATAGAATTCTGCAAGCAAGTAATTAATATTTTGAGCCTTGCAAAAAAAGTTGGTTCCCCAGTGTAAAATGCATCATCATGTCTTAAAAATCCTGAAATACTGTCACACATCAGTCCCTGTCTTTACTACTGGTTTCTGGAAACTCCCCAGAATATGTTTTTAAGCACTAAAAGAAAAAGGTAGTTCTGATTCTGTACCTAATATTTGAAAGGTGAAAAATTCTTAAAATAATACAGCCAACCTGTACTAAAACAAAACTCCAGACTGTGTTATGCTTAACTGTTAATGACATACTGTGGACCTAAATTACACTGAAGCTAACGCAAAAGTGCAATGTCTTCACTGTTATTTTGTGCTTTTTTGTTCTAGGTAACTTTAAAATATGTATTGTTGCAATTTTTGTACCTAAGGGTGCTGAAGCTATCAGGTAATATTGTAAAGTTACATATCACTTAAAAATATATCCGAATATTCTCACCCCTCCCCCGCTCCCCCAGCTATACCTACCAGCAGCTGAAAACAACAGTAATTGAAATTAAAAGGCTCCCTTCTGCAAGTAGTAAAGTCTGGTTTTAATAATCGGAGGGGTTTCAGATGCAGAGGGCGCTGTTGTTCATGTATTTTGCAAGCATTTCCTGACGAGGGATAAAAACATTGATCTAATAGTTTAATGTTTGTATTTTTAAGCTTTCCATGAAATACCATTGAAACTGCTGACATATAGATGCTACCTTCCACAGTATGCGATGAGTTTCCTGAAATAAATCCTTTTTGTGAGAGACTAGAAGGGAGATGCCAGCTATCGTCACCCAAGTGAAATGTTTTTCACTGTTTCCACTTTACAGTCCATTTACCAAGCCTTTATAACCCAGCCACAAGGTTCCTTCCATCACACATTTTCGTATAAGGATATTTTAGTTATTTTTATTTTAAAAGCACACCAGATGTATTTAAGTGAAACTTGCAATACAAAGTGTGAAAACAATTTGAAACATCACTGCAGTGGTATTCTTCAACATTTCTTTCTCTCTAAAATATTCTTTGCAGTTTACAACTAATCATTTCAAGTGTTCTGTCCATAACAAAGTATTAACTAATTATACCCACAAAAACAGAAAGGAGTGGAACATACCATTTACGTCTTAAAATAATCTTCTGCACAATAACTTTTCTTCAGAGCTTTATGTATGCATGTATTAGCATTATACCTCCACACACATAAGTAAAAGCTCTAAAGACACCGTTAGGTCTTTGAAGTAAATTGCTTTCTAAAACACTATATGATATGCTACATCTTCTCATGCATTTGCATTTTTAATAATTTTCTCCTTTTCCCCCCACTATTGGAACAAGAACTGCCATGCCTCAAAACAGAGAGAAAAAAACATAGGTAAAAGTCTTAATGACAGTTTAGATCCAGGGAAACACAGGAAACTTACAGTTACAGATGAAATTTTGTTATTTTTGTATACATGTATAACATGAAATTAACTTGCCTAATTGTAACTAAGGTGTTTAGCTAGGCGGGAGAGAACAGGCAACCTGCAGCCCTTGCCTGGAGTCAAAGGGACTCGGGCCTCAGCGAGAATTACAGACCTGGGCCTGGGACATCCCAGATCAACTCCTGCACTGAGTTCCCTGTGCTACCTAAGCCCAACAGGGTGTATTAAAGCCAAAGCAACAGGCTTTATCCAGATCCAACTTGTGGCTTTAAATCAGACAATAAAGTCGCTGGAGCAGTTTTTTAAAGTTTAACACTGATTTACCCATAAAATCTGACCTTACTTAAAAAGTTATTACTTGAAAGACAGGAAGTGAAGAAAATTATTTGATGCACACTACTTTTCTTCTCTAATAAATTTTATTGATTACTGTTTTGCACTATAGTCAAATACATCTGCATTTTAAAGTGTCTGCAAAGCATCCATATGGCTAATTCTATCCTTAAAATGAAGCTACTAGTTAAACTATAATACAGGCAGAAATAAATTTTGCGTATGTCACTCCTGGTGTGGGGCCCTGCAACTTCTGCAAAACACCTTAAAACAAACTCAGCATTTCAAAGTAAGGAACAAACCATCAGAGTATGTGTCTGACCAAAACTGCTCTGAACACAAGGTTTCCGTTTTATATTAACCAAAACTTTGCCTAAAAACAGCTCCTGCACTGTAGTAAAAATGGCCATTGTTAGTTTTTCTCCTTGAATCAACGCTCATTCAAAAGTTTTCCTCCTGATAAAGGCTTTAATATAACTGAGACAAAGTTGCATTTTATGATTGGCAAGTTCTTTGCACCCTGGCTACCCCCCAGCCTGATGGAGCGGGGCTCCGCGATGCATTTTGGCCCTGTCTTTATGTCAAATCACTGCCATCAAAACAATGGCTCATATTACATGAAAATCTTGTGCAAATGAGCCATAATGGAAGTGAATGACAATCTTGTAAGACTGTGCAGCAGGATTCTCCTTTGATCTGAAATATTGTTAATCTTTCTCAAACATAACACTAAGTATACTTGGCAAATCCTGGATGAGAAAGTCCCTATAGCACAGCTCCGCGGACCGCCAGCCCAAAGCCAAGCGCACCCCACCACAACGCGAGGCACAGCCAGAGGCGAAGCATGCACCGACGCTGAGCCGCGAGTTCTGCAGTTGCTAGAAATTTATTTACAATTAAAAGACCTCTTTCCCCTTTTCCTTTTCCTGAAAACAAGCTAAACAGTATGTTTATTTAGTCTTAATGATGGATATTTGCTGCTGCATCACAGCTTCATTTAATTAAGAAGCTGCAGTATTTAAGATATTAAAATCCATGTTTCGAAAAAGGTTTGCTTTTTCAAAACACGGGCCTTATTTATTCGCGGCTTAAGAATCAGCCTCACTCTAAATTATAGTTTTAATATGATGTTGCAGGGAGAAAAAAAAATCTAGCAACGTAAGGCAAGATTTTTCATTGGTAACAAAAGCATGATATAGGAGTTTATACTTTCCTAACGATGCTTAAAGCAAAGATCTGGAACGGTATGTCTCAGATGAGGTCATATATCAACTTCAGGATAGTAAAAACCTCTCCTTCGACTATATTACAGCCAACTCACACCTTTTTGTTGTGCAGCCAAATATGCAAGGCGTATGTAGACGAATGCAAACAGAGTAAATCATGTTGATTCAGTGCTAGTAGGAAATATGCCTCTTCAGTTGTGTGCTGCTTTTGAAGTACTGCCTAAAAATCAGTCTTGGGCTTCAAAGAGAGGGGATTATAGCCTTTATCCAGCAATTAATATGGCTGAAACTCAGAATGTCAGCACCTGACGACTATACAGGCTGGACAGTAGCCTAGTAGGGGTCCAGTCCCCCTCAAGAACTGGAATTTACAATAAAAATTAGTGCATAAATAGACTGAAATATTTGGGAAAGGGGCATAAAATTTTAACTTCTAACGACCTGTCTATATTTTGACATGTGGGGGAGAGGGGGAGTTGTGGTGTCCCTTGACCTTTAACCTGCCTTATCCACCTAGATCATTTTAATCTCCCACCAACTGTTAAGCAGAAAAGAGTGCTATTAAAGAGAAAGCTATTCCTTTTGCCTTCTTACATAGATCAGATGACAACCTCTCCAAGTCCCTCCTCTCTGTCAGAGTTCAAGGGTTCAAAAATGGTCAGAATATCAAGCAACAGAAAGCCAGCAGGACTGCTGCAGAAAGAGTTTAAGCACTTTATATTATGCAAAGTGGTTAAAAAAAAAGCAGGGGTTGCATTATTTTGAAGTTCTCCTCCCTGGTTTAATTTTTTAAACAGATACTTGGATTTCAGAAGATCATAGTTTCTAATTTGAGGGAAGAGGAAAAGTCTTACATTTTTCCGATTTGCACCCAAACTTGTAGCTACCTAATAACCTTTTCTATATTAACTCTTTTTATGAAGTTCCTAAGGTTTGCATCATATACACATGCATTTGTCAATATTGTGTTGTAAATAAAATGAACATTTAACCCTCAGTTCTAGCTAATGTGTCAGGGAAAATAAAGCAAGATAAGATAAAATGAAATGAAATAAAATAAAATGGAGCATGCAGTCTTAGTCCATAACCATTCTCAGATGGCATTTCCACAATGCTACATATAGCACCCTATTCCTCAGAGAGCATCCAAGCTTTCTACTATTTCTCTTTTTTAACCATAGACAGTTGCTATAGCACGTTTCTTCCCAGAATTTCCACTTGCTTTGAAGAAAATATCCCCCGAGTACCCATGCTTAATGTACTTATGGAAAAGCAACTCTATATCATGACAAGCTAAACAATATGGCTCTTTAGTAAAGAATGTCTGATATTAAATGCAGAGTTCTTATTTCAAAATGGTAAAAAATCAGTTTGAGGGAAGGAATAGAATTGCTCAACATAATGTAAATGGAATGGGCGCAAGCTGAATGTAATTTTTAACAGAGCCCCGCTTTCTAAATATACATATAATGTGTTTGTGTGCCCGTGTACAGAGACATAATAAACAATAGAATTTAGAAAACTGCATTCGATTTTGGCTTTTACATTAGGCCCTTCGTATCCTGTGTATCCTAAAATGCTTGACAATGTTTCCATTGTACTTAACTAAACACAGTAATGGTGGTGCAATAACACAATGGCTTGTGCGCTGCCTCGGACGGCCGAGCCTGTGGCCGTGTGACAGGGAGTTTTGGCTGGGAAGGAGGCTTAGCCAGCCTTTTTTCACAAAAGTGCCATGGCGATATTGCCTAGACAGGCAGCAGGGACAGGCAAAAGGGATTTTGGATTAACATCTCATCTCATGAAGGACGCCACCTCAAACAGCTCAACACCTCCCCGGCGTTGTAGTGCCATGTCAGCATTAAGAATCAGCCCAAGTCCTGGTGGGAGACTTAAACTTGCGACCTTCTAGCCAAGAGGTAAGAGCTCTGCCGGCTGAGGCGTACTGTCATTATTGATATGTGCTTGCGTGGGCTGACTCCAGTGTTGACTACAGTTTGACCTGAGAGTGGAAAATTGATGCCCCCACAGATTTTAAAAGTAACCCATCTTTCAGAAAAGCTTTGGCTTTTTTCCCTATTGGAAGTTACCTCTTCTACCAGGGAAATGCAGTCTCCAGCGGGTGCCTAATCTCTAAATGCTGGCTTCCTAAACACCTTAAAGGAATCTGACCACCTCTCAGATCTGTCTGGATTCAGAATATTGAAATGGAAACCTTTAGTTTAGCTTATAATGTTCCAGATAGTATGCGTTTTCATAGTAAAGTATTGGAAGGGGGGGCAGGGGGAATATGCAGATTGCTATAGTCTTTGCAGTAATTATTATTTGCAGATTAAATATTCACATTTTACAAGGCAGTAGAAAACATTCAGGGCACCTTGCACCTATATAAGGCAGGACATTTCCCAATGACACTGTAATATTGGTAGATAAAACACAAAAAAAAAAGATAAGAAACACGTTCAACTGGTATTGTGTGCTAGACACAGCAAAGGAAATCTCCTTGGGGAATATTTTCATTACATTACAACATGCATAAATTTGATATGAGAGAAATTATCGGTGTTGATTTTGCTTCTGCTGAAGTTACCATTACCAAATTAGACAGTTGATGATTGCAGACTTGGACCCAATCACTGAAGACTCATTCCAATTTGACAGTGATGCTAACCATATTTAGCAGATGTTAAAATCTAAGCATCAGAGGACAATCTAGATTTCCAACATGATGGTGTAAAATGGTGTTGTCTAGCTTAGGGCCAAGGTATGTTGCAGGTGTGGATGAACTTTGGAATAAATCTTTAACTGGTAGTCCAGACTGTAGTTTAGATTTCTAGTTTATTTTTTTGTCAGAACTTATAACTGGTGCTTATCCCAAGCTGCTAGCACCACACCAAATTTAATTTAGAAACACAAATCATAGCAGAAAGTGAAACTTTGCCAGGTACTAGCAATAACAGTGCCAGCTAATCCTTGGATATAAAAGAATATACCTTTCTCAGCAGATATCTCAGGGCAATCATACACTCCTAAAGATATACAGAAAAGATGAACCAGTGATTTGATGGTGGGTAATACCCAGCAACCTTGTTTAATCAGATTTTAGTCCCCTGGCTTCATGAGTTTCTGATTGCTTCAAAATCAGAGGAGTAAAACAATGAATTAGAGCTGATCATCTACAGCTCTAATTCCAGATCAAACACTGGCCAAAAATATTCCAAAATGGGAACATGTATACAAGCCTCAGCCTCATTTCTACAGCCTAGATAGGAGGCGTTGAACTGTAACATCTTTTTTCTATCCGCTTTCTTTTTTTTGTAAAATGTCTTTGCTTGTTTATTAAAATGTTCACTGCTGTGATCCCTTTTTTTACCCAGGGAGCTGAGTAGATTTAAAGATGACACATTGCTGTATAAATCTTATGTTTACTAGGCCTTCTGTAAAGAAGTGCCTGGCTGACCAAAAATAACTTTTATAAGCAAAGAAAAAGTAGTGACAAGGCAGTGTGAGGGAGACCAAGGGGGTTATGTATTTTGCACAATGTGGTAAATTTACAGGCTGTGGTGTGGGAGCTGAGCCTCTTCCTCAGGAAGCCAGCTCAACCCTGGAGTACAGTAAAGCAGCCAGGGACTTTCACTGCTCCAGTTGCTCAAATGAAGTTGTCCCTAATCAGGCAGATCTAGACCATTATCACACTGAAGACCTTTTACTGAGATTTTTTTTCCAGTAAAAACTCAACAAGACTTTATGAAAAAGTTATGACAGCAGTGACCTGAATGAGTAGAAGTCTTTAGAAATTTGGTCCTGATGTTTTTTAATGAATTCATAAATTCATTTTGGATAGATGGAAATGGTATATATGAAGCTAAAGAGTTTAGACAGTGAAATTTTCCTGATCTACAGTCCCTTTTTTATTGATATGGTTTACTTCTTGTAAATGGAATCTTTTTCTCTGGGATTCACAGACATTGTTATTATATGGATCACATCCATGATTCTATGGGTTACTGTATAAGGACCTTTGTTCTTAGAACTGGTTTCCTTAAAGTTTTCCATAAATAGTAAGGAGTAACTTTTTTTATATTTGCAAAAAAAAACCAGCTCCAAAAATGGAGAACAAGCAAAATATTAAAGTAAATGTCTTCGAGATTTTGTTTATACCGGTGCTCATAACTCAAAGCAATTGAACATTTTAGGAACTGTTTCCTCTCCATCTCTTACCAGTGAGGTTTTTTCTGGGGATCTTTCTACTACATCTCAAAACTGCAGGCCTGCAATTCTGGCAGTGCTTTGGGATATGGATTATCCACATTTTTCTGAAAGCTGCATCTCACCACTAGGAATCACACCATGACCCATCACCTAACAGCTTGTGTTGGCTGCTTCCGTGAGCTAAGCAGGTACTTCGACTCATGGCGATCCCTGAAATCTAGCCACCCTTGTTGTCCTGCATTCCTGAAAGACAAGAACCTGCAAGGCAGCAGCCTCCAGCAGCAAAGTTTCCCCCATACTCTGTGACAGTCCTATTCTGATTTTGTCCTCAACACCAGACTAGCACCAAGACCTCTGCCTTCTCTTCAGCCTTCCTTCCAACTCACTTCGCCAGCCCTGACCTTCCCATCAAACTCACACATCTGCCTGAACCCATCTAGGGCATCTTGTCTTCACTTTAGTAGTTCACTTCCACCTGGTACTGTCTCTATGTGTACACCTTTATCTTCCACACTGCTGCTGCCATTACCACTACCTCTATGCTGGAAATCTTTCATGTTGGAGCCAATTGCTATGGTTACAGGCAATCTGCTGTATGTTTCATCTCCAGGAGCTGTAAACGAGGGAGTTTTAACAGCATTTGAGTAAGCACTGCCTCTTCCTTACACAGAGCATGCATCCCCGTTCAAATTCATCTGTCCACTAGTTGCTGCTCACATGATATATATTACACTAATTCTACCTAGATGTACAGAGTGACTGTGAGTTCACGGCTTGTGAGTAACAACAGCTACAGTATTTTACAACCTTTTTCATTTTAAAGGCACGAGCCTACCATTTCAGTCACACACCTTTGTTTCCTGTCTGCCAGCTCAGATTCTGACTGTGGTATGGGGTATGAAGGAGTAAAAAGATTTGACCTTATTTTAATCAACATATAGTGGCATAAAATATCAGTGAAATATAGCATAAATTCTGCATCTTGAAAATAAAAAAATACAATACAAATTATAGTGAGCTCATTCTTGGTACCTTAAGAAAATGTGATTAGTACTCCTGCTCCTGAAGTCTTAGTATCATGGAGATAAAGTTCATAGCAGTTGAGAATCAACTCAAATACAATCATAAACTTCAGTCATTCCATTTTTATTTTGTGTGTGTGTAGTAAGGATGGGAGAGTAGGGGGTATGTCAGCTCTGAATTTGGATCTATTTGTGCCAGTTTTACAAGCCAGACAAAACTGGAAATGCTAGTACTTTAATGTTTTAACTCAGGTAATAAGTCATACTAGCTAGAAAAGTTGTTTTCATAAATGCAAAAGAGAAACATGCTAAGAACTGATGGTGTGATATTTCTACAGTTTTGAGTTAAAATCTTACAAGAACAGGTTGCAAGATTTTAGTTCACAAGGAATCCAGCCACCAGCTCTGTCTGCGATTCTGTGTAAACACAAATCCCCAGGTCTCTCGTAAACATCAGTGGAATTAGGATCCTGATCTCCACACTTCCAGCTCAGCCCAGGTATTCATAGGGTAAATCCTGATCCACCCATCCCTTAAGCAAAATATTTAGTTGCTCCTGTCAGGCTAGAGGGGCACAAAGTGCCTCCAGCCCTAACAGATCGTAAGCAAGAAGCCACCAAGCTGCATGGTCCTGATTAAGGAGCAGCTGCAGCCAGGCAAGCGTGCATGGCTTCAGTGCAAGCTCACATCTCTCAGTGCTGGTGGAGATTGCACATCACTGCTGACACGTTGGCTCTCATTAATTAACCTAAGCAAGTTCCATGGTCTGTTTTACACAGAAGTTGCACTGAATCATTTCTTCCAGCTTTGTAATCTATGACTCCACAAAACGTGAACTTTAGGGAGCTATAATATGTATCCCTGTGTATTCAGAAAGCACAACGTAAAGCTTGCTCTCTGCATCACAATGCTGCATGCAAGTGAAGGGACTGCTTACGAAAAGCAGTCTCTGCTGGCTTTGGCTGCCTTCCATTTACCACCATCAGGGTCGCGCAAAGCCCCTCACCAGTGCTCCCTACAAGGAGTGAGTTACAGCCCCCAAAGCACGGCTTCAAACACACACCCAGACAGTCTTCTGCTCTCCCTCATCTTCTGCTGTCACCCCATCCGCTCTGTTGCTCCTCACCCAACTTGAGCTGCAATCTAGTCCGATGTGAAACTGGATCAACCAGAAAACAATCCTCGTTTGTAACCCTAGCACCATATTTAGATTTGGTACAATACAAAAATAAATTTTAATAAATCTAGGCCTAAATTTGGCTTTCTGTCTGTAACGCCTTACAAAGGGATGGTGACAGCTGAATGAAATCAATATATCCCTTAGGCAAATGACTTTCCCTTCCAAGAATAAATCTTTACGAAAATAAGATTACACAGTCTTCTCAGGCCCCTGAAAATAACATGGTCCACGAATATAATAATTATTCAATTCTAGTTTTAATAAACTCTCTCTCAGTTGAGAAAGTGCCCTTTTAAAACACTCCTTCCTACCAGTTTTATTACTTATCATACACCCCTGGCTTTTGGGGGGAATTTTTCCAAGGATGTATAGAAGTAGCACATTTATAAAGCTATTACACCCACACAGAGTTCCTGGAACCGGTAGTACAAAGCTGATCATGGAAGCAGATGGCCCTCGCCAGCAGAAAGACACCTGTAATGCACAGCAGCGCATCTGTAGAGGACATCCACGTGGAGTGCCTGCTGGGTGCTGCACCCAACAGCTCAGCACCTCATACTGCCACCCCTAGGTGTCCCAGGAGAAGAGCCCTGAGCAGCCGCTGCTCAGGACCTACACACCAGGTTCGGGCTGTGGTGTCTGCCCACAAAGCCAATGCATTGTTTTGGTTTGTCGTGGGCTGCAAAGGATGATGCTGAGTAGAACTGTAATGCAAGTCTCAGTGTATCTGGCAATGCATGAATGCGCTGATCAGCTCCAAGTCTACATTGTCCCTCAATGTAGAAAGGTGTGAGAAGGTTTTTAGTATTAATTTACCAACACGATTTGGAAATTCTCAGCTACAATTCTTAGGCCCAGGTTTTTTAGCATCAATTGATTCCCGCATTTAAATTTATGAAGCATTCCACACTCTTTCCTGCTGTGGTCATCATCAGGTCTTGGCCGCCGGACCATGACGAAGCAAGCCATGAATGGCAGAAAACCCTGTGGCTGTCCTTATCTGCAGAATGGCAAACAAGCTGAGCTCTCTGCAAAGTCTGCTAGGCTGTCAAAAGAAAAATTACAAAGGGCTCCCTTCTTTCAGTGAAGTAATATATTTCTGACTTTGCAAAAGTCTTTTACTTAGCCACAATTGCATCATGTCTGAAATTATTTTATGACCTGGGGCATGCGTATCAGGCCCATCTGTTCTCTCATGTTGGCTTTGAGATGACTGCCACCATTTCATTCATGTTTGAAAATGCCAAAAATGAAACAACTTCCATATTTGTTAATGAGATTTACCAGAAAAAGAACAGCACCAACAAAAGAGAGCAAAAATAATCTCAGCTTGGGTCTTTCCAAGCCAACATTTTAACTTTTCAAATATATTCACATAAACTCATTACAATTGTCACTAGAAAAACAACTGAGATCCAGCTAGCAATGAAAGGAAAAGTGACTGAAGATTAGGACATATTTGGTAAACTACAGCTAGCTTTTATACTTGTGATTTTTAAGAACAAACCTTTAATTTTAAAATTCACAGTCTCTCCACCATTACAAGCCCCTTCAGGGCAATGATCTATCAAGTTCTGACTGTTTCAAACTGTTTGTGCTAGATTCAGCATCTATCACTCCTCAGACTTGCTGCACATTTAGCCACAGAGCCAAGAAACAATAATTTTCAATTAAGAAACCTGGAGAAGACTTGGGAACTTGATTTATGGTGCATGACTAATTATCAAATAGCTAGCCTAATGAAAATTAAGCTGCTGGTTACTACAAAGATTTAACTTCATTTTCTTGAGAAGATGCTGATACGACCAGAATATAATTTATTGACGTTTTATTATATATTTTAAAACAGGCAAAACAGCAGAAATGATCTAATTAAATTTTTAAATATGATTTAAATTTTTCCTTTTTTACATTTTATACTGTAATGGAGATAGTTCATGTAAACTTAGATCTGAATTACAAGCTTCTTATTGCCTGAAATTAAAGTGTTTCCTTTTGCATGGTGCTGAAAAAGATGGGAATATGTAGGAGGACATGACAGAAACTGCTTTTAAGGCTCAGTTCATTTACAAGCAAAAGATTCAATTCAGCACAGAGTTGATGCATAAAAACTAGGTTCAATACCTACAGTATTTTATATATAAAATTCTGTTTCAGAATTAATTTTTACAATCTTTAGAAAATAATTGGATAGTGCTCTATGATGCGTATTTATTTCTAGCTCCTTGTGGGCTTGATTCACAGCTTTAAAAAGTCAGCGGTCTTTCATCTCTCAAGTATTTGCTTCCTACTTATAATGGTCTGTTTCAGGGCTATAAGGGTCCAGCATTGCGGCTATGACTAGCATGCACTCATATAGGCAATGCTGTTAGAAACCCTAATGGGGGAAGGGGTGGGGGGCGGTACCATTAGGCACTATGAGTGAAGCTAGAGGCCTCTTAATTACCATTTCTGCAGTTAATTGTTGGATAGAAATTCATAACACTGTACATTTGGGTCTCTGATCAAGCAAATATTACATTATTAAGCAGGAAGAATTAGCAACTCTATAAACACCCAATGCAAACAACTCTCTATAAGTCAATAGTCACTACTATTTTCAGCCCACACATTCACAACAACTTTCACTGGTCTCCATGGATCTATATAGACAAAGGAAAATGAAACAATAAATTCTTCAAGTCACACTCTTATGCAGAAGTTAAAAACTCCAAGATATTTTTCCAAGGAACAAATAAATCTATTTCTGTGCACGAAGCCAACCTTAGTTTGATGTGTGTCACCATAAACAATTCTCATTCTGCTGCAAGTCCTGCACACAGCACTCATAGGCATTGTTTTGTGCACTTAAGCAAAACAATGAGGAAGGAAATATCAAGGTGAAATGACTAAAGCCCTACATTAAAGCAGCTGGTAACAAGACTGCTCAGGATTGTCACCAAAGATACCAGTCACTGAAAGGGAGAAAAAAGGGAAGAAGGAAAGGATAACTTGATTTATTCAGGAAATTGCTTGTTTCTTCAGAAGGCCTTTATGGGGACCATCACTTCATGTTAGGAGGACAGCTGGTAACCAGAAAGGGAGTGGGAAATAAATTAATTTCCTATCTAACTCTTTAAAGATCTGGGTCTTGTTCAAGTAGATGTACAGTATGGCCTCTGAGTGCAACTGATATTATTCCCCTCAGTGTCCCAATTGCAAAACCAGCCTAAACCAAGGCTGCACATTTTTAGTATTTTCCATGCTGAGGCTGCACTAAATGCTGATAAGCTCCAGTTTAGGTAGGAAAAATCTGCCTACCCAAATTCCCTTGGTGGCTTCCAGTTCTTACATGTTTATTTCTGTGTTTACAGACATGACACACTTTAGTACAGATGGAGGACTTTCCTGCAAAAGCTTTGGTACAAGATGTGTCTGTGCAGAGGGGTAGAGCCAACCCCAGACACTAAAGTCAAGTAACAACCACTTGCACTGGCCCATGAGGGAGAAATCCCTCCTTTTCTCTCCCAAGGTGTTCTCCAGTGCCCCTCTGAATTACTCGGACTGGCACTGAGAGAGCATGTTGTCTTTGCTCTCCTAAACCCATTGTGTCGTACTGCTGTGTTCTGTTAAACAGCTGCCACAATTCATCCTTGGGCTGGCCATACTTCAATAGTGGGTGAAGTGATTCATGCATGTATGGACTGTAAAGTTTGTAAAGCACTTCAGGATCCTTTGACATAAAAGCTGCTACATCACATAATTTATTAGCAGAGCCAGTTAAGTCTTAACGACAATACCCTCCGAGGTAATGCAGCTCACACTATTAGTCTGAAATGGTCTTGAAAAGTTTACACGCAAAACTAAATGTATACTGTAAAAGCATTCATCTGTTTGCAGTCTGGGGCCAGTCTGTCCACAAAAAGGCCTCCTTGTCATGGTTGTTTCTTTAGGTTGCATGGCATTTAGAAGCTGGAAATAAACATACATCCAGAGCCCTCCTTACGTTGTAAGTGGTTGCTGGACCCATTATGAGAATATTATCTGACAAAGCAAGGGGAAGATCGGTACAGTCCTGTGTAGTTCAAACTATGAACAAAAATGCTGAGCACCTCTGTTCAAAACTTCCTTTTGTCTCCTGATTTATCGCTGTAGTCAAATTTTCAAATCAGGCCACATAATAAATACCTACTTCAAGTGAACCCACTTCCTGTTGGGAGGAAAAAATACAGGAAAACACTGACCAAGAAAAAAAGGCTGAGCTCTATTTCAGGTCCAGGATGTGGTGTTCATATTTCCGTGCTACCTTTGTGGAGCTTCACATAATCTCAATAGTCTGATCAATGACAGATAAAATAAAGTATCATATCCAGGAAGCAAATCCTTACATACATACAGTATGGGGTTTCTGTATCTGTAAGATGTTGGCAATTTATTTCAGGAAGAGAGGGGGTATTATCTGTACAGTAAAAGATATATGGTCCTTCGTTATAGAGGCCTTTCAGCTAAAACTTGGAAATTTTCTTTTTTTCTTTCCTACATAAATTTTGCAGCTCTGGCCCTTCTCCATATTCCTTGCTGCTAATGTTTAATGTCGTCTGATTTCAATAACAGATTAATATTCCAAGTAGCAGGTTAACAGACCCTAAGACAAAAGGGAGAATTGCAATCATTTAGTTTGACCTATATACCTCAGGCCACGGCTGTGGTACATGGCATTGAATGTCATGGGGAGGTGGTTATCTGGGCCTCGGGTCTCTCATTGTCACTGCCATCCAAGGCAGAGTTTGCCATCCTGGAAATCTTTGGTCCTAGATACAGGGTCTGGCATCCAGTCACTCTAAAATTCATGCTGTTGGGTTGTCCTTTGATCCAGAACAGGTCAAGGACTGATGTGTACATATCCTCCCCGAGACATTACCTCTCTGCTCGTAAGTTTGAATCAAGAGTAAGTTCACTGCTTCACCAGGTTTACGCAGTGGTATGGCTTTCTCTGTAAAATCAGCAGGGAACTAAGTAAAACGCAGCATAGTGTTATACTTTAGAACTTACCAGTAGACTTCTAAACTCCACAGAAACACAATGTGGAGTTTGACACTCCTTTTTTGTTTGGTTTTGGTTTTTCCCCCCATTGACCTTTCCCTATTGGCATTGAGTTCTGGCATAGGAATCTAATCCAAACTCTGCATCTTTTGGAGCTGCTGCACCCTAAGAAGCAAAGAGGCTGGGGGAGTACAAGGTGTCTGATGTTATCTGGGAGATGTTCTGTGTGTTTCCTCTTTAAAGCAGTGGGACCCAGCCTCTGCTTCTCACTGGGTGCTGAAAAAGCAGCGTCTTCCCGTTTTCTCAATTGCTAGAGCAATGCTTAGTAATAACATGTGCAGGGATGAGAGGAGATGCCCTGCAGAAACAGAAACAATGGAAGAGAAACTACAAGCAAAACAAGACTTACTTCAGATTTGAATAAATTAGCTGCCAAAGGAGGGAGATGGAGCAGATGGTCGGTCAGAGCATCCTAAGCCCAGGCAGTCCTACACGAAGCAGCCTGAAGCCAACCGGGCAGCTCGCGGAGGAGGGCCAGCTCAGACATCCAGGGTCTGAGAGCCTGGCACCGTCCAACGTCGGGGTGGGCAGGCAGCCCAGAGCCCACCGAAATGAAAACACACAGCCTACAGCAAACGCTCAGGCAGACTGCTAAAAAAAATACCCAATAAGCCAGCTAAGTATCAGCAGCTGTTCAGGTAAAACAAACTCTTAACTAAGCACCCACCACAAGATTCACCTCAAAAAACAAGAAATAGAGCATCTATTTGTCCTTTAATCCCAACTGGATTGAGAGGCCAGGCGAGTTAAGAATCTAGGTTTGGGTATGGTCATACAGGGTGGAACAGCCAAAAGAAAACAAGTTCAGCTGTCTCAGATAGTTTCCCAAAGGGCCTCTTATACCACTGCTGGCCAGAGCTGCCTTTCTTCTTGGCAGGCATCGCTGAGCCAAGGGCAGAGTGGGTCTGAAGGTTGCCCACATTTTCCTGGATAATATTTTGTTAGCTCAGAGGATACTGGGGAGATAATGAGGTGGGATTTGTATTTACTGTTACCCAGCCTCAGTTAAGGCAGGACTTCAGCATCCAGGCAATTGCTTTAGCTACCCCTTTTAAAAGCATAAAAACAAAACAGATTTTTTCTTTTTTTTTAGACAGGACATGGCTGCATGAAGGACTAAATACGTTTTGAAGTGAGGCTTTATGCCTTGCATAGTAAATTCAGTGAATGTCATCTTTACCCCTTGCAAGCACAGAGCTCATGTTCAAAGAAACTTCACGAGAAGTGTGAAGGCAGATGCTCTTTGTTTAATGCCACTTACTAAGTTTTAGATCAAAATACAGCAGATAATAGATATCTCCTGCTAAATAAAACAGGTCACGGACTCAGGAAAACAGTTTCAAGTATGGTCATAAAAGCCTAATGCTTTTACTGAAATAGGTTTTACTTTCTAAAATGCTTACATTTTAAAAGGAAGTGTGATTACACTGTTTTCTCTAGATACTAGATTATTTTTATATGGGCTTAGACCTGAAGGTATCACTAATTCCAGGTATATCCAAACTTAACAGCTGCTGTATTGTGATACAGACACGTATCCTCCCACTTTTCTGTCTACTGCACAAAGTATGCTTTAGACAGAAAGGCTGTAACAAGCTGACCTAAGACAAAGTCCAAATACGACACCTAAAATGGTCCACGGGTGGACTCAGCAGATTCTGCTAGATGAGGTGTTATCAGGGCATTCCTATACAGGAGTATCCAACAAAGGAAATCAGTAATTTCAGGAGTTTTTCTTCCTGCTTGTTGCTATTTCCTGTTAGGAGATACTAATACTTTTATCTGAGATCTGATGTAAGCCCAAATAACCTTTACAGGAAATGTAAAGTCATCCTGGCCTGAAGCTCTGGACCACATAAGGCAGAAGGGATTTCTCTCTTTAACAGCCATATACACCTACATCCTTACATATATGGCTTTTATCCCATATTTGATTTAAAGCATGAGTTAATTCTGGAAAGCCTGTATTTTCTCCACAGTCAAAGGAAAACTTGCTGAAAACAAAACAATGCAAACAAAGTCAAAAAATATCATAATAGTATAACTATAGAAAGCTGAATCATCAACAGTCTTCTCATATTTGACTGATTTTTCAAAGTGCTAAGTTTCTATATTAAAAAGACATGGAGATCTAGTTTTACAGCATATTTGAAACACACAGAAAAATGTTACATGCTGGGCAATGAAATTGAATTTTTTTTTATTCTTGAAAGAAGCCTATCCATTTCATTCAGTTCTGCCATATTTTTAAGTAAAAAAACAATAGGAATCTACAAAAATATTTTGGTAAAATTCGTGGATATCTGCGGGGGTTCTGGAACTAAAAGTGGTATTTCTTCCAACCTTCATATGAATAACTCATCCGCTAGCCCTGTTCTTATTTAGCTCAAATGAAATAATAAGGAGGAGACACAGAAAACTGTTTCTCTGCTCATACAATACTTTATGTTTGTTGTAAGCCCATTAATACAAGCCAGGCACTTTCTGTGTTAAAGATTGAAGCGATAGAGCAGCTATGTGTGCTTGTGGCTAAATATTTAGAAAAGGCAGTCTTTGTGTTGGAGAAGTTACTGTGTTGTTACAAGTAGCTGCGTCCTGAAGAGTACGTTTTGGCAAGGCAGGTGAGCCATGGGAAGGCAAAAGCAGGGATAAGCAAACCAAAGCAGTGCAGTGATTTTAACCCTGAGGCGGCCCCTGGGAATACAGCCAGATAGCATCAGAAGAGCATAACTGGGAAGGTAATTCTCCCAAACCCACAAAGATCAACAAACAACATGCCTCACATACTACAGCTGGGTATTTTTTTAATGCGCAAATGAGGGGCAGCGCTACTTCATTGCAAGCCAGATATTAAACGGTCTGTGTAGAAGCTCCACTGCTGATTTCAACAGAAATCTGGCAGTATAACAGAGAAGACCTTAAGCCACCTTTTTCAAACTGCGTGTTTCAGGTCTGGAGAAGATAGAAATTGTGGGGTTTAGTGTTGCGTCTTGATTACTCAAAATAAAAGCTGGCTTTACCAACATTTCAGTTTAAAACATATGTCACCCTGCCAAAAACTAAGTTCTTCCAAATACCCTTGCTAAAGGAACCTTGAATATGTTATATACTTCATGTTTTAGTATTAGTTTTCCCTTTTCTCCAAATTTCTACGAATTAGCTTTCTGCCTTTATTCTGTCTACTTCACATAACTCAGCTGAGACATTTCTTGCAGAAACCTTATGATTAGCACAACTTACAATGGATAGGATCAAGCTTTACAGCTATTAAGAAGATAAATTTGGGTAACATGGTATTATGAAAGTATCACTACACCTAGGGTAGACTATGAAATAGTAAGCCAAAGGTTAAGCATCCTTCAGCATGGTTACGGTAATGATACCATGCTTTTGTCAGGATGTTTTAGATTGGTTTATTGGATGAAAAAATTAAGAGTGGTCAACCCTCACCACCTCAGCTCCACCCACAATTTAGTGCAATTTTAAAAAACAAAATGTATTTTGTTGTTTCTCAAGCTTCCAGTCTCTAGAAAAACTAATATTAACATGCCATCATCTAGGTTTGTTTTTGTCACATACCACCTTAGATTGTAAGCCACCTTTGAGCACAGCCTTGATAATTTATTTTCAACAGCACAGCTAGGGTCAGACCAGGATCCTGCTTTTGCTTCTAAAAATTATGTGAACATAATGCCATAGAAATAATGAAAAATTTAAGTGTTCACCATTTGCTGGAATATCCCCAGGTCAACAAAACTCTTGCTGCTCTGTGATTATTAACGTGCACCACGGCTGTATCAACTTGCTTTCCAATGGTGACATTATAAGCCTATTAGATGAGTAAGGATATACATAAATGTTGGGGATGGAGGAGGAAGGCATTAAAACTTAACAAGGACTCAACTTCTTTTCCTTTTTGCTGCTGTTTTAAATGACAGTGTCTTTTCAGTTGTCACAGTAGCTCTCATCCCTCACCCTTCAGCAACTTCTCTGTTCAGCTAGAACAAGCATCCATTACAACAAGCCTCTTGAAGAATCACCTGATGGTCTGGCAACACTTTATGGCCAGAGGACCCTTCTTATTAGTTAAAGGAGGTCTGCTCTAAGCCTCTGAGCGCCTGAAACATCTTCCTTTTCCACATAGCACCACACAGATCTCATGGATACATAGAAAATGTTGCATTCTGACCTGAACTCACATTCATGTGTTGTCACACTCATCATGCATCTTCCAAACTCAACAGCAAAGCCTGACATGAATCCTTCTTCCTGGCTATCTTGGCCAGACTATGTGTACAGCAGGATAGCTGCCAAGAGGAGCAGTACTCTGAGCCCACGCTCTGCCATAACCTCATCTCAGCCTTGCTGAAATACACGATCCACTGCATACAGACAGGGCCCACCACCCTTACTGGTGCAATAAAAAATTAAAGCCACAGAATAACTCAAGAGTGGAAGGGACATCAAGAGGTTTCTAGTCCACCTCCTGGCTCAAAGCAGGGTCAGCTACCAGGTTGCTCATGACTTTTTCCAATCACATCTTGGAAACTTCCAGAGACCACATCACCTCTCTGGTCAACCTGTTCCAATATTAACTGTCCTCAGAGTGAAAAAGTTTTTTCCTTATACCAAGCTATCCCTGACACCCTCCAGAAATCTCTTTGACTGTTGGCCTTCCAGCAGATATCATTAAGCTTGGAGTCCCCTGCCAAGACCCAAGGTCTGGGATACAGAGGTTTCCAAGAGCTGTTTAAAGGAGGCTCCATCCACACCCTCATTATGACTGGTTGATCTGCAGTGCACTGCCACTACAATGACACTCTCAGTGACCTCTCTTCTCATGCTGACCCTCAGACTCTCACCCAGCCTGTTCCCCATCCCACACAGGATATCCATTCATTTGACTTATTGCTTCTGGCCTGGTCTCCTCTGCCTGCCTCGCCTGAAGACCTTGTGGCCATCCATCACGGCACTCCACCCACACAGCTCCTCCATCATGCCTCAGCTATTCCAACAACCTTTAAGTTCGTGACTGAATACACAGCTCTGGCTCCTCCAGCATGACCAATTCACTCTTTGGCCACTAAGCACTCTTTGGTTTACCACTCATGACTTTCTATAGGGTTTCACTATAACTCGCTCATTAAGGCCTTGGGGTATGTTGCTGGATGACAGACAGTGCAGCAGAGGGACGTAACATTCAGACTGTTCTTCCTAGTGCCCCTCTAGGAAAGCTCTGTTTGTGCCACAAGCAAAGCTCAAAGCTCTCATTCCAAGAGCGAGCCCTGGCAGAGTGACACTTGCAAAACACAGAATAATGCCATTTCTGGGACAGTGGATTTACAGAATTGAAATTAATTTGAGTTCCTGTAGGGTTTATCAGATATAATTTTCACAAACTATTTAAAGTCACATTTTCTTATTCATACTCTTATTGGATGACTAAATTATGATGTATAGTAAACTAACCTTTAATGACTAAAAGCTGTGTTCAGCCACTATGCTACTCTGCCTGGCAAATGCTAGCCAGGAGGAGGAGGAGCTTTGTTCTTGTTAGCTGGGACCATCCTGCAGAAAGCTGCCTATTCTATAGAAATGCATGCCATTCTTTTTAGGCAAGCAAGGGTTTGCCCTTATACAGCCTTGGAAATACCTAAGTAGGGCATTGTGCTATGAATCCACTTGAAAGAGAAACCTCAGACTCCCAACTTGGAACTCCCGACTTCCATCTGTCATATCCTGGTAAAGGCAGACATCTTTTCAGGCTCTGCCTTTCATAATGTGGAAGGTATTTATTAGATTTTTCAGAATTAATCCAGCACAGAGCTGGTTTAATAGTGTCATATTCTGCTAATTACACAGTCTTAACATTCGATGTTCCTGGCTGTGAAATCTACCCAGCCTCAACATCTCCATTTGATGGACTTAGTTGATGTTTTGGCTGCTGGTGCTCAGACCCATCTGTTTGAATGGCATTATGCCCACTCTTCAATTGGTCGGACCTTTTCATTACAGTATAGATGTCTATCATTTATGTTAGTTCTCCAGCTAGCATTGGCCTCAACAGCCATGTAACGCTTTATGGAAAGGAAAAGGTGCGCATACTGATATAAAAAACTGAAATCTGGTTTCATTAACTGTTACAATTTAAGTTAAGATGGACAACAAATATTGCAATACACCCATATTGATTAGTTGTCAACAGCTCACCTCTCACAGAGTCTGTTAAGGGCCACAGGCTTTCCTGCTTATCTCAGCTATGTTGGGCACCAGTTGTTGTAGTCAGAGTCCAACTCAGTTCACCTCACGTGGGGCACCAATTGTTGCAGCACAAACAAACCAGTAGGCTGCAACAAGGCTTTTACCATCCATCAGGTTCTACTGTCTGTGCTGTTCCCCCTTTCTCCAGAGGCCCACACCACTCCTCCCCCATCCAACCCCCTCTCCCACCATCCTCAGGGCTATGTAACCACTTAGTGGGAAGGCACTACAGCTGCGCATCATCCATGTCAATCAACCCACTGCCGCTGAGGCAAGGCCACAGCTGCACGTTATCAATGCTAATCAACCCACTGCCTTCATTCCTCTACAATTAACAATGAAGATAATACAGTGTAGGTAGATGTATATTTACATTATTCACTGTGAACAATTTATTAGCTATATTTATCCCTTTTACTTTCTGTTTTGGAAAAAAAATTCATGCACAGGCAATTTGTCTCCCAGCTTATTTTTCACTGTCAGTGGTAAATATATAAACAACTGCATAGCTTTCAAAGCTCAACCTGTAGGTATCTGTATCTTTATCATCATGTATTTTTTTAAAATTCATATTCTGCTATTTGTGTAGACAGACTGCAAAAAGGGAAATTTATGAAATGAATAAATAATGAATCTCTAATAAGAAGTAATTGGTTACAAGGCATGATCTTCAGGCAAATATGTGAGAATTTGGGCCTTCAGCTTAAGAATATTTGTTCCCAAATGTTACCTTCAGAAAAATCCTCCTGAATAAGCATACAGAGACAAAAAGAGGGATGAATGTAGTCAAACTACACAGCTACTTGGGACTTTAATTCAAGCTTATGAACTTCATTAAAGACAATTTACATCATCTGTGTATCTCCTCAGTGTTTTTGTAGAATTTGTTTTACTTTATTTAAAATTAGTGCTGGTTTTTCTAAATGGAGGATCAAAATTTCCTATCAACTTCATGTGTTATGTTAAACAATAACCAAATATAAATCTTAAGACAAGATGGTGTTATGGAATAAACTAATAAAAGAAAAACAGCCAGAAGATATTATGACTGAGATTATTTTAGATGGTTCTGCACTATTTTCAGTGATGACATCATTCAAAAGCCTTTAAACAGCTATTTTTCTCCCTTTTCTGTTACCTGTCAAAATAGCAGCACCGGGAAAGGAATTTCAGACAAACAGCGTCTGTGTTGTGCCACAAATTTAATGAAATATTTTCAAGCATGTTTTGAGATAGACAGCAACACTCAAAAATTTTTGAGCAAATGGCAATACACAGATAAGGGAAGACTATACATAAAATCATAAAATGCGGCAGGAAAATTCACTTCTGAATAGTGATCCAGTTCCTCCCAGGTTTGTCAACAGCAGCACATCAGCATTTTGTTTGCTTAGTTGTTAGAACCTGGTGTTACCTCTGGCGCTCACGGAGAAAAACAGCTAAACAGCTCCCATGTCACCAGATAGGTCTGCTTAATAAACAGGCCTCTGGTCTTAGCCTTTTGTCTTCTTTTTTCCACATGAAACACATGTAACATATTTTAAGCATTCAGCATTTCATTGGGAAGTCTTTTATTAAACGCCCCATCCCACATGCTGAGGCAGTGGGGTAAAGCCCCGGTGTAAGCGCCCAGTGCCGGGGTGGCCATGGCCACGTGCGGTGCCAGGTGCACTCAGCTCACCAGCAAGCAAGGGGCCATGGTGTCCGTCCTCACTTGCCAAAGTCACACAGGACTCGATCAATGTGCTGTGGGGTACTTGTGATTGCAGCTTGTCAGATACTGTCAGCTGCTATCTCATGCGTGCCTGTGTCAGGAGTAATGAACACACTCGTTTTGCTCTTTCTCCCCCAGTGCAGACACGGGTAGGATGCAGACTCTTGTTTGCTGTTGCTCCCTAGGAGCTATGTCAACATGCACTGAAACTGTTTCATGAGTGGTTGTAGAGTGATTTTCAGGCTGTGGAACTGGGGAATTCTTGGGCCGAGGGTATATTTTGTGGGCTATGTCCAGAGAATTACTATTCCCCCAGTCAGAAAGTCGGTCTTGACCTGCCACAGAATTCCAAAAACGCTGGTTTTGGGGAACAGTCTATCTAGAAGTGATGACACTGTCTTCTCTGGGAAGTCCCCTCTGTGCTGAGATACTACTGAAGAAGGAACGCTGATTTCTTACACTTAATCAGACTTGTTGACATTTAGATGGAGAAAAAAAAAGGCAGCCCTGAATACATTAATGGTGTAGAAAAGAAAGATATAGATTACATGGACCCTCTATAGAAGCAAATCTTGCATGAAATTCTTGTCATTTGATTAATATCTCAAATCAAAAGTCTTACCACATTGCAATCTGGGAATCAAGCCAGCTTAGAAACTAAAACATATATTTTCAGTATAACTATGCTCATAATGACAGGACCACATGGTCACAGCTTCAAATTAAATAAAACCTTTCTATTACTGTCCTATTTCTAGGACACCAGGCAGCACCTCTATAAACAAGAAACCACATCAGCTTGTAGAATGATACTTTTTGAGAGAGCTGGTAATGGAGACTTGAACAGTGCTGGAAGCTGGAGTACAAAGAGGTCCCTTCGGGATTTCCCACCTGGTGGAGCAGGGGAAAGATGATTTCCATTAATTTTTCACTTTGAGCTACCATTGCTTCACCATTTTTTTTGTCCTACTGGCAAAACCAAGTCTCATCAACTCATCACACACCTGTACACCACTGTGCTAATTACCACCCCAACCCACTTGCTGCTAGGGCTGCAGTTACTAACTACAGATTTCCTTTGCTGTTGCCCAAAACAAAATATGACCTCACAAGCACTCCTATTTTAGAAAACATTTCTTTATATATCAAGCCTCACATATTTTGGCACAAATGATGATGATCTTATTTAAGCACGGCCCCAGGAAAAGAGAAACAGAGGAGCTGCAGACTGCCACCCGCCTCGCTGCACGCCCACTCCAGCAACAGGCACCTCCCCAGCAGCATCAGTTCTGGGCAGCCCGGGACCCCCCATCACATGCTGAGGATTGTGCCAGGAGCTGTTCAAACGAAAGAGATGGTTCTTTCTGCAAAGCACTTATCCTGCTCATAATCACAGTAAACTTAGAATTTCTCTCATGTTTCCATAGTGGCATCGTATTCTAGCAGGACCCAGTTTTAGTGACTCAGAGAGCTGCATGGACGACAGGAAGGTGCATTTGAAATGTCAGAATCTTACCCAGATTTTAAACTATTGTGCAACTATAGATCTAAGGAAAAAACATTGCTTTAAAATAAACATTGCAAAATGAGAAAAATCTGGACATTATAGGACTTTTTTTGCTTATTTAACATTATATAAAGTATGAAAATTATTGTGACATGTGGATAACTTGTTCTCTCCAGAATGTGCTTTACAAGTCATAGATTCTATATGATGTTGCTGTTGCTATAGTAACTCTTTTTTACGGCAGAGCAAATACTCATCCAAAACCTTTTGACTTTTAGTAAGAAAATTTGCATCCTCAAAATGTTTCCAAGTAAAGTTTATGACCTAAAATAATAGATTCATTGTTTTTCCCTTCCCCCATCTCTCTCAGCTAGATGTAAGCAATTAAAAATATACTTTCTTGATCAAAGACTTATTCTGTGATCTAAAAAATGATTTCATGTTACAGCTACATTTTATGCAATCCAGTAATTTAGGGTAAAATCAAAAAAGGCTTCCTATGTTAACTACTGTAGTAGATTTCTCTCTTTTTTCTTTTCTCCCCCTTTTTTTTTTTGTTTTGTTTAAAGGTGATTAATTACTCAAATGCAGTGTGAACCATTCACTTAATACACAGTGTGTAAGCTCAGTCCTTTTTATCTTCTCTGTTTTGAACACCCAACCGGCCAGTTTTACCCCACTGAACTAATGCAAGACAAAAAAAAATCAATGGCACACACTTTGGATAAATACCTCTACACTGTACATTTGCCAAGAGAGCTTCTAAGATCAGCTCTGTAAATGTCATGATCCTTAATGCTATTGTGGTATAACTGAAGAGCGTTCCTTGAGCCCATTTGGCTGGGCTGACTAGCGCACTTTGTTTTCCCAGGAGAAGAAAGCAGAGTAGTAAACCATTTTTGCAGAATGTCATTCTCCCACAACAGTTTATGAAAGAAACATCTGTGACAAGAATCTTTAATGCTTTTCTCAAAGCCAAGCTGACAGTAAAAGAGCATTGCTAAAAGTGGCAAATCAATCCCATTCCACTCCTCGAGCAGGACACCTAATTTGCTATGTATCACATGTATTTTCTTCGCATGTGCTGAGAGGCTGTGACATTGATGTGGTGGCTGTCGTCCAAGCTTCTGTTGAATAAACACTTCGGCCATATAGCAGGCAAGCTGGCGTGTTTAGCGATGTCTGCTGTCCAGTGTGAGTTTACTTCACCTCCGGGAAAGGTTTGTTTAAATTACAGATTGCAATTTGGGATATAAATGGTGTCTTTGAAGGTTGATTTGAAAATCCTAAATCGTCGTATAGAGTATGCTTTATTTTGGGGGGGATTTTTAAACTTGGCTTACTTAGTATCATGTGAGGGGTTTTGAACCACCTGGAAACACAGACACATGAGACAGATGCAAAGAAAGTAGCAGCAAATACAGCTTAGAAGCTAAAGATTATTTCCTTACTGGACTTGTACTGATTGTGGTGTAAAAATAAGATGATTTAGCTGAAACCAGCCTTACAAAGTGTATCTGAATCAGAGACAATAATTTTTTTATTTAGTTAGTTAAAACATCTGAAAGTTTTTACTGTCATTGGACAATGAATCAAAGCTCTAGTGAATGGTGTGCTGAGGAAACAGAGCTTGGCTGTGAATTGGAAGCTTCTTTCTTAAGTTACTGTTCTTTTTTAAAAGATGTAACATTACTGAAAGTTTTGATTATCCCCAAAATAAAGTAAATCCTTAAATAAACTTCTGATGCCTTTAACATTTAAATTAATCTATTTTGAAGCTTTTTGCAAAATTAAGTAAGGTAGAAAGGGGACTGAAACCTTTGGCATAGGTCATATACATCACAGCATTCCTCTTTCATGTAAGGACGTTAAATGTCATGCCTCCCTTGTCACCCTTCCCAGCATGAGCACATGGGCCAAGCCATGCAGGTTTTCAGCGCTATCAGATCTCCCACTGAATCCCGTGGAACTTTTGGCTGGGGCTGTAGTATACACAGTGTAATGAAATGGATCTAGATAGCAGATTGATAGCATTTAAGGGCCTTTCCTGGCAAAGGGGTGAATATCCACAGCTCTGAAAGATGAGTGAGATTAAAGGCTGAAATGACGTGGGCTGCAGTGAAAACAGCCATGGTGCACATCAATGGTAGATGGCTTGTACCTCACCCTTTGCCAGGGGAACAACAGTAAAAGTGCTGAGATTGATCTTAGAACACCAATTCTGCACTTAAAATAAGGCAGCCCTATGGAGAAATTCCTTATTTACAGGGGGGTTTTGAATCCAGGCTATAGCACTGGGGCTGTTGTATGTTATAGAGTTAAGAAAGTTCTGAGTTCCAGGGAGAGAACTATTTATTCCATCAGTTGCCATGGACAGCACTTGTTTTTATACATCTTTAGAGCCAAAGGAGTGGAATTGCATAAATAGAGGGACTGGAATTCAGAATACTTTCCAAACAGATGTAACTGGCATCTCCATCGCTGTTCAATTAGTGGCACTTGATTGTATAACCAAGCTCATCTCAGTCCTCCTGAATCCCACCTTGACTTGTAAATCCGCTCAGTGACTTTCAAGCACAGTGAGTAGGGGTGGAGGAAACTCCAACACTAACAATATTTAGCATGATAATCCACAGCTACTGATTAAGACAACAGAGAGAAGGAAGACAGACTCGGGCTGAGGTTGTGTGAATGGAGAGAAAGGGTTGTTTTCAGAGCAGAAAGTGGACCTGAAAGATTTCATCCCAATAAGAACAAGCCACGTGCATTTCCTCACCATTTCTCTTACCACCTGCCTTACAGAGGGGAAAGGGATTTCATGCCTTCAGGAGGCAGGAGACTCGGTTCTGCTCTTTTTTTTTTTTTTTTTTTTCTTTCTGTCAGAAAGAAAGTCCCCACACACAGTGAGAAATGTCCCTTGCAATTTTCAAGCTCATTTGAACTTAAGAATCTGCTCATTTGACTTCAATGGGACAAGTCTTCGGTAGGACATGCTTGGTTGGGCTGGAGGCTCAGTGAGAAAACCACTGTCTGCAACCACCTGTCGGCTGCCAGTCCCCTTTGTGAGCATTCAGCTCTCTGAGGATAGAACCGTGTTTCTGCATCTGTACAGCTCGGAGCACTTTCTGTCCTGGCAAATGTGTGGAGCTTACACACACTATCCAAAACAAGTGAATGTTTTTTAAACGTTCCAATAGCTGCAGCAATAAACAGGCAAGAAACAAATCCCTGCCAGGTTAACCCTGAGCCCTGAATTTGCCCAGAGTATAATATAAGCAGGTAGTTTGCACGCTGCTGGGATTTGTAAAGGAAATAAAGACGGTGCAATAGATGACAAACTGCTTTTTTAACTTGCTCTTTGCTTCCTGTTGTGTGGCCCTGCTCCCATAGAGTAGATATCCAAAACATCAAAACGCAATTTCATTTTATTTTTCAGAGTTCATTTACTTACACTTGAAGGCTTTTGTTACAAAGAACAAAGCACATGTGTCTAACAGTTTGACCCTTCCTCCATCCTTCCCTAGGGGCTGCAATTAAACTTTCATTTAAGTAGTCATTTGGTGTGTGGGATACTATGCTAAAATACTTTGAATTGCTGGTTTTTGTAAGGCCACCAGCTGCTCTATCTGCAGCACCCAGTAACACTTCTGATCACATTGGAAAGACTTTGCTAACATTGGGTATGCTTGGGAGGACTGATTATTTAGATAGAAGAAATGAAAATAGAAAAAGGATTCTTTTTAGGGAAAGGCACTGACTGCAAAGGACAACTGGAGTGTGTATTATGTGTCTATCCATTTCTTGCCCATCATTTTGTTTCTGTCGTGGGAATACATCAAAATATTGGCTTCCTGTGAATAAGGCACTTATTCATGACTTAGGACCTTGTAAATTCCATATGTGATTGTGTTAAAACGTCCTTATGTTTCCCATGCTTATACTAGATTTCTATATGTGCCGGCACGTTCTCCCCACCCCTCCTCCCGTACCACTGTACATGCACAGAAATGGAAAAATTGGCTTCATGACTGGATTTGTGCAACAGATTCTGAAAAGGAATGGTTGATTGATAGGAAAAGAAGGCAGGGGTCAGAAAGTCCCTTGTTCCCACCTATACCACCTCTTGTCCCCTTGTCTTTGTCTTTCTTTTCTACATTTTAGAAGAAACAATAGCCATACCTATTCCTGAGTGATTTTAGAGTTGTTGCCCCTCCCTCACCCACCCACCCCCCACCCCCCCTAGTTAGGTTGGTTTTTTTCCTCTTCTCATTCATTTCCTTGAAAGCATTCACACCAGAGGAGCTCCATCCACTAGTCTGTGGTTGCAAACCAGATTCTTTTGGAGGAATCTAAGCCTACAGCCGTGCTCCAGCACCAAAGTGGTACTTGAGTCACAAGCAGGAGGGCTGCACCATCAGCCAGTCTTCCAGCCCACAGCTAATACATTCCTTTCAGAAAGTTTTACATCACATGTGCAGCGGCAACATTCAACCCAGAGGTCCAAACTCTACTTAATTAAAAATAAATACTGTGAACCACATGAAATGGAGTTGTGAGGAGCCTAAGCACGTATTGGTCCAGTTTACAAGATCTGTTGCTATTGCACTGAATTGCAGGCTAATGTAATGTATATAGTACATTTAATGCCTGCCAAGTCTACAGCCTCCCTTTCAGCTGGATCACTAAGAATCTCTGTCCTCTATAAGGCTATTTTCACAAAACATATAGAAAGTTCAAGACTTCTGTCTCTACATGTTCAGTTTCTGGATGGGTGGAAGACCAATATTTTCATACAAGCTGCATTTCCTCAGAAATGCCACACTAAGGCTCATGGCACTCACATTGAGATATAAATCCATGTCTGCACTGCGTTATCAATAACAGTTCTTCATAATTATGCCAAAATGTTTTTGCATTAAGACGTTGTAGTTGTCAGCTCATATGTTTCCACCAAATGTGCAAATGTCTGGGACTAAACTGAAACTCTGAATTTGGAATTTCTTAAACTTTTGGTGGCAGGGGCAGTTATTTGAATCTTGTATGTGCATTCCATGAAGGGCTTAATCAAAACTCAATCAATTCCCATCTCAGCAACTTTAGAAAGGGATTTAAATCCAGTACCAGATTTGGAGCTGAATGTCGTGCCTGGGGGCTCATTTCTGTTATCAATTAGTAGTTACTCTTATGATGTATCAAAAGGCAGTAGCATATAGGCTGTTGTTTAGAGATGTACATAATGTAGCTTTAAATTTCATTGGGAAACTAAACAAAACTTCTGGCCTTAGGGCTGTATGTTCAAGTACTACAGTCCCATAGTGCATTACACCAGTCAACACTTCTTTTCAAATACCACCCGCATAACAATTAACCTCACTTCAACCTTGAGGTCTCTGATTAGTGATGGCCTATTGTTTAAGTTCCATTAACATAGCCCCTGTGTTGCCCTATTCTCACTCAAATGGACTAATCAAATCAGTCACCAAGGACTTAAGCTCAGAGTCCAACTTCTTTAGTAAACAGTGATTTTCAGTTTAAGTAGAATGGTGGATGTCATCAACACAGTCACAATTAGTATAGCTTTGACACAGAAAATGTTCTTAATGATGCCAAATTTGTGAAATATCAAGGGCTCCAGTACCTTGCAATATGAGAATTTCTGTGTATACTAGAAAAATTACAATATCAATAGGTTAGTCAATGCGTTACCTTGTACCAGACCAGTCCCTGAAAGGACAGAACCTCAGTCAAATTCCATGTAATTTCAAGAAGCAAACACTGTTTTGAACCAGTAGAAATAAAAACATGTTACAGCATTTTTAAAATGTTATTTTTCACTACCCACACCACATTTATTATGTAAAAAGGAAAGCATTGTTTGTTTTTCCAAATCTAGTTACAAAGTTGTTATTCTTGACATTCTTCTTACGTGGACTGCAAAACTGTGTTTTCATTCACATTAGTTGATGCTTGCTGTTTCAATCATTTGTAACTAAAAATGGTCTAGTATTTCTTGGATTACTTTTAACATTGTCTTCTATTTCTATCAAGGTAATGGATGATTCGAGCACAAACTTCTGAGAAGATTCAGTGGAAAAGTCATGGAAAATACAAGTAGAACTTCACCAGTAGAATTCAGGGCCAAATCTTCAAAGGGGCAATATGCATGTAATGAGAGCTACTGCCCACTTATCAGCACAGACACCCACTGTGCACAGGCAAGAAATTCTTTTATTTTTGTGCACATGCAGCTACTGCATGAGCAGCATGTGCATTTTCCAACCATTCAGATCTTGCTTTCTTTTGAATACGCAGCAAAAAGTCAAAGTGGGAAGCCACTGGTCATTGAGCAGAACGTTGAGGACACTGAGGATTTTCAAAATGGAGCCTTTGTGGCAGATAAGAATTTGCTGTGATTATAACTGGTAATTCCTACTTACTGGAAAAGAACCTTTTTTTTCTTTCTTTTTCTCTTGTCATTTCGCTTTCTTGCCCAACTGCATCTGCTTTCTCAGTCAAATACTTTTTCAGACCATGGCAGAATCATGCTCTCTCATCTCCTCAGAATATGATGAAGTTTCTAGATAATGTTCACACGCAGCTTTTCTTTTATGATCAGCTAGAACATTGTGCACAGAATAAACATTGCCAGATGCATTAAATGTTTTATTTCTCTGCTTCAGAGAATGAAATTTGGCAGAAATATTCCCTAATTTAAATCCAGCTTTTGTCTGCCTCATTGCTTTACACACCATGTAGTGAAAGAACTGGCTTCACACTGCTCCCACACCACCAGTCCATCTGACTGACAATAGATCCAATCTGCATTACATGGGAGGCCATGTGAGCAGTCCATTCTGCTCCTCCATCTCCACCGACAGCTGGAACTGGACTTGGAGTAAATGCCAAGGGAATTTGCATGAGAGTCCATTTGGAGCACATATGCTATAAATTCACCATTGCTGCAAAACGACAAGCCATAGGCCTCGTCTACACAGAAGTTACATGGATTTAAATTAAAACCAATTTAGTCTAAACCAGAATGAACTTCTGTGTGAACACTCGTAATAGTTTAAAATCATCTCGCTTCAGTTTATCCAGCACGGATGGCGTTTCCCAGCAGGAGGTTAACCAAATGCAAGAGAAGCACAGCCATTACCAAGCAGTCTCCATCTTTAACTAAAGTCACTTTAAACCTCACCTTTAGCCCTTTTGCTGACAGGGGCACTCCTAAATCAGCTGGGGCTATTCATCCGTACTTGTCACTCAGAATCAGGGATGGATTCTCCTGCAGCCCTTCCAGCCTTGCTCTTTCTGCTTGCATAACCCACGGTCAATCATTGCCTTCCCTTTGGAGGACTCCAGAAAGGGGCATCACACATCACCCAGTGCTGGGGCAGGTTTGATCCTTCCAGCCCATCAGTGAAGGCACCGGGGCAGTGGCTTCTGGAGTGGCAAAAGCTACACACATTCTCAAGCCATTGTTTTGGCAAAGTTACCCCTGGGCACTGACCCCCCGCCTGCACTGCCTCCTGTTGCTCTTTTGTTCAAGGAGAAACTTGTAATTTAGAGGCTGATTATTAGTTTTCTTTTCCCCCCCAAGTCCCCCTTTAACTGGATCATCACCAGTTCTAGAAGAGTTGCCCCTTTCTAAAGAAAACAAAACAGAATAAACAACCTCTTCCCAGTCCCTGCCAGAGCTCTCTTCTTTTCACCAACATCTATTTTCTCCTCAACAAAACAAAAAGACAGGGAGAAAAAGACAGCTTCTTCCCTCTCCCCACAATGAAACAACAAAGAGCACAAACAAAATTAAAATTAGGCATTTAAGCTGATTTTCACCACTTAACTTTTGACATGTTTTCGCAAATTTCCTTCAAGTCCCCTCTGAAGGTTCAGCCAATGAAACCCACTGTATCAAGTGGTGTTTGTAAGCCTTTTTTGCATAACTGCTGTGAAACAGTCCACATGTTGTTTGGAGTGGCAAAGGCACTCTCATGCAAGATTCGGAGGCTATGACAGAACAAAGTACCTGTCCTTTTGGGGAGAAATCAAGGGTGAAATGCATAATTTTTCAACTTTATGTAACTCTGAAAATATTTCGGGTCTGATACATCCAAACTCACTCTGCAAAAGAATCTCCAGGTGGGTGATTTATTAGAAGTTAAAGCCGTTGCCCAAAAGTTCTGTTCTATGCCCACGTAGCGTCGGTTCAGCTTCATTGTCTGGCTTTGAGAAGTAATTGTTTTTCTCCCCAGAAATATATTTTTCTTCCAGTAAGTCTGCATCATATTCATCATCTGGAACGTATTGGGAACGCTGCACTGGGCTCAGCTTGCAGCTGCTCCCAATCATAACCGATGTGCTCAGAGCAGACCTGCAAAATACTCGGCAGGCGAAGGTGGGACTGCCTGCCCCAGCATCGCTCCTCCTTCCCACAGTTGCACCCGCAATCCGGAGACTTCACCGCTCTCCATTTCATTTCCAGGTGTAATTCAAAATGGCATTTTTGATCCACAAAGCCACTCATGGTTTAAGAGCTTGTATTTCTTCAAGGCTGCTTCTCTGTTTCAACATCATGTTTCACCTGGCAACAAAGATTGGCTGCAGTTGCATGAGATGAATAGCAATGTTGACTCTGTAAAATACATGAGAGTTTGTAGAATGACAGGCCATTCTCAGTGGATATATGGCATAGGAGCAACAGAAAGATAGGGAGTGTCTCATTTCATAGAGGAGAAAAGAAAGAAGGTTTTCTTTTAACTTGAAAAAATTAAGGTTCTCCATTTTTTGTAAAAACGTTAAGAAATTGAACCACTCCCCTGTGAGTATTCTGCAGTAGTATTGCTCAGAGTTGTGTATATGCTTTGTGCCCATATTTGTATTGTGGGTTACACCAGTAGTAATATCTTTCCCTTAGAATCTGTTAGGTGTTTTAATAGTCTTACTTAGATTTAGAAAATCTAAAAGAAAAAAAAATCACATATGCATTAAAATCATGAGATGTTAGCACCATAGGAAATCATGTAAATAAAACAGTGACTGCTGGAAGCATAAAAGTAGAATCTCATTTAAAGGAATGAGTTTAATACAACAAAAAGAAAGCATGCAGTATGTGCTAGGCAGGTGGCTGCACATTCCTTCACTAAGACCTGTTCCATAGGTCCAGAAGAACCTTCTGCTCTGGTCTACGCAGATGTCATGATCATGGCTTTGCAATCACTCAGCTTCTCCTGGGATCTGTCTCTGGTTTTATAGCCTACCTGATTGAGGCAAGATACACAAGGTGTTATACTACACTCGAGATCCCTCCTTCTGTGTAACCCCCAGTGCCTGCTGCCTCCAACCCTTTGCCTTTCCAAGGAGCACCCAGGCCTCTCCACATGCCATCGTTCCTGCTCCCCGCTTCTCACCTTCCCACACACACATCTTGAGGTCCATCACCCTTCTTTGCTGATGTGACACCCAGCTAAGAATCCTATTTAAACTAAGACAAGACTGTTTTGCTCCAACTTAACCAAACTAACTGTGTTGAGCTTAAATTCAGGCTGAGTTATGAAATATACAATATTGTCAATGGTTGCTAATTTACTGCAGGTAAAGAAATATTCTGTGGTTTCCCTATAAGTAGGAGGTCTTCATCACTCCATCTCCTGAACACAAAAGGAAATGTTTGACCCTCATGCCTGTAAGGAAAAGGCTGAGTAGAGGACTTAAGAGCATTTCAGAAAGGAAAGACAAATGGAAAATGAGTAGTTTTTTTTACCAAAATCCCTTTTAAAATAAAATTGTATGCTTGATATGGTGGTCACAAGCTGTCATATGGCTTCTGTTGGGGCTGTGTCTGGAGCTGGCCAAACTGCCCCTAGCCCTGTGTAGGCTACAGTTCAACCTCCTGTGCTGCATAATAAGCTGTGCCCATTGCAATAGTTTCAGCTGCATTAAACCAGCTCAGTAAAGACAGCTGAATTGAAGAAAACACCATTTTTCCTCGCTTAGACGAGGCTTCAGTGGAAAGGGATAGTGAACCCCCAGTACTACATACAGCAGGAGGATAGGAAACCATCTGCTCCACCGATGCCAGCTTTTCTGAGCCTAGGGACCTGAGAGATGCCCCAGGCTCCTCAGCAGCAGTTGCTAAGGAAACATTTTAGGGAACCTTTTTCATAAATTCATAGTAATCTCCATTTCTCAAATGTCAAGGCTAATGACTCACCCTTTGATTGCAAATGGGATTTACTACCACAGAATTGCTGGCAGCCTTCAAAGCTAAATTGTATTTGTCAGCATTTGAAGACTTTTAGTACGTTGGTTACTACTGCTCCCCTTGAGTGAGCAGAAAATGTAGATACATGAATATCTGGCAGTATTCCCTCGGAAATATTTCAACCATTTGCTAAGTTTCCATATAGGAAAGAAGACGGCGATTGGTGACTGCCGGGCTCCCACAGCCGGGAATCCCTGCAGCGGAGCCTGCGCCTTTGGGGGTTTCTGGCCCAAGGTGCCACCAGCCGCCCCTGGGGAGCACACAGCCTGACAGCAGGGAGCCGTGACCAGCCTAAAGCTATCTCTGGGGATGAGCAGTGGAGACATACACCCTGCCTTTTCCCCTGGAGGTTAGTTCTGCTTGAAGGCAGCTGAATATGCCTATGAATTTTGTGCAAGTCACACATGAATCAGTGTCCTCAGTTTTCCTCTGGTGAATCGTTATGCAAGTCTAATAAAGCAGTTTTAGCCCTCACACGTTTGGGATATCACCTGAAACCAGACCAAGAACCGGATACTATATTATTTTGTGCCTTCACAATCCTTTTTCTGTCAAGTGCCAAGTTTGCAAATGCACCCTGAGATTTCCTTCTTCAAAGTATTTGACAAGGTATCAACAAACCCAGACTTCAAGGATGATATCTATTGCTTTGAAGGCAATACATATTTAGAACAAGATTCTCTCTCAAGTAATACAGACCTCACTGCAGATGGATCTATTTCAAAGTTAAAAGCTCATAGGCCAGAATACAATTTAAAGAGTGGATACTTTAACACCTAGTGCTTTAAAAATACATAAAAGGGTCTCAAAGAAATACAGACCTAACTGCAAAGTTTCTGCAAATGATTTTTTGTATATGCTTCATATTTATATAAATGTATATTATAAATCCATTTGAACATTGGTTCATACTGCATTTAATAAATTTCCATTTAATATGAAAGTTACAAATATAATATACTTGAAATGGATTCATATTCTAAATCTCTGTGACTCATGGAAATCCCTTCTCCCTGGAATTGCCAGCCACTGACTGGTAGGTGGAGGATACCACTGATGAGACCGAAAACTTTATTGTTCATAGCATTGCACTGTTAGGTGATCTGTTCCACAAGACAAAAGCAGTATGCATCTATTAAGGAATACGTACCTAAAACATGTAGAAATGCCTGCAGAGAAACACTTGAACATTATTTTGAAGTGTTTATTGGTCACTTTGAACACTATGGTTGAAAACAGGGAGATGGAGAAAACACTCATCCAACTTTTGCTTTCTCTGACTAGGGAAAATGTATCCCTCACCTATATTTTGTACCAGTCTGCCTAGAGACAGACAATTTTGCTTTCCTGTTGTGTCTGGCTATAGGATTTCACAGTGCAATTTGCTCATTTTTCAGTTGGTGTATTCAGTCAAATTGCCAGAATATACATGTCTGATCCCAGACCCAGGTGCTAGGAGAAGGCTCCACTCTAGAACTCTTTTTGCCTTAAATACAAAAAGGGGAATCACTGCCTCTGACATATTAACACTGGTATTCTAAGGCTATTTTTCTTTCTCCATTGATTGGCTTCTAATTCTATACTATCTCATAGAATTTTGCTTTTACTGATACTGTGAAATGAAGTACTGCAAGTGTAGAGATGGTTTTAAGCGGTTCCCCCTTCCTTAGTTTCCAGCTGGCCCTATCTAAAATAATAGTAAAAAAAAAAAATACACTCAGCTCAGAAAATAAGTCTCCAAAACTTGAATGAAAACATGTGGCCCCAAAATGTAGACAAAAAATGAGCAAACATCTGCATTATCATACTGTTTACCAAATGCTGAAATCAAAGTCCAGCCTATGCAGTATTTCCGCCTTCTGTACCCAAAAAGTTTGCTTAGTTATTACACAATTTCACAAAAAACAGATAGCATGTCAGTTTAGTCACATTGAGTCTTCTTACTCACCTAGTGATTATTTATATCATTATTGGACACGCAAAAAAAAAAAAATCCTAATCTGATGAGGAGGATCTGATTTCTTTTAGTTGTGGATTCATCAGTACGCGTACCTTCTCAGCCTGGATGCATTACTGCGTGTGAAGTAACCTGCCACGAATAGGGTACCATGTACCAGGGTGGCTCTGAAACACCCGGGCTGATCCCTTACCTGTAAAGACCGAGATCGTACCTGCACACTTAGAAACAATCACATCGTTGCATGGGGCCATAGTACATGTGATTGTGGTTTAACCTTTTAAAAGAGTTGGGTTTTTAGGTTCTATTAGAAAATGAAGATACTGTCTCTAGGAGGTTATGGCTAATTTTATTACCATAGTAGATGTGAAATCCTGAGAACTTTGAAGCATTCTGTAATTCAAAGTTTTATTGTTTCCTGAAATGAGACAACCATTAGAAAATCATCTAGGTAGATTAACACTTTCCTGTCTTGCTTCTTAGAGCACTAATGACTTGATCTACTGACACAGTAGACGTTCCTAATGTTCCCTGTTCAGTTGAAGTAGGGAATTTCTTCTAATTTTGGCAAACGATACGCTGAGAGACATGTTACTTAACTCACACTGCAGCTATAAATCTGCTTTGTAAATCTTGCACTTTTTGGGAAGCTTATTGCTAAAAGTTTTGCTTCAGAAGCACATTTCAGGGGTTTAGATTTAATAAGGTTAAAAACCATCTGAGCATTTTGAGACTACAAAGAAATAATATATCTGTAGTGTCCCTTGCGATAGATTAGAGACAGGACTTGGTTGCGGTAATGAATATAAATGGGATTCTTTATTAAAGCCACTGGACACAGGCAGGACTGTAGCGCTCTGCTCTCCAGCTCCCAGGCTAACTGCACACAACCTATGCTTTCCAATAGCACCACAGAAGTCTGTCCCAAATCCTGGCCTAGATTCAGCAGTTTGGGAAGGGATTGCCAACCTCCATGAAACCTAGCTGCTTAAACTGTTCAGCAGTGGGAACAACTTGCAGAGCATCGCCTGCCAAGGCTTGCACAATCCCTGCATTTGCATGCACGTGAATTAAACAATGAAAAGGCTGGAGATTCTGCAACTGGGAACAGAAATATCCTCTGTGCAAAAATCTTTCTTTTCCTTGCAAGTTTGATGTTAAAAAGAGATCTGGGACTTGGAAGCCTTGGCATTTAATTTTTTTAATGCCATTTGAATTACAAAACTAACTTGAACAATAAATGTAAATACTCAGTGCACAGAGGCAGTCACCTCTCCCTATGACATTATAGTCTTACTCCACGTGGGTTTTTTTCATGGAGGCTGGACAAGGGACTTAATGCATGTATATGGTCTTTGTACTGAGTCCAGAGCAGGCTCAAGGCATAGACAAAGTAGGTAATGTCTGATCATCTGCTCTGCTTAGGCCAGAGGAGAAAGGAGCAGGCTCCTGCACCCTGAAAAGCCCATTCCTATAAATGCAACCCTTTCCTCATCCTCTTGCTGCCCAGCCAAGGGGGTCAAGGAGTCGTAGCCCACTGCCTGGCAGGCAGAAGGAGCAGGAATGTCCCCCCCTCACAGTCTGGTTGCCCTCATCCTCCCAGGCCAAGGTGCAGAGGGGTACGTGCAGAGGCTGCCCTGTATAGAGGGGACAGCCCCACGGTGGAGGGGAGGTGGAGGAGGAGCGTGTTGGTTGGGTCAGGAAAGGTCCAGGCTGAGGGTAGGTGGCTCAGACTGGCTGGGGGAAACTCTCTCCCACCTCATCACCCTCTCTTCAAACCTCACCAGCTTCTCCTGACCTTTCTGTTCCCTCTGCCACCAGGATGCCTTCTGCCCCCACGCTGCCCCCGCACACCCTCCTCGGGCAGAGGTCCCGGTGCTCCTGCTTCCTTGCGGCAGGCACAGCCCACATCCACACCCACCTTCAGGGGTTCAACCACTCTTGAGACATTAAACTTGGAGGTGTGAATCCCCTTTGCAACATGTTCATGATGCTGTTATCAGACCTTACCATTTTTAACCAAAGAGCAGCAAACACGGTGCCTTTTCCTTATTATCTGAGAGGCAAGGGAGAATGCTTTCCCTGCTCCCACTTGCAAATTCAGGTGAGCCAGGTCCTGGCCCGAGGAGTGTCTGCCAGAAACTCCAAGATCCCTCCACAGAAAATAGACTGCTAAAGTCAAACACGTTGAGCTCATCTTCAGAAACTTCTCTGAAAAGGGCTGTGGCACAATTTTTCTGAAAGGGATTATGCCCTTGTGCCCACATGCATACAGACACAACCACACACCTTCCCGGGACAAACCTCCAGAGCCCTCCTTAGCAGGAGACTTATCTGGATAAGCAGGGGAACGTCGGATAGGTGTGGGATCTCAGGATATCAAGAGGTGAAAGGGCGATACTGCTTTCTGATTTGAAGAGCTAACTTGAGGAAAGCCTATGATCACATCAGTGGGCCACATGTACTGAGTGAGTGTTGCACATGTTTATATATTAAACATATGTGGTTCTTATTTCCTATGTTAAAGGAATACAGTTTGCAAGCATAAGGGTGCGTTGTTATCTCAAATACACGGTTAATGTGAATTAAGGGGGCTTAAAGATTCCCATGGTCTGATGACTATGAATACCTGCAACAATCCACTTTGATGTAAAAGTTTCTGCCCACCTTTGAAATGTCTGTCTCGCAACATTGGTGTGCGACCTGGGATCATTTTAAAGGCTCACAGAAATGGCCAGGGCAACAGGAACAATAACAGCACCCTTTTAGGAAAATACAGGAAATCTTTTCAGCCAGATGTACTGCAGCACTGGGGCCACCATGAAAGTCTCACAGTTAAAGAAACCTCACAACAGCTTCTAGGCAAATGCCAAAGGGGATCATCACATCTTCTAACACTTCGTCTTGCATTAGAAACAATTCTTGCTCAAGGAAGAAAAAAGAGCCAATAAAGTGTTCAAACTTCACTGCCTTACTGGATTTTTGTTGCCTTTTGTTATTTTTTATTATGTTTACAAGCTTTTTTACAGTGTAAGGTTTTAGCATGGTCTATGCTTGTATATAATTTGAATTTTTAAAATCCTTGGGGCATCATGAATTTAACAAAATCCTTCAAGAATTAATAGAGTTTTGTCTGGGGACAGATTTTTCTCTGAACTGGACTTTCATATTTCTGTGCGAGAGGAAGTAGGCTCTCCTGTGCACCTCATGACTGGGGGATCTGGATATGAAAATGTGGGATTTGCATGTTGCAAACATTGCTCATGACAGGGTGCAGGTGCACGGCGAAGGGCCAGCTTCAGCTTGCAGCCACTTTGAAACAGACTTCCTGATTTGCAGGCCCTGTGAATGCACTTTTAAATGTCAGGTCGAGGCTGGGAGGTAGGGATGCTTTGGGGGTTAACATCACAAAATAGTGACAAAATCACTTTCTTACTTATCTGATGGAGAGAAGACCATGGTCTTTGAAGCAGTGAGTGTGGTGGAAGGCATTCAGCAGCCTTCTCTTACTCGTACAGTGTTGCTTGTTGGTAGGGTTATCTTACCAAAAAATAAAAAACAAACCAAGCAGCCAAAACCTGAGGCTCCTAAATTAGAGAATGCACATTAAAATGCTGGCCAGAGGCTTCTGATTTGTATATTCCCATCTCCTCCTCCCTCTCTCTTTCCTCTCCAATACTAGTGCTGTATTGAGTTGGAAATGTATAAATGTTACATGTAAGATGCAGCCTTACTGTTGCATCTTTATTCAACATCAACTTCCAGATGGGAACTATTTTTCATGGTTCATAAAGCCAAATCCAGCTGCTACATTTGGACCTACATAAGGAATCCACATTTTATTGCCTTAGCAGTGCATATAAAACAATTGCTGTTGTTTCGTTAGTACTGGTGCACCTCACATTTCTCAATATATTTTAGATATTTAAGTTTTTAAAACTGTATTTTATAGTTGCTCATTTAACTGTGCACCATAACGAGATCCTGCTTTTACAACATTTTCCAGATATCTAACATAACTGAAAGAAAAACGATCTTGGACAAATGGTATTCAATATAGCAGCCATATATTCAGTTACTTACTAAGAGTGTTCAGACAATTTCCTATGTAAACCACAATGATATTAAATACTTCTGGAATCTCAGCTTTATTAAGAGACAGGAAGTGCAAACTCAGGAGCCTCTCCCCTCCCCCTCGGCTAATCTGACTCTTTGATAGTCATGTGTTAGGAATAACCATGGAGTTTCTCCGAACAAAAAATATTCCCACAGCTAAGAGAAAATTAACCCTTGCAAAGCCTCGAAAGAGAGAGTGGAGTCCATGTGTTCACAGAGAGAGAAAAAAATCATCATTAGGGGGAAGTTTATACCAGCAGCAGGTCTATACGACACCGCCAGCTATTATACGCAAGCATAATTCATTTGCATTTTAGATGGTATTGTCAAAGCAACTACAGCACATCCATTGCAGAGGAGAATTATCCAGCCTGGCAAAATTAGCCATCTTTGTGCCTCTCTCCCTCGCCATAGCGGGGAAGCACTCTGCAGTCGCTCAGTCATGTGTGCTGGGGATTTTTCTCCTCCGCACACAACTAGCAGATGTCAGGCTGTTTGCTAGAAAGCAAACAAATCCCCACAAAAAGCGCCGAGGTGGGACAGAGAGAGTTAACGCACGAGTATGACAGGGAAGCAAGTTTGCTGTGAATTGGGAAGCACAAACTATAGTAATCCCCACCCTGCTGAGTGGCTTCCCCAGAGGTCTGATACAGTGCCAAAGCCTCTTACGCATACTGAGACAAAGCTTATTTCAAGCAGAATTCAGCTCCTGAAGCCACCATACTGCTTCCTGACAGCCTCCAATTGCACTGCCTCTGTATTTGTGTTTCCTGCTGTTTATATTTACTTGTTCCCAGAGCCACAACAGCTACAAAAACAAATAGTTGCTATTTGCAGGGCTCTGTATCAACACAGGTAAAGTGCTTCGCTTCCCTTTTAGTTTTACAAAGATTGTGCAAATAAGCTTTTAATACTTCAGAGAGATTAATTTGTTAATTATAAACCAGTTTAGCAACACATGCTAAACAATTGGACATATAATCAGTATCCTTGTTTCAGAGTATTAGTGTGGCTGAGGCAAAAGGTTTTTAAACTATAAGGGCTACACAAACACTCCCTTGATTATATTGCTATTATTTCCCCATTCCACTGAGACACAAGCTTGAAATATTACTTTTTTTTTTTGTCAGATCCCTGTGGATGCTCTCCAAATCTGTGCTGCTGTCTCTTTGGCCTCTGTACAGCTATTGCAATGGTGTCTGATTTGGGTAATGGAGATCTTGTTTGATATACTTATTTAAAGGATCAGCTTAAGGAAGCCTAAGAGCCATCAATTCTCTTAATTAACTGCAGAGAAATGATTAATGCTATAAATATGGAATTGATCAGGAAAAAATTATAGTATGTAAGATTTAATATGAGTTGCTCGATCAGTATTAAAGACATTAAATATGATAAATCTGGTCCTGGGTAAAGTGTTCATAACTACCTAAGTGATTTATGCACCTGAGAGAATTCCCACCACCAGATACCAGGGCTGTTAGGTTTCTAAACAGAGCTGGGCAGTGCTTTCCAGGCAGAAAAAGTTGCTTTTTCAAAATAAGAAACTCCTCAAGGAATAGGTCCATTCCAGCAGCATTGCACTTTCTAAACCAACCAGAGCACAAAAGTTTCAAAGCATTTTATTCTAGCCTTATCTGAAAAGAACATTTTCATTTTAAAACAGTTCCATTTAAAATTCATTTTGTTTCATGCACATTGATGTTTTATATAATGCAGATGTTTCATTTATAAGAAAATGTTAAAAAATACAAATTATTTTGATACAGGTCAGAAGATGGGCCTCCAAGCCTTTCCTTTCAGAAGCACCTGTGCTAAGTGTTCCCCCTGCTGAAAAAGAAGCAAAGAAAAATATTGGGCAGGGGGCAATGAAATTGCCATCCCACCAATTCCCCTCTCTTAAAACTGGCTCCCAGCAGCAGCATGGTCCAGAAAAAAACCCAAACCTCAGGCAAGCTGCCACTATTGCCTTTGCACTTCTTAAATATCTGTCTGCTTTTTATTTCTTCACTGTCTATCAAAACGTAGCATGGGCATAACTACTGAGCAGCTAACCTGCGCACCCAGTTTTTGTGATTCCCACTTGTCACCTAAACCACATCTAAAGAGCTTTGTGGTATGGCAGCGCTCCCTGAGGTACTGCAGTCACTTTGGCATTGTGCAAAAATACTTCATGTTTTCTGTGATGACTGTCATGGTCCACAGGGACTCAGAGATGGGGAGAAGGGCAGGCGGAGGGAAGGAACAAGGCAGCATGCCAGAGCACAGCCCCAGATCAAGGACTGCTGGTAGAAGTTGCTGGAGTTACCCCCCCATCCTTCAAGGTCTGTCACATGACAAATTGAATTAAAAGCAGAGGCAACAAATCCAGTGACAAGGTAATGCCACTTACTTTTATGGGCATCTAGAAATTAGTACTTTTAGAACTCAAGTATGCAGCATCAGAGGCACCATTTTATTTTTTTTTTTGCTTTTTATAAAAGCTAGCCTCGCAAATCTTCCCCTCCACCCCCTGCCCCAGTCCCTGAGGATGAGAGTTACAGAAACAGCATCTCCCGAGACCATTTCCCAAGAACTCTGTGCCTTGGTCCACAAGAAATACAATGCCATATCCACCCACATCTGATGAGCAAGACATCCTGGAGCACAGTTTTTGGATGAGATGGAGAGACAGAAATGTCACTGCATTCATGTACAGAGCATGGATCCACACATGAAGGGCTAACTTCCATCCCCAGGGAAGCTGCCTGTACTCTTCCCGGTCTCAGTTCTGCATTTGCTTTTCCCTCAGGATTACTCACCACCCAACAGGGGTGGGAAGATCTATCAGAGATCAGCCTTCCTCTGGATGGCTGCACGTAGTTCTGTGGCTCTCAGAGCCTGTCCACAATCTGCTCACCCACCGCTGCAGCCTCAGCGTGGGCAGAGTGTGCAGAGGAGCCAGCAGGAAGGACCACCGCTTGGCTGCCACTGGGATGAAGAGAGAACAGGCTGAACCGCTGCCTCTGCCCAGGGCTGCTACCCATGTACAGTAAACAACAGGTAGAAGGGACCACCGCAGCAGCCAACAGCTTCAGAGACGCTGGCACCCTCTGTTCACTGGCACGAAGCAAAAGTAAGGAAATCTGAGACATTTTCCAGCCTCAGCCTGTAATGTGATAGATCTCCCCAGATCTATGGAGGAGGCATGTGTGTTGGCTGGTGGCATAAGCCACAGATGGATGTGAAGGAGAAGAGAGGTCTCAAAAGAGGGAAGTGGCTGAGCGTACTAGGGAAACTACAAACGTTCAGCTCACCTGAGCCACTAGCTGGGGTAACATGGTGATTGTAAATGGATGTTGTGTTAGAGCACATCAAAAGCTAGACGTTGAAGAGGGGGCAGGTGTATCTTTAAACACTCAAAATCCATCTAAACTCCACATTTAAACAGTCTGAATACAGACACTTAAGAGAGCAAGACTATCTTCAGAAAACTACAGAACTAAGGCTCCCAGGGCTCACCGACATCTCAGCAGCCAACACACTGAGCAGAACCATCCGTTAGGGACTGCTCTCCATCAATGCGTCCCCATCTCTGTGACCCCCCACACTGTGGGAGAGGGGACAAGCAACAGCAGTGGGGTACCACAGAGCCAGCGGTACAATGCATTTCAGTGGCTCCTGAAACTGAGGTGCCTAAGATTTGAATTTTCCATTGGCTCCTCAGGCTTGTTATAATTTCAGGGGTGAGACCAATTTAATTTTTATAGAGATGTGTAATCCGCCATTTCAACACACTAATTGAAATAGGCTGACATGCAGCTATGTGCCCTACGAGTCTTCCAAAGCACATGTCTTGGCACTTTCCACTAGAGGCTAAATGACATGACTAGAAACCGTACCAGATCCTCTATGTTTACAGGGCTCTGCTTCTACATTAGTATTTTGATTGCTGGCTTTACCAACAAACACCTAAGCAGCAGAATCCACTTGGAGAAAATAATAGAAAGCAGAGCTGAAAAAGATTTTTAGAGGTCAAAAATCAACTGTACTTACGCTATTTTTGACAAACGATTATTTAACTAGTTTTTTAAGTCCTTCAGCAGAGGAAATACACACATTTTCCCAATGCAATCTGATCTGTTCTTTAATTACGACTTTCATAATGGCTAACCTAATTTTTTCTTGGAGTAATTTAAGTCTATATTTTCTTACCAATTCAAAGAAAAAGTGTTAATTAATTAATTTATTTCCTCTCTGCAGCAACGTTCTACATGTTTGAACAGTTGTACTCCCTTCTGTACACTGTACACAGCCCTCATCCTTCTGTTTTCCATGTCAGCTGCTCTGACCACTTGGCTCAGGATTCTGTTTTGCTCCACATGCTTTTTGGAAAGTAATGCCCAAGGCTTGCCCACACTGAGCAAGCTAGAAGGACACATACACCTGTCTTCCAGGTTATGCTCATTTAAAAAAGAAAAATCTCAGTAATACATTTTTCTTTTTCACAGCATCCTTTTGTTGAAAGCTTAGGTACAGGTTGAACCCACCATAACTTCTTTATTATTTTCTTTAAAACCAAATATTTTGCTCTGCATTCTGTATTTCTGCAGCTGACTTTTCCTCTGTGTGTACAGTAAGTATCTTTGACTTTCTCTCAACAATGAATAACAGTTTTTACAATCACTTCTCCAATCTGATTTCCATTTCCACCCTTGAACGTACCTGCAGCTTTCCCAGGCTCACATTCTTTGTGGATGTCATGAGCACACATGTTTCTCACACCCAGGACACTACTGACACTGATCAGTGTGACCAGACTGCAGCACAGCATCCTGCTTGGTGCAGGTTTCTGTTTGAGCAGCGTCTTATTGATAACTGATCTCCAAGTATAGTTTTCCAGCTGGGAAAACACCCATCTTATGGCAGGTTTCATCAAGACTATGCTTCTTTAGTTTGCTTATGGGCTTATCAACAGAGTTAACAAAAGAGGGAGAGGTGAAACAGGGTTTGAGGTACTTGTTTTTTCTATAAGACATTAAATGAGTCTTGATGAGGCATGTATGAATAGTGAAACAGTTTCAGAAGCCTCACTTAAAGCCAAGTTATCTGACCATGTTACCAGACCAGTACAGCTACTAAGAATATCAAAGTGACTTCAAGTGACATGAAACTACAGTCCGTACAGATCCTGCAGAGCCTATTACAGACATGTAAACAAACACAATGATGCGGATGTCATCCATCCAAAAGATGGAGGGACAGAAAACTAGACATCATACAGAACTTACTGACACTCAGAACTTGCATGGTTCCATTCCAGCTTTTCTCTCATTATTAATCTTGCAAACTCAGTCTTTACTCCTCAGGATGTGAACATGTCATGGATGTTGTGACACGAATCTTCATGTGGTTTCCAACACTCCATCCCTCCTATTTCTATCCCACCTTTCAGGGAAATCCATGGCAGACTAAAATACAAGCCAAAGTTACTAATCACCTTCAGGATGTTTTTACAGAGACTTTGCATTTGATTGGAGCTTCACAACAGAACTACCAAAAGCATGGATAGATTCATAACCTTTGCTTAACATTGAGGTATGTCTTTCTTAAACTACCTGTCTACGTGGTTAACTATAAGGGAAGACAGTAATTCCATTAGGAAAATTATAAATTACACTTCTGAAAAAGCCAACACTTGAGAAACCATTGAGCCTATGGTTAAAGAGTAAAGTCAGAGATATAAACTAAAATGCATACATTGGGAAATAAATTCAGTAATTAATGTGAATTGTAAAATCTTGTTTTACTCAATGAGAGCAATTACCATTAAAAATTTTCATTATTCACATTTAAAATACTAGCAATCTAACAGGCCTTTAAAACATCTAATTATCTTTTCAGCTGATATAGTCATTCATTGCACAATTAAAAAAGAAGAGTTTACAGGGGGAAAAGCACAGTAGCATATTAGGAGAATTTCTTGGGTTGATCTCCAGCCAACAGATTTCAGTTCATTGCTCAAACTGCCAACTTCACAAAATTCAGATATGGTATCTCAGTTTCACCTATTGCCTTTCTAATGAGCCAGCCATGAATTTCAGATCCATATGTTAGTTTGATTTCTGTAGGATCAGGCTGAAATCTATGCTAGGCAAACTGCTCTAAATCACAAATAGAAAATGTTCACAAGAGTCCACCTCAACTCCTTGTTCAGGACATCGACTGTACCCTTCCAGCTCCTGTTTCATTTTCTTGGTGTTTCAAGAGAAGAAAAGATTCTTTCTCTTCAGAAAGAACCAATATCATGCGTGTTCCTGTTTTGCAGCCTTTTATCATACCAACTTTTTGTCTTCCCTTCTGTTTTGATCCACCCTTCCATGATGATGATGTTTACCTTATCTGTTCAGCAGCACTACCACACCTAGTCTCAAGGTCCTCCATATTTTCAGAATGAAACACTTTTTTCCCAAAATTAACCTCATAGTAAGTGCAAGATAGTTTTGGTTATACCTTGTCAATTTGATATGTGCTGGTACGTGAAAAAGGGTCTCTATGAATTCACAGAAAATGAGAGCAAGTAAAACACTATCTACATAATAGCTCCAGGAGTGGAAATAAAGGCCTTATTTTACCATAATGGTCCTTTAACCCTGCTTTCATCCATGATTTTAATTTCATTTGAGTTCTTCAAGATATCTTGCATTCCTACATGTCTCTCACACTGTCAAGAAAGCATTCTTTTTGCAAAGAGAAGTGCATGCCTGAAACGTTCTTTCCCCCCACTGGGGATCCACCAAAGTACATTCATTACCTTAAATTAAAACGAAACGCTCAAAAGTAATGTATTCAGGGATGTGTCTGCAGCAATTCAGGGTGGCAGATCGATTTGAACCTGCACATGCAATATTTCTGTACATGAAAGATGCCATGGTCCAACGGAGCAAGCAGGCTGCTGAAAGCATGAGGCACATTGTGTCAGCTGCGCACGGAGCTCACGTTTGTGTCAACAGGAGCCACTCGCATGGAGGGGCAATCGCAACCTGAACCAAGGCTTGCCAGCTCCCTCCTCTGCCTCTCGCTGCAGAGGGCACGACAGCGTGCATGCCTGCACATGCAGGAAGGGAAGAGAAAGGGGAAAAGGAGAGGAGAGAGATTCAGACCATCTAAAATGGGAGGAATTAATAATTACCTACCTACTAGCCACAGAGGCTGTGCGATTTACTGCAACAAACATGGCTCACTTTCCTGAAAAAATACAGAGCCAGATGAATGTGAAGGGCCAGTAAAACAAAAGCTGATGGGAGCTGAAGTGAAAGGCATGAGAGGGTCAAAACCAGAGTGAGCAACACCAAATATTTTTTGTTGTTGTTGTTATTTCAGCAGTATTTCGGACTTAGCACTTCATGTCTCCTCCCAGAGCATTTCAGCTCAGGGGGACTCCATGGTGAGCCACAAAGCAAGGATGAAAACACCTGGCTGTACAGGAGGGCGCGGGCACCCAGAACAAAAACAGGTTTCCCTGCTCAAAGAAAAGTTGTCCTACAGTCTGTTACATTAATAGCATAAACAAATGTCTACAATCACCCTCTCTGCTTTGAAAGAAATAAGGAAAGACCTCTATGAAGCTTCTTGGGAGAGAGACAAGGAGGGCAGAGCAGCTTCCCTCTCGCTCCTCTGACTGATGTCACCATTCCTGTGGCCAAAACATGTTTGTTGCTAAGCAACTATGTATATATCACACTCTTCTGCTTCCATTTGGGATTTAACATATGCATTTTCACTTTCATCTCTGATGCATAGTTACATTTGTTTGCAGTGGGTGCCAGAGTGAATGGAAGCTGTCCAGTATGGGATATGCATAAGAACTGAAAGGCGCACACAGTGATTTACCAATGTGCATCATTGTTTCGCAGCATAGTTCAATGGGAAACCTACTGAGTGCCATTCACCAGCAGTTGGGCCAATTTTTTCATTCAGGATTGATGCTGGTTGCTATATAGCAGCTATTGGTTCAAGAAGTGCAGTTCTCAGATGTCACGAAGTAACAGTGTGCGAATAGTCAGACTGGTAATTATTGCAGATGGATTCTTTCTATGATGATAAAAGAGGTCCGTTCTTTCATCTGGAGTTTTGCATTTTATGCATAAATCCACTTTTTCCTACACCTCTCCCACTTACTTGGCAGGCAATAAAAAAAATCACCTTTTCCTTTTGAATTGCATGCAGATGACCCAAATCAGTGGCACGCATCGCTCGCATTTTTCTATGAATCAAATCTAAAAAGATATGAAAAGAAGGTAAGGGGAAAAAGAAGGCAGGATGTGAGAGTTCATTTATATTATAAACACTCTGTAGCAGAAGAAAAAAAAAGTCAGTTTTAAAAACCACATGTCTATTACCCTGTAATGAAATTATAAGAGAATGCTATTAGTCATGTCTGTACGTTTATTCACATTGTGAATTCAATAATTAAATTAGAAGATCTGACATGGAGTTTACTAAACAAAAATCCACGCTGTAACAAAAAAGAAAAAGAACAGGATATTGCTAGCTTCCTTTTGGGTTTAGTATTGTCTCTATTAATAAGCATTAAAGAATAAAACACTGGAGGAATTCTCGGAGTCTAGATGATTTGGGTTTTGTTATGCTTTTCAGTTTAGCTTAATTTCCCACTGGAAGCTTCTCTCTAAGTGCAGGCCTAGGATCATCATCACATAAGAGGCAGGGGGTGGGGGGGAAGAATCTTAAGCTGAGTTTGCTACTGTTTTTTCCTGCTTTCTCCTCCCTGGAAGCTGGGACAGGAGAGGGAGCGCAGAAGGGAGGCAAGGCAACCTTTACACCAGCCACAGTTGTTTCACAACTTTGAGGAAAGACTGAAGGGTTTTTCTTTTCCCTGAAGCTCAAGAAAAATGAGCTTATAAAAAGGAATATTGTATGAAAGTAACTTGCTTGCCCATTCTCGTCTGCATGGATTCAGGGCTATCACAGCTGGAAGAAAAACTTCACTCTGGGTGTGCGTTGCTACAATGAGTTAGGGTATAGTAACTCTCTCCCACAGCATCCTCTTCCACTCAAGACAGTGATAATTCATTCAATGTTATTTTATGTGCCAGCCCCTTTTACTCTGTGAATTTTCTGCACCCCGAGTCCATACTGAGCCTCCGGCTGGAGCACTGATGGCAAACCCACACCACGGGGGAATGCCTGTTACGCTGCTGGAGCAGAGAAAGCAGGCTGTACTGTAAGCAAGAACCAGGTCCAGCAGTTAATGAACAAAATTTGCTTTACAACAGAGATAATTTAAAAACAACCAACCGTCCTACACCTTTAAACTGTCCCCAGTTAGGAAGCAGCTGCTGTTTGAAAGCTGCCTTCACACAGGACCATAGGCATTTAGCACTTTCCCGCTAGTCTTGGTGCTACACGTGCAGCTCTTCAGGTAACAGAATTTGTGACACACAGACGTTCACCTTGAGCCAACGTTTGCACAAGTCAAAGTCTTGTCCAAGAGCCACAGAAACGTCTGTGCTTGCCCCTGCCCCTGCATGCACACACACTCCAAAGTTTGAAATTCACTGCACAGCTGAAGGACTGACAGCAGCTTCTGCATTTAACTTTTGATCTCTGGATATTTTTCCATCCTTCGAAAAAGCACTGCCTTCCTAATTCACATTCCTGTTGCATCTGAGTCTACCCAATATTAAAAGAGTGTGGCTTAGAGGATGGTTTATGATAATATGTACATTTGTATTTGTGCCACAATCTCTATGAGGATGATCAGGAGTAGGTTTATTAAATAAAATATATTCTTGACCTCACAAAATATTTTCTATTCTTGATTTTTTTTTTTAAGATATAGTAAACAAGAAGTCATTTCAGTCCATGGTGTTATTTTTTAACCAACTGACCAGTGTCTTAGAAGGCAATTTAAGTTAGTACCCACAGTGACACGACCAGGTCACAAGAACAGCATCCTTGGTCAGCAGCTGAAGCAGCTGCACTGAGGTTATTCCAGAGACACATCAAAAACTGACATCCATGCTTCGCAAACATATCCTTCTCTTCTCCAAACCAGCATGTCACCTACTAATAAAACGTACCAGTAATATTTAAAGCACTGGTAAGAAGTACTATTTCTTCCATTACAGAAGTCATCCTGAAATGTTCAGCTGAAGAGATGATTTTTCATTGTTCTCCCCCAGAGTCTACATTTGGAGACTATTATGAAACGCTGAAGCTAACACAGATGCACACATTCCAGGGATTCATGCAAAGTCCTGCCACTGCAAGTCCAACTGAGGCGATGAACCTTTGTGGACCTTCCAGGAAGCTTGTGAATTTTGTTGCCAAGTTCAAACAGCGCTAAAATACATAAGGAAATGAGATCCCATGGTATTTATACAAATTCCCATGTCAGACATAAATGACTACCTTTGTCTACTGTTCAACAAAAAAAACACTTGCATGAATCCTTCCCAAATGTAGAAGTGGTTATACCATTACAGTGCTAAATCTGGCAAAAGGTACAAGAAGTATAAGTACTGAGACCAGTTTGGGGAGGGTAGAGGGTCATGTTGTTATAGTGCATTTTTTAATCTGTTTTATCTGCTCTGAGCTTCTTTTTAATATATATTTAGAAATATATCTCTAAGATACAGTCACATAAAATCAATTATCATATACTACTCTAATACTAGTTGTAACTCAGCAGATATGCAGAGTAGAATGCTTTTTGTTGCTTCTTGTGTCTAATTTTAAAAGAATTCCGACAATTCATCCTACCTTTAGGAAAATATTCATGAAGCAAAACTGGCAATAGAAAAATAATTATTTGAAAAACATTATATGAGGTGAGTTGTTGCTTCCCTACTGGATGCCAGTTTAAATTGAGCTAATTTGTTTTACCAGTAGCTTAAGAAAACCCCAGCACAGCAGCATGACAATTATATCCAGGTGCAAGGACTTAATTCAACAAATTCTAGGTGGATCCTTCCAGTCGGCTCAGTGGGCCCCATCCTCAGCTGTGGCTAAGAACAGATGCCCTTGAAAAAAAAAAAAAAAAAAAAACCTCTGCAATCACAATCCATTCAATCCTTGAAAACCAAAGCCAATATGAGTCCAGGAAAAAAAAAAGAATATAAATTATATTTCTATGTCCAGAGTATCAATCGAGGCATGATTGAGAAACAAGAATGTTTGAGGTAAGACTCTTTTGTGCTATTGTTACATTACACATGTAAAAACAGTAGCTCATCTGCAAAATATAAGAGTACGGTTCACCAGTTCTCTAGGATTTAGAAGTGACACCTGAAAAATCAAAACCATAAACCTAGCATTCTTAATTTGGGGAACAATTTAATTAAAAAATTCAAACTGCAGTGCTTGCTGTTTTAATTAGTCTATGTCTTGGCATAATAAAAGCTAGAACATCTTCAAAGGGAAGAACTCAGGGCAGAATTCAAGATAAACAAGTGTCACATAGGTATAGATTGTAATAGAAAAAAATCTAGATTTGTAGGGGGGGTGATTTTTCAGAGCCAATAATTGCACAAGTATAGTAATTTTCAAGCTTTGTTTTTTGACAGGCTGCAGTAACACACTAAAGGTCTGGCTCCCACTCAGACAAAACTTACACCAATTTCAAACAGAAAGATACTTCTGTAACACTTTGTTTACATACCATTTATTGCATGGGTTAAGACTAGGAAACAATTTATATCGAAACCAAAAGTCACATGCTTATTTGATAATTGCTGAAATACTCTTAGATGTGTACATGTTTTACTGATTTGTGCACAATGTACAGTTATAGTCGATTATTAGATTAGGAGGAACAGCAATTAAAGTTCATAAATGCATTTGTATCTACACACATTGTGTATGTGTGTGGATGCATGCCTAAATGGATAAAGACTAGTTTTCATGCAACTTAGCTTTATTTTGTTACCATTGTGTTATTGTCACCATAACTCATGTATTCCAATTTTTGAGTAATATTGCAAAAGATATTTTCCCTCCTACAATTTTGCATTCAGGAATTTACTAAATACATCCCAAAAACACAGCATTTTGTGTTGTTATGAATTTCAACTTTAACTAACACTAATTAGAGGTGTACCAGATGACTCTGATTAAACTAGTGGGTAGTGCTTATTCAGATTTAATGTGAGCAATCTGGACATTTTGAAAAACAGCCAAGCTGGGCTCAAATAAAAACCTGCCAAAAATCCAAACTCTGAATTCAGCCAGGCATGTAAGACTGGTTCCCATGAACATTAAAAATAAAATTAAAATCAGTTGGAAGTCTTGGTTTCCTTCAAACGAGAGAACACCCTCCCCATACCCTCAAGAAATATTTCTGCCTTATACACTCTGCCCTTTTAAAGCCACCTCTCAGCACCCAGAACAAAATGGGGAAGATGAACCAGAGAGAGGTTATTGTTTTTGTCGAGAATATCAGCTCCGACGTTGTTGAATACTGGTTTCCTGGTGAGGGTGGAGTAAAATAGGAAGAGGGCAGCTGCCAGTTGAAACACATTTTCCAAGACTGTCATCCAGAAATCAAGAGACATGTTTTTCACTAGCTTTTAATTTAAAACACACTTTATAGAGACATATCTTATTCATCTGAACCTTTGAACATCTGATGTAAGGTGAGATTTAGGAATCAAATATAGAGGACTGAGTTTTCTGCTGGTGTAAGATGACATAACCACTTCAGATAATGTTGTGGCTGCCTATACCCACATTTGGATTTTATAGATTTCCGTCCTGTCCCCCCCATATTGTTCACTTCCAGTGCATGTTTTCTATTTATGCTGGTGTTAACTTGGAAAGAAAAATCAGAATCTAACCCTCTGTGAGGCAATGTATCTTAACAAGAGCCCAGGTAGAGTTAAATCCATCTATTCAGGTAAGTTTAAGCAACATGAAGGTCTGGGATCACAATTCAATGGGTCATCACCTCTTCTAGACATACCTCCAAAATGCATGTGTTTGAAGAGAAAAACACTGAAGATTTAAGAAAAGGGCTACTTTTACACTGTCTGTTGCTGTACGGTACAAAGTACAGAACTCCTCCAGGTGAACTTATTTTCAAAAGCTATATTTCCTTAAACCAAGATGCCTAGAGATGAGTAAGGAGAGCACAGATGGTAATCCAAACTACCCTGTGCTTATTAAGGTTTGCTAAGGAGGTCAGATACTTAAGATGTTTAAGATACGTCTCCTATTGGGGAACAATCAAACTACTGGGTTTCAACAAAATTTTTCCTAAAATAGGTTGTTTGGAGAGAAAAAAAATAAAACCTCATCAGCTCAGTTTGGTTTTTAAAAATTACTGCTGGACTTTTTTATCCTCTATTTTTAAAAATAAATTGCACCCCTAAACAAAAGGTAAGGTCTTGCTTTATTAAATATGAAATTTTTAAAAATTTTCCATGTATGTTTTATACTTAATTTGAATGGCAAGAGCATTGAGTCTATTGGAGAATCACCACCATTAAACCTTTTGGTTCTGTATGCAAGTATCAATACAAAATTGTACAGATATGAGCATGGCTTTTTTTTTCATCTGCAGTATTTTGTTTTACAAAGTGAAATTGCCCAAAAAAGTTTGGAGTTGAGAGTCTCAAAAAATCATGCTTACATGAAATTATATATAAATTCTAATCCTGGTGTGAAAATCCAGCTGTAAAATAAGAACATTTAAAAATAAACTAATATTTCTAAAGTAGGTTTCGTCAAAAATAAACATAGCTTGTGTAGGGTTAGGTTTTTTTAGTCATTAGTGTAACAGCCTGCTGAAAAAATGTTTTGGAAATAAAAAATGAAAAATTGCTAACATTAGCATATGATTAGACAAGAACTCACTGTATGTTTTCCTGATCAACTGCTAAAATATTTTTAGCATTGTTTAACAGTATAGTTTAGCAGCATAATTTTTTTAGCTTCTAACATTATTCCTAATATCTATTTTAGCCTATATTTCACAATGGCTGATTACATCTATAATCATTATTGGTCATTGGTCATTAATTTATTTCAGACTACATATCTCTGTGGGCAGTAATTACTGCACAGCCTTCAAAAAGATATCATTAACAAAATGAGAAGATAGAAAATATGTTAATTACTATAAATGTTCTACTGGTTTCTCTCTGGAAAGAGCATGCCTGGAGATTAAGATCACACTTAATTTTTTTCCTAGACAATGCCATGTAACATAAAAAGATCAGAAAAATAATGAATGTTACAGGGCCAGGAAAAACAGCACTTCCAAGTTTCATTTTAAAAATTTTACAATAATGTTGATGAATCAAAATGAAAACAAATATTTCTTTGAGTTCAATTTCCAATACTTCCAGGCAAAAAATCCTGATATGTCAAAGTGGGGAAAAAGCAAGAATTTTGAGACACTTGGGTACCTGGGTTTGACCTTGTATTTGCAAATTGGAGCCCTGTGTGTCTAAGGGAAGTCCACCACCACTGAATCCATCCACATACGATTTTATCTCTAAGTAGTTACAGTGAGTTGCCTGCTTAACCATCGTTATGGGCCTTTTAGTAAGTTTTCTATAGATAAGAGTTCTTTGTATGCTCTTTAAATAGAAGGCTCTCACTATTGAAAATCCTGTTTGTCCAAACTCAGTAAAAACAGTTTCCAGACCAACTTTTCCAGCAAGCACTAAGATTTGATGCAAAACATTATTTTAATCTGCTACATGAAGCTTTGCTGTCCCATAGCTTAGAGTTCAGAACTGGCTGTTTTCAAAAGGTTCAGAGCAGGTTTCAGAAAAAAAAAAAACACCCAACTGGTCTCATTACACTTCTTGACTCATTCTTAAACACAAAAACTTTTTTGTGAATTACTACAAAAAGACAGGGAATATATTTTTCTTGTTTTCCCTTAAGATACCATGATAGTTATGCTTCAGTTTCTCCTGCAACATTGTATGAGATAGCATGTTATAGAATCCTTTGATTTAAATCTTAACCTTTCCAACATAAAACATGCATCCACAAACCATAATCTAAATGGGCTTTTTCCTGCAAGACTGATGCCACGCATGGTCTTAGTTCATAGCCTGGTGCAGACACTTCTTTTTCATGACCTATGAGGCAAAAAATTTGCCTGTTGAAAGTGTGTGGATGCGCATGGTGAGAGTGCTGAGAGAAAATAACATTGCTGGAGATTCAGTTTTAAATGTGGTCATAGCTTTGAACATAAAAAAACTTTTCAGGTTTCCCTGGGAAAAAAATTATATTTTTTTTCCAAATTGTCTGGGGAAGCAGGAAGGGAGATGATATTTTACACATGGTCAGGACCATATCAGCAGAGACAGGAAGGTAGAGGGTGGCTCCGTATCTACAAGAATTCCCAACCAAAAACTACAGAGTTGTTCTGAATTTACGTCCCTTGGATTATACAGAAACTGGATGTGTGAATGCCTGTGAATAAGAAAGCAAACAAAGCCTCATGATTGCTGACATGGATGTGCAGGATTCATGTGAACCAACATTTGCCAAGGTGGTTTTTGAAGTATTTATCTAGTTCTCTATGAGACACCCAGAGTGAATACACTAAACTGAAAAAATAGTTTCCCATACAGCAGAAGTAAACACTCCATGGATATCCCACTAGAAAATGTACCATGGCACAGCACGTAGTGTTTTGTAGGCCATTGTGACTCCCTTAATGCCCTTAACAAATCCATAAATTGGATATGTAACTGTAACGGAGATAGATCAAAAACTTAACTTCATACTAAGAGTCCAACTTCCCTGCAAAACTGAGCAGATTAAGCACCATTCGTTGGTCTCCTTTCTGACAGATCCATACTTGAGTGGATCACATTGACTAAACATCACAGGCTAGACAAATTCTTAGCTTTTGAAATAACTTCAGCTCAGTTTTTAAGCTCTTTGACACAGCAGTCAAAACTCTGCTAACATGATTTACAGTTAAATTAAACATAAAAACACTATCATTAAAATAACTGTGATAAGGTTAAGACATAATGCCACATATGCTTTCTAAAGGCAGCCAAAGATGTAAACACTTGGGTCTGTGGTGCCCAGTCAGTACAGAAATGTAACTATGTACACTGTGCTTATGCAGCATGCATGAGCTGCAGGCTTTCAATATTTTATAAAATATTCCCTTTCCTCAGCTTGACTCCCTTTTTACCACATTCACAATTATTTATGCACTTTATCTGTTGATGTTTTATTTTAAATGTAAAGCTCTAGTAATTTTTCTGTGCCATTTCTAGAAGTAACAAGAGAGGTCAGCATAAAGTGGTTTGATTTTGAGAGTATTGCATAGCCAATAAAATCAATTTATTTAGTGAGAGTGGTAACACAATATTGTTTGCAAAAAAAAACTTTTTGTACTTTTCAAGAAAAAAATAAAACACTTCCCCTAACAAACATTTCTTTTTCCAAAGAACGTTATCAAAATGTGAATGGAAGACATTATATTCCTCTAGACACATGCCTCACAAACCACCTGGTATATGATTAAGGCATCTGGTAAAATAAACCTGATAATTCAGATACAGTTTTAGTAGTCTGACATCCTTTTAAAAATACTTAGTTGGCCTTACAGATACTTCAATCTCCTCTCAGGGAGGAAAATTCCTCAAACAAAAAGCAAGAGCCTTGAATACACATTTACTGTCCCAAATTATCTTTTCACTAATATCTCAAAAATACCTTGGCTTATGTCCTGTGCATCTGGTGAAAATATGTTTTTCTCCAGTTATATTTTGTCAAAAAGTCCAGTTCTTTGCATATTAAGGAGGAACGACCAGACTTGGAAATAAGTTTCTTCCTTCCTTACACCTCAAATCTCTGCTCATTTTCAACAGGTAAAGTAGAACATCCTGCAATGCTCATGGATATTATCAGCTGGAAAAGGTTGTCATAATAATATATTACTAGCTTCTTGCATGTATTTTTCATCAAAGCATTTTACAGGTGGTGTCATCATTCCCACTTCCTCTAACAGAGGAACCAAGATACGGGATATGATAAAGATGACACACTTACAGGTCTGCATCAACATACGCTAGCAGAGAATCTCAGATACCCTTTACATTTTCTAACTAAAAGCATAAGTGGGAATCATCAAATAAGAATGAGTGCCAAGACAATCTTCACATATACAGGATTTGAGCCGAACATCACAAAGGAGATGACTGAAGTCAGGGAAGCCTCTCTTGGAGAAAGCAAAGACAGGAAGAGAGACCATCTTCCATGGGGCTCTTTTAACGAGTGATGAAGGTGAGGACCAGTTCTGATCTACCCTCAGTGTGAGGAAGACATCACAGCTTGCTACAACTCCCTCAAAACACACTGTCAGATGTTTTCTGCCCTCTCCAGTAGCGTCCAGCTCATTGGATGGACTTTCTAAAAATCTGTCTTTTCTAGCAGATGACATTTTGCAGGTCTCCTCAGATTTCCACAGCTGAAGCTAAGCATCAAACATTTCAGCAATAATATCATCACAGTGATGTTTAAGGACCCCATGCAATGAGGCACTATTTTAGCGTGCTGCATTTTTGTGCTCGTCTGCGCTTTGGAAGACTTGGAAAATACCTCAAAAATTATCTTGAATCTGCTTCGCTCCCAATGAAACCAAGAGGTATTACATCATCCTTCCCCACTTCTCGGCATACAGATTTCCCTTCAAGTTCCTTCAGTGGCTTCCCCTTCACCTTTTGTGTCATGTTCTAGTATTTCATCTTTACTTCAAGGCACTGCACTCTACCAGTCCTTCCCATGTGTCAGCCCTCGTTTCCGCATCGTAAACCTCCCACTGGCTGTGCTCTTCTCACACCGCTCTTCCTAATGCTTCTTCATAACCTTCTCTCATGATTTTTCTTAAGTGCTGCCACTTTTACACCAAAAATATGTTCCAGCTCTTGAGCATCAACTACTCCTTTCCACTGAATTATTTCTATAAAAAAATTCTCTCCAAAGCTTAGGAAAAAAAAAGGATTAGATGTATACTGCAGAAAGACACTTGGGGGTTTTTTGTCTGTTTGTGAAAGCTGGACTTGATATAAAGCTTAAAACAATTGCAGAACTACTGAACTTATAAAATATGTTGAAAGTGAAAAGCAAAGAATGAATGTCAAGATAATACTTCAGGAAAAAGTTACCAATAATTGAGGGTACTGCATTACTAATATGGAGATTAAAGTAATGTATGTTGGAAAAAACAGTGCCTGCTCCATGTGTAAAGAGTCATTGGCTCCGAGCTAATCACTATCACTCAGACATGGAGTCTTGGGGTTATGATAGTGCCATGAAAATTTCAGGCAAGTGCTTGGTAACAGAAAGGTCATTCAGATTTTAGAGATAATGAAGAATGGAACAGAAAAGAAAAAAAAAGATGACATCTATTATTTCTCTGTACAAACCCATGCTTTTCCTATGCTTTGTAAACTGTGTTTACTTATAAGCCCTCCACCTGGAAAAGTGTCTTAGAACCGGGAAATATGCAGAGAAGGGCCATGAAGATGAATGGTTTCTATACAAGGAACGACTCAGTCAGCTAAGGCTTTTCATCCTGGAGAAGAGACAGCTTAGGTGAAAAACAATGGGGGTTCACAAAACCATGAGTGACCATGAGCTACAGAAAGATGAATTGCTCATTGCCTCTTTCAGTACAGTAACCAGGGGCCAAAGGAAGCTAGCTGATCCCAGTTCAAAACAAACAAGTAGTTCTTCGTCCATATGTAACAGAGTTATGTAAATCCTTGCCAAAGATGTGGCAGAAGCAAAACTTTACTGGGTTCAAGGGCAGGCTTAATAAGTACTTGGAAAAGAGGTCTGGAGAGGGTTAGTGAATCAACAAGCCACAGTGGTCTTAAAGTCCCTGAGCCAGAATCGTTAGAAGCCAAAAGAATACTCAGTGGATGAATTTTATACATTTGCCTTGTGTATACCATTTCATCTTCCCTTGACATCCAATTTTGGCCACAGTTACAAAAAGAATAATGCTAGACAAGCCCTCCTCCTGAACTACTGCAGTTACTCTTACAAAAACATTTCTGAACATTCTAGCAAAAATACGTGGGACACTTCATGTTTCTGAGCAATGTCATGTCTTGAAAAAGCATTATCACAAAGGGAAAGAGGGTGATGCTTCACTGGGCTGTGCTGTGATCCAAGGGTGACTAAGATTTTAATAGCAGGAGGCAAACTCAGAATATAAGTCGGTTTAGAGATAATCTCGCATGTACAAGACTGCTTATCTAAACCATTCCTGTATGGTAGATCCAATTTGGGTTTTACACAGTTTAAGGCTGACTGGCGCTCTCTCAATTTTATAATGGATTATGTCTGGGATCATTCAGAAACACACCGAATCTAGGTGAACAATCCCGTGGCTCTGAGGGAAGCCAAAGGGTGGCAAGGGAGGTAGGTGCTTGTCCTGCGTCCTCAAGGCTGCCCAAGAGACTGGCGTAATAAGGTGCTGCCAGTGACCTTGTTGAAAATCTTGGCCACTAAACAAGCCTAGTTACCATCAACAGCCACGTTACTGCTCAATGTTCTGTTTGCCACTTAAATGAACAAGTACCATCTCCTTTCTTGTCACATACATCAGCAGGGCACCCTGTCAGGGATTAATAAAGAATAATCCAGCAATAAATTATAGCCAGAGAATCTGGAACAGATTTCATGGGGCGATGAGACTTTGGCTAGCATACAGCACTCACAACACTTGGAACATCTCCTGTGTCAATGATTAACACTTCGCTGAGCATTCTGAATACATAGGGTATTTCATGGGCAAGAGCTGACCTTAATGAGGGCAAAAGATAAGTGAGCTTTTCAAATCTTAGGGGTAAAAATGGACTGAGAAGCTTTCAACCATGACAATATTCTGACTCGACATATTGTCTCTGCAGAAGCAGGACTTCCTACAAAAATCCCTTGTGAAAGCTTTCAAAATACCAACAGCCAACTTTTATATCCCTTCTTGACAAACTACCTAGAAAAGTCTTGGAGCATGTGTGTTGCTGTGAGAAGATGAACACATCCAGGACTTCAATAAGTTCAGGGAGCATGCCTGTAACACTGAAAGAGGTGCTAACTGGAAACTGTTCAAATATGACACATTACAGCAACCTCTGAATGTCTTGCAGAACACATAGGTGAGGCTTGTGGCTCTTTCCTAGACTTGTGCAAGGCATCCCAGAGACCCTTATTACTTATATGAGGAGTGTATAACTACTAGAATGAGGTGCTAGACAAGAATGGCATTGTTTTAACTATGGGAAATCCTTCCTCAGACACAACATGCTATTTAGATGGACATTGCTGAATGAAGGCTGTGATATCCCCTCTCTGGATTCACATTTCAACTACAGCAAAGTTACTGCCAGAGAAGTAACGAGTGGATGTAACTAATGGCTGGAATATGCAGACCATTTCTAAAGTACAGTAAAAACAGAATATATAACAACATACTGCAATATTCAAAACAAGGTGCTGTTTGGTGTTAGTGCCTTACATTTATGTAGAACTTCTTACCCTGAGCAAACCCTGTTTCCTTGGGTAAATTATCATGCTTAAACCTGGAGGCAGATGGAAGCAATGCAGTAAAGGTGAGGGAGAAAAAAAACTTGTTAAGGCTTGTTCTTAGAGAAGGTACTATGATACCATTGCTGTTCCTATTGAACAGGTTGCAGATTTCTGACAATACTCTGGATCAGAGATAGAAAAAGAAAAGAGAAACCCACCCTGAGGCTAAACCAGACACTGATAAACCCTGTTGTCAAAAGTAATCAAGAGTCCAAGGAAAATAAACAACCCTTGTCCTGCATTCAACTGAAAAGCAAGCTAAGAGGTACATTGCAGATCTGCAAATCAAGACCCTGAGATCTCACCCTTCTCTATATATAGGCAAGGAGATTTCCTTTGGCACCCCCCCACTGCCTTATTCCTTACTCCTGCCCACACCCATCTACACATCATTTGCTGTGCTTGGCTGAGGCACATCTTCCATCCACTGATCTCCCTTCAGTCCAGGCTTTTTTGCTGACCTGACTTTAGATCCAGGGAAGAGCATCGCCAGGCTCCATTAAAAGTTAGAAAAATAAATTATTTTAAAAAAAGAAAGAGCACTCTTTTCCCTCAAAGCAATGCAAAAATCCTTCCTTCCCTCACTTGACATTCAGAAGAAAACAAGGACGTTAAGTATTTACCCAACTAGTCATTCCTGCTCAGGTCTTCTCACAGCTAAAACATCCACCCCAAATCACCTCCTTCTCTGAATCACGGCAGGATTTAGAGTCACCCTCTGGTACCCCCCCTTTATAGACTGGCGGGTCAATCAATTAAATCCCCACAGCTGGCTACCCTGAAAATCCCTGCACTCAGTTCAGGCAGCTGTGGCCCTTCCTCTAGCAAAATGGAGATGATTAACTCCTTCCCGGCCATCTCCTGGACATTGGTTTTAAAACCCATTTCATACACTATAATTACCAATCAAGCACTCAAAGCCCTTAAAGCCTGAATATAATAAAAGCTGAAAAAATGCCCAAACCACTACATTATCTCTGCTTAATATTTTTTTTCACTGCAGAGACCTAGTATATTAATTTCCATTAAGAAACTAAGTTTGATAAATATATAACATTATAAAAATAAAATGTAATTAGCATGTAGCCTTGGTAGATGTAAACTTACTGGTACCCAGGAGTAATAGCAGTTTATGTGAAAACTACAATGTTACCATAATTATGAAAATGAATGTATAATTTATGCACAGAAGACAGAAAATATGCAAGATGTGTACACGTTATGATTATATTGCATTTTCTTGTTTCTATTGATAGATGATAAATCTTTAGAATATGTTGAAACCATGCATTAGTCTGCATGATTTTTGGATGGCCATGATTTCTGATAAAGTTTTTTTTCTTTTGTTTTTAATTAAACTCCATTTTACAACAGCAGCCCTTCCCCTGCTTTATTATGCCAAAGAAGCATATGGAAATATAAACTCTGAGATGTTACTGATTTATTTTGATGTTGGAGCATTTTGCTCTTGTGTAAACATTTCTTGTGACATGAATATGGATAGTTTCAAATCTTAGAAGAGTTCATTACTAAAGGTAGCATATGTTTTTGACTCCTGAACCATGAGGGAAATGAGAACACCCAGCTTGCCAAACAGTAAATTGTAAACAGTTGGTACACCCCTAAGCAAAAGACTGAAATAATTACTGTATCTGTGTTTTAGAGTAGCCAGCTCATTTTTATGTCTCATTTTTGTTTGTTTTTTTCATTTTGCTGATTTAATGTTTTTCTGTGAGGTTTGTAGATGCAGTCTAAATATATACTGTGGGCCTGCAGCATCATGATTCTAAGTGTGCAGATGTCAGTGTGGATTCATGGATTCCCAGATACCCTACGACCATGTATAAAAGCCTGTGCTGAAAGAGGCAGTCAGCTGTTTCACTTCCAGATCTACTCATAAAATATGTATTTTTTTTAATCTGGACTCCATCTTGGAAAATACCAGGCTTCTCCAGCCCATTGAGGAGTTCTGAATACTTTCACCACTTTGAATATCATGAGAAACTGAGGCCAGTAACTATTCTGGCATACTTACACAGAACATGGCCAGAGCTGAATTACATGAACAGTTATTCTGTGCGTCATGTGCAAATTCTTACTGTGATTTTCCCAGAAGCCTGGCATCCATGTGCCCCTCTGCCTCTCATGGAGCTTCCCACCCAAATGGTTCAGCTCATGCTAAAAGTGTTCCCTGCTGTGGTGGCTGTGAGATCCAAGGCTGTGCTCTGCTGTGTCTGGGGACACCTCCACACACAAATATTGCCTTCGAGAGTGTTCCTCCCCTTTTATGAGACAGCAAAAAGATGGCAACTAGAAGGACAGACAGGTAGTTCTTCAGAGACACACAAGACATTACAGCACTTAACGATATGCTGCCTTTCTCCTCCTTACTGACCCTTTCTATTGCTGCTGCTGAAAATCAGGCACCCAGCCTTGCCCTTGAGGGCAGGGGGGAGTGAGGAAGGAGCGAGGCATGGAGCTGCAAACACCAGTCTGGAGTGCAGAGGCTGATGGATGAGGTTTGGGTACGTTCACTCTGTCCTGGTGCCTGCTTGGGCTCTTGGCCATAAGTGCTCATCTGCAGCGAGGTTTACCATGCTTTATTTTCCTTCTCCCCTGCAATTCCCCAAAAAAGAGAAAGGCATTTCACAGAGTATCTGGTAGTTTATTGGTTCAGATACTTAATTGGGATTTGTGGCCAAATCATCCCTCGTGTACCTGGTTTGGATTAGTGACTTGAGCCCGCATTCTCACTATCCCAGGCTGATTCCCTGACCAGCAAATGTCCCAGGTAATATCCACTTCTCTGCCTCCACATTCCCTAAATCTCTGTCTCACGCATACATAATCTGTACACAGCCACACACTCGGACTCCAGGATCTCATGGCAGTAGGGCACTTAATTTAAAATGACCACTTCAGGACTTCCAGGCCACCAACCACAAGTGAGTTTTTCCATGTTTTTCCATATGCACAGCAGAAATGTTGGTGGCAACATGCATTATCTAAGGACTTGGATGGAGCTGAAATGGTGAACATAGATAAAGCACAGATACAGCTTTAAAAGTAGGGGAGAAAGCTACCCAGTCACTCAGCTGCAACCTCATCACAGGATTGCTTATGGGTTGCATCCAGATAAATCTGTCCTGGACGTCAGTATTTAACGATCTTAGGTGCTTATCTATCTTTGGGAATCTGGGTCAAGTGATTTGCCTAGGTCCACACAGCAGGTTGACAGCATAGCCAGGATTAGGTCCTGAGTCATAACTTTTTGCTCTCTCCAGTGCGTGACATTACCTCCTCAGCACACCAACCAAACCTACCACATTCACAGCAAATGTTGGCTCCAGACAGGACTTCAGTTTAGGGAGCTACTACACTGTACATGATATCATAAGTGCGTATGGGTGCATACACTTAAAAAGAACAAAAACTCATGCAAAAGCAAGACATTTCTGTACACATGCCTCTCTCCTGGGGAAGAGAAGAGAAATAACAGCATGCTACAGATGTGATTGACATTGTTTAAGATATTAATGGACTGTCCTGTCAGACACTATGGTAAAGAGCATAATTTCAGAACGGAGAACAGAGATAGATGCTACACAGTCTTGCCTCACCTCCATGTCCCCATCACTACCACCATTTCACTCAGCCCTCAAGAACCTGTAGAGTCAGGCAACTTCATGTCACAGCCATCTACTGAGTACTGGGTGGATTTAAGCAACCTTGTGTGGCATTGCAAATATTGAGAAAGGTACTTCCAAGGAGCAAGCAAATCTTTATATACCCTCAGCACAGGCATAATCAAATCACTTTTTCTTAAAATGAGGCTTGGTGGTTCAACACCTGAGCCTGTTTTCACATTAAATGCTTTTGAAGAAAGGCAAATGGGCTCTAACATGCAGATTTGTAGCAATATACCAAATCAGGCATGTATCATAAACCTTTCACACATCTTTAGAAAGAATTCCTTTTGTCCCTACAAGAGTTATATATTTGGCAAATTCATCTCTTGTGTAACGTTATTGTCTTCCAGTATAGTTACATGAAGGATGAGTTAATCCTGTTACCAAATGATTTTTTACAAACAAATAATTGAGGCTCACTGAATGAGAAATAAATAGACTCTGCTATTTAAAAGCCAAAGCGAGACAAAAACTGCTTCCCATATTAACTCCTCTAAATCTCTGCAAAAAAAAAAAGTGTCAAAGGTCAGGAAATATAACACAACCCTGAACTGCAATGTTGCATGCTCTTTCAGTAAAAGGAGGAACTCAAGTACTAGTGAAGGACAAGGAATTGATCAAGCAGCAACAAGTTCATTCTTCCGACATATAAAGAGTAGAACATAGCTCCTTTGTTCCACATTTGTTCCATGCAGTTATCAACCAGAATTTACTTAGGCTTTCATTCAAGTGTCATTGTGTGGACTTATTCAAAGAGTATGGACAGAGTGGCAGCACACAGATAACTGCCCCATTTCTCTCTCTCATCCTCACATCTAATGGACTCCATTAAATGTGATCCACCTCCAGTTTTTAGGTAAAATAAAATGTAAAGTAGGAGAGGAAAGGAAAGAAATGTTTTATGAGAAATAAGATGGATGTAAAAGGTCACAAAATATAGAGTAGGAAGTTTGGAAAGTCCTCAGAAAAGTCCCAGTGTGCTTGTGCATTATGTTATCTGAGGACAGCACATTTTATGGTACTAGGTAGCATTTGGGTGACAAACTAAAATCCATTCTGAATGGGTACAGCACAAGTATAGCATAAGGAGTGACCTTAAGAGAGATTAATCTTCCCTGAATGCTTGGTGATATTTATTTCCTTGGTCATACAGCCTTCACCCTGCTTTAGCTCTTCTGCTTTAGCTGCTTTTCTTGAAAGTTTCAGTATCACCTCAGTACATTTTAAGATCTCACAGCAGAAATCCGTTTCATTTGGTTCATTTTACTTGCTAAATATGTGGTACAGATTACATCACTATTTAGCATACCACAAAGATGTATAACACGTCAGCATGCCCAAGGCGGCTGGCTGGGTGCTGTGCGAGCACTGGCAGGTGGCGCGGGACTGCCCTTCTCCGAGCACACCAGCAGCAGAAGGGGAGAAAATAATCTCAAGAAAGAATTGCAGAAGGGCCGATCATTGCTCCCCGTTTGATTGTCATCACTTGCTCCTACTGACAGGAGGAACACAACTTCTGCCTGTCTCAGGTACACCCCTCCCCGGCTTCACCCTCCTGCGTCCAGCCAGCACTGATCAACCTGTGGGACACCTCCCCCACAACGCCTCTCTCTGGGAGGATTTTCTTTCTCTTTGGAATAGGCACTGTGGAAAAAGATGGCAAAAGCTGGCATAACACAAGGTTACATTTGGCTCAGTGTTTCTGGTATGCTTTTCCTCCAGTTACAGCAAAAGTTATCTATCCAACTCCCTTGTTTCTGTCTGGAAGGAAGTTTTCATCTTCATTAAAATTCATTGTTCCCTATTCTCCCTCCAGGGCTTCTTATTGTTAATTCTATCTTCGCTATCACTATATCTACTGTAAATATCCCAGCTCTGCTTGTCCTCCCCTCTGTCTCTGTTGGCTTGGTCACAGCCATTTCCTACTATTTGTGTTTTGCTACAAAATCATTTATCGATCAGTTTTAAAGAGCACTTGAGCATTTGAATCTCACCAGGGAAAATCAACAGGTCTGCGGCCATATCCTACTTTTATCGACCTCTATTCAACTGTTCCACAGTCTCTTCAAGTCTTTTGTCTCAGAAGTCTCTTGCATTCAGACCTTGTACCTTATCACCCAACCTTCTGTTTTCATTTTTACAGGTAAGAAAGTCCAGAGAGATGAAAAGCACCCAGACAGCTGTACACAGGTTTTCCAAACCCTTGGTTGATCAACTATAAACTAAGCCACTCTTCTTTCCTTTGTGATTTCCTATACTGCATGGATGTTCTTCCCCTTTTTTGCACTGCTGCCTTATCTCCCTCTCCTGGAAATGTTTTTGTTCTTAAATCTCATCTGAAAACTTTCCAATTCCCTTTCCCATTTTTTGCTGTTACACAAATCATTTCCTTTCCATTATTTTCCTTTGCTTTTCCCTTCTTCTCCGGCCCCTAAACTCAATCTAGGTTTCAAAAATAATTCTGCTGTGATTTCTTCTTTATATCTGATTTTCTTATGTTTGTGGTTCTCTATCCTCAGAGATTGTTTTTCATTTTTGTCTCCTTGAGAGTCACTGTGGCAATCTGCGTAAAACATTCCTTCTTTTCTTTAGCTCTCTCTGCAAAGCATTTTGCACTACTTTGTATGAAGGATGCTTTTGTATAAATAAATTAGATTCTGATTGTATGGGAAATGAAAAGACTATAGTAAGCAAGCTCTGAGGACACTGGAAGCATTATAAGTAGCAATATTTATTCTTTAGCCACCCTTATTAAAAAAAAAAAAAAAACCACAGAGATGACACACTTGAAAATTTTGGTATGCAAAATATAATTTGTGTGTCCTCATAACAGTTAGCGTAAATTCAATTTTGTACTAGGTAGCCCATTTGGGGAAACCGCTCCAAGCAAGTCCTTAAATAAAGAAAGTCCCAGAGAGAAAGAGAGAGAGAGAGAGACTTATCTGTAGTTAAAATCCATGTCTGCACTTTCAGAGAACGCAGTGGTTTTCCTCATCCTCATTTTAAATTCCATGTCGTGCCTCATTATATCCTGTCTTTAATATATAACCTTTCAGGTATAGGTACTCTTTTGCTTCAGTGTCACCAACAGGAAAAGAAAATAGTACTTAAATCTGTAACAGCTGCATACGCTTCCCCCTAAAACGAATGCACTGTAGATGTGCAAGCCTTCACTATTAAATATTTTCAGCTGCTTATGTGATGTACACATGTGGCAAGTTAGCGAAGTGTTAGCTTGCAATGCTTCCAGCCAGTCATATATCTTTTTTCTCCATGTGTTGTTGTCTTCTAGCTTATGCACATCAATATAATCTTTACTACCTATCTCCACTCTTTATAATGAACCTAATATAAATCTACCTGAATGTTTGCATAATAGGCAAAAAGATGTCTCTTAATATGGAGTTACACAATTACACCAAGAAATCCATGCTACAAAATTTCATCAGTCTCCAATGCAAAAAGATACATGGGCTCTATTTGGTTTTGGAAGAAATGGACGATTTTAGTTTGTCATCATGATTTCTGGTATTTCAGAAATCAGACAGTCCCATCAGCTCTCGCATACAAGAATTTCTCACACTAGCATCATCTGGACCCTAAAGATACTCACCCTGGCTGCACCACCTCAGATGAAGGAGGGTGATGTGCTGCAGCGGGGACAGGTTTTCTCCACCATTTGGACAAACTTGGTCTCAGGCTCCTCTCTGCGGCGCAAAGGTCGGCTCTGCGACAGAGCAGCATCACTTGGAGCCACCACTGTGCCTGCTTTGCACCCCTTCAAATCACTGCGTGCCAACATAAACTCCAGAGAAAACAGAGCTGTTCTGGGCGGAGACTGGTAGCCTTGACTCCAGAAACACAAATGTCCACAGAAATCATTTGTGTCACTCCCCTTGCCATCTGCAAGGCAGCAACCCACCCTTTCTGCTCTACAATGCCTACAGCAGCACTGCGGGTTCACATGATAGCTAAAGGGTATAAGAAAGTAAGAATAAGGACAGAAATTCTCCTTTTGTCAGTCCAACACAGCAGCTGATTAAGGCAGACAAGCCACCGGCACACAAGACTTCTACAGTTCCTAAGGAACTCAAACCCCCATGACACTTTTTTTTCTGACACTCTCCTTTGGTCTAACGAAGTGATAATACTTCTTTCTACAAACCTGGTCTCAATAATTTATGGCACTTTGACACAGAAAATGCTTCGTTCGCCAGCACCCCTCACGTGCACAGATCCCTCGGAAGCGCTCTCAGCAGTTTGGTGGCTGCGCAGGCAGCAGTGGCTGAGGACGCACCGTGGGCCAGCCTGCTCACACAGAGCTGATGACATGGGCACGCTGGCCTGCCCCATTGCGTCATGCCTATTAGCACCCACGGAACGCATTGTGCTTCCTGTCACAGCGCTGCTATTATCAAGTTCTGCTCTTCACATGTGGACCACAGTGAATTTGAGCCAACTCCAGCAAAACATAAAGATAGATACTTTAGATTCCCATATGTGATGGGATACGGTTTGACCGGTGTGGCTCACAGCTCCTATGCCTTAATCACGAAAATCCCTCGCAAAGCCAATGTGTAAAGCTGTAGGTAGGCTTGTAAAGATTTTGCCCCTATTGTTATACCACTAGACATATCAGACACTGTCTTCAACTAATTGAAGTACAGAGCACCCTTAGACAGTCACTTGTGTCACTTCATACATAACTATAGCAAAAAAAAATACAGCTCCTCACAAAGGTCCCAGGTTGGCCAGAGCTCTGAGGTCAACTTCTATAGACCTATTGCTCATACTGGGCTCTCCAGATAAGACAACCTGGAAAACATCAGGTTTTATTACAATATAAATTAGAATACTTAACTTTTCAAGAAGAGAAACATGCAAATAAATCAAACATTATCATAGATGTCCACAGCATTAAGACTATTGCATCCGAATTTAGACTTCTAAATAAAATGTCTTGATTATTCAGAGGCATTGCCCAACTGGAAACTCTGACTTCAGCAGAGAATTATGAGTATTGGATATATAGCTATGCGTAATTAGGAAACTTAATATCAGTTTAGGACTAAATTTTAATCCTAGACATTTGAAAATTTTAGTCAATGTATTAATGTATGAGCTGTACATGTAAGGTTTTGCTCCGGTGCGTCCAGATACACATCTTCAACAATTCTGCAAAAATATAAATTCAGCCAGGTCTCCCCAGTGGTTTACCATGTTTCTCTTGTTAATAACTAACAGTTTTAAGAGTTACCCATATGTTTTCTGTCAGTCTGCAGCTTTCTAGGATTACCTGTGTACCACGTCTTGAATGACAGAAATATCATGATCTCATAATTTATACATTGTTGAGTCACTATGTATTGTGCCCATGTGAAGCACCCTAAAAACTGATATTTATTTATTAAATCAAAGCAGATCTATCTTGTGCCTTTCTCCAGATGTAGGGATCTGAAGGAGATGGCAGTACTAGTACAGCTGTATGGCAAAACAGCAAGGCTGCTGGGCAAAGAAAGTCATAATTGTACCTCTTAGGCACAACTCACTGCCAGGTTCCTCTGCCTGCCTCCAAGCACACTGGGCTGTAACCATTCAGAATGGGCTTTCCATGGCCTTTTTCTTACTGCTCGTCCTGGTAACAGCACTTACATCTACAAATTCAGCAAAACTGTAAAAGCAGCATAGATAGTGTTGAGATAACATTTACCTTTTTTCCTGTTAATTCAGTCAGCCTTTTCTTGTTGACTTCAAAGTGAAGATGTAGTCATAAATGTGAAATTAATATGCATTTCAGAACTCATGTAAGCATACTGTTCCATGTTTAAAAGTCACAAGGATGCTCTCTCTTTAACCCATTATGCCTCTTAAACAAATATCTCCATTTGTTTCCAAAAGGACCTTAGTTCTGTGACATACCTGATATGTAATATTCAATATCAAAGAACAATACCATTGTCCAGGGATGAAAAAGTGATGTAAATATTACTATGGCTTACACAATGAGAAAAAGTTTCTACAGAGGTATCTAAATTCATATAACGATTCAGATGTATGTCATATTCTGTCAACATTCATGGTTAAACTCGGGCCAATATTTTCAAAAGTGACTAGTGCTTATGAGTGGTTTTGTACCAACCACAAGTGCTCAAAAAATGCCCATTCCCAAATTCTTTAAATGGATATTATTTTGGTCATCCCAGAACTTCAGGATCCTAAAACTAACTCCTCTTTGCAAGCTAGTTCTGACTTTTTGAAACATATTCACTCAGTACCAATCAGCACCAGAGTTAGGAGTTTTGCACGTAGGATGGGACTGCACACAGCGGGTTTACACTGGTCATATTCATTGCCAGCTTTCCGTGAGAAGAGACCAAATTCACACAGCATCACCTCTGCCCCATGACTGACTGACAAAAATCTTTTCAAAGAGATGGAGATCAGTTGATGTAATTACATCAAAATTATCTTATGTATTTTCAAACACCACCAATACCATTTTTGAAATATTTGGATTTCACATAAGTCTTACAGATATTTGCAGAACCTGTAAATATCAAAGCAGAATGATTAAAATAACTCCCAAATTATATTGGGCCAACCCAGCTTTATTTGCAGTTGAATTCTGCTTTGCTTTGAAAATATCTACACCTGATGTCATTAGAAATAATTATTACTCTTCTAAGTTGCAGTCAGGATCGAGGTTTCATTGTGCTAAGTGCTGAATATTCAAAAGAGACAGTCCCTGCTCCAAGGAGGCTGCTAGTTTAAGAGACAAAAAAACAGAATCCAGATGGGGAAATGTGATATAACGTACAAGCACAGTGGTTAAGGTGATGATAGCTTCACATCTTAGCCAAGAGCCTGCAAACTGCACAGAGCGGGTTGATATCCACACCCATACAGTAACCCATTGATTCAGGGGGGCTCTGACAGGCAGCTAGAGCTTCCTTGAAAGCACCGGTGCCGAAACAGGGGTGTATTAATTCCTCCTGTAGCGCTTTTTCTCCTTCTATTTTATTAATTCTATTTGGGGGTTTCTTTACTTTTTGCTACTTTCAGTTTTACCTTCTACCTATACTTTTAATCAGCCTAGGCTGCTTCTGTTTTCATCTATAATTAAAACTGTCTGATGCAACCTTTTTTTTTTTAAATAAAGAAAAAAAAGTACTTATTTTAAGTTTTAATTTTCAAACCTTTCATTCATTCTTTCAGTTGATTCCTTCTCAGCTAGTTCTACCTTTTGCAATCTTCTGTCTTTACTGTTTAATTCCATCCCACCCTCCTCCTCAAATCTCCAAGTTACTTTAAACTTTTAGTTCTTGTTCCCTCCCCCTCATCAAATTCTCAGAGAGCCAAATTACTTCTTCTACAGTCAGCACAATGTCTTGATTATCATTACATTGTCTAATTTAATCTTTACTAACCCATTCAGTGATATGAATTCCAAAATAAAGTCCTATATGAAAAACAGTGTGAAAATAAATTATCTAGTAATGATTAGAATTCCTGCTGATTGCCTGGCTTTATGTGAAATGATGGCAATCACATGTTCAAAGCATGCCAACTGAAGTGTGGCCACCATACTTAGCAGTTTGGTTTCTTACGTGACAGTAGTATGAAATACAGCAAAGAACCTCTCTATGGCTGCACAGTGTATACGGTGCTTAAAGGGGAAGCTGCATCAGAGCTTACAGTGAAGACAGATCTTTAATACAGTGGCAGGTAAGCTAAGAAGTGTGAGAGGACAAGGCTTTGTGGTGGAACACGAGCAAGCTGTTTGCTGCTGGAAGAAAGCTGGTTATTGAACAAGGACAGGTTAAACCAGACTGCTCTGGGCTTGTTGCATATCAGCCCTAGCCTAGGAGGGTCAGACACTTCTTCATCGATGAACTCATGATGAACAAAATGTTAGTTGAAGGAATTGAATGACTGTGTGTTTAAAATGTGAACATATCTATAATAATTTGACCACAGATACTCCAAAGAGAAAGGTTAGGTTTTGAGCGTCTGTGGCATTATCTTAGGTCCTCTTTATAAATCTTGCTGCAATCCTTATGTGATTCAAGGAGCTTCGAGTGGTGCAGACTGGGGGTTGCTTCATGGCAGCTGTCTCCTGTGCTCCACATCCCTCCTCCTCCGCAGGGAAAGAGCTGCCTGAAGTGCAAGATTTGGGGTGGAGGGCTTTTGCTTTCCTCTGGTTTTAAAAAGGCAAATCTGCAGTGTTAAGTGTTTCTGGCAACAAAGACTACGTAAAAGATGCATCTTGCTCTTGGAAGGGGAGATAAGTTTTGAGATGCTTCTTACTTCCAGTAGAAGCTCACCAGAAAGTTGACTTTTTAGTTGCAGTGTCTCTGTCAGACAGGAGTTGTAATTTTGGTGGTGTTACAAGGGCAAACACTCCTACTGTCAAAAAATCTTTTGTCAGCATAGTTTTACACTTGGGGAACTAGCAGAAACTATGCTGACCAAAGGACATTTTTGCTGGTGAATCTGTCTGAGGAAGGCCTGTTGCTAAAGCTGTTCCAACAAACATTGTACAGGTAGGCAAAGCCTTTAGCTGACTCTCAAGAAATTTCTGCCTTCTGCAGAGGTGTGTTTCTTCTGCTAGTGGATACTCCTGTTGCTCTTCAGGAGTCGCTGTGGATACAACTTTAATCCCAGAGATTAAAATGAGTGCAACTGAATGCTGCGTTTGGACTGATGGCAAAAGATGTAACGGGTGAGGGGATTTCAAAGCTTCTGTAGTACAGTCAGGAATCAAGACGCAGAAAAAAAGCCTTGTGTGACATAGGTGATTGCAAGGTGTTTCCATATTGACACTGAAGAACCATATACGTCAGCTGGGTGTTGCCCCTGTACAAACCACAGTCTATTCCCACGTATATACACTAAGCCTCAGGAGCTGCCATTTTTGCACAGAGAAGCCCACGGAAATTCTCCAGGAGCCACGTTTCCAGCAGTTGACCATGCAACGATCACAGCCCACAAATACCAGGAGGATTATGTATTTATACAGTGCTTTTTATAGCTGCTGCTACTAGGTAATTCAGTGACAACCTGTTTGTAAAACAGTATAAATACCATGGTACAGACAGGAAAATAAGGAGGAAGTGGCATAAGAAACATTTGATATGCACTGTTTTGAAGGTTATTCAAACCTCCTACAATTTGAGTTTATTTTATTGGCATAATTATACATTCTTGACCATTGGCTTACACAATACTTTAAAACCAATTTTACAGCCTCCGTATTAGAGGACTATATCTTATTTATGGTTTGGGAAAGACACAACATTTATGTGATCACCTCTAACTTAAAACTTTCTGAGCCCATGCTCTTGTCGCTAGCGTAATTCTTGGTTCCACACAAAGATCTTCCAGAGCAGACTAGGATTTAGCCATGCAACTCTCATTAAAAGCAGCTGGAAGAGTAAATCCTCGTGTGACTAAAATGCAGGGATATGATTTTGCTAGTAATATGCCTCTCAGTCTATGTGACTAATCAGTCTCATCTGTGATAGCATGATACAGGTAACTATGAGGGACACGCGTTCATTTTACTATGGTTCATTAAGCTGTAAATCAATCACCTTTTTGGCAAGTGACACTATCACATTGGCATATAATTATACTACCTCAGATGCCCCCAAGGAGACACACTACAGCCCTATTTCGCACAGTTCACTCGGAGGTTACTCCTTCTCCTCAGGTTCATAGATGACCTCAACCATCCCAAGGCTCTCCTACATTCAGAGAATGGATGACAGAAAAAAGCAATAGGACAATAATTGGAAATTACTATTCAAGCTAGAATTTCCTGACAAATTCAAAGTTTGCATAACCAAGCGGAGGTTTACACTGCAATTGCATATCCTTCAGTAAATGGCACAAATGGGCAACTTTTAAAGGTATTTTTGATTTAGTAAAGGAAGTAGGAAACTAAGTACACTTAAACTTCCTCCCAGAATTCTAGCACACCACTGCATGTGGGCTCATTCATTCATTTGAAATGTGCACACAGGCAGCATCTATACCAGGGTAGAATTTGGGATTGACTGCAACAGGGATTGCATGTTTGAATGTTCTGAAAGTGGGCATCCAAGTCGTCATGTCATAAGTTTTGTTGTACCATCATATTTTCTCAAATGTAATAGTCCTACCACTGGACTTTCATCATTTTCTGTGTCCTCGGTTGCCCCTTTTTCCCAGGATGTACCTTTATAACATGAGGTTCTAAACAGAATTTATAAATTATTTAGAATATATATATTAATTTAATTTTCAATACTCCAGAAAAGGATATGCTTGCTGTATCTGTAATAAAGCAGGGAATAACCAAATAAACATGACCTTTGACTGAACGGGTGGTTGAGATAACCTGTGATATTTTCCAAATGTCAGGAAAAAAAATATTGATTGGCTAGTTATGTTGTATAATGTAGCTATTAATTTCAATGGGATTATGCCACACTAGAATCCTCTTAGTAATTTTAAATATGTTTGCACAAAATTACCCCAGCAGCTGAAAGAATGAATATTTTGTTCCTACAAAATCTAGTCCAAAATTAATTTCTGTGCATAATTTATTGTACTCATCAAAATCCTGAATTTAAATATATAGCTATAAATATTTAAATATAGGTTTCCATTTGTAATTTCCAGAGTATTATTATACAATGACAAAAAGTCAAATATCCAAAACTATGACTGATATAATTTGGGTAGTTCCATCAAGATCAATAGTTATGCTGATTAAGACCAGCTGAGGATCTGGCCCAATAAATAACTAACTACATAATGAGCAAAATAATGCACTCTGCTATTAATTAGAGAAATTGCTAACAAACACTTAGTCCAAATGTTGGGGTTTGCAGAGGGTGTTCCAAAGCACGTAGGCAGTTGTGGGCAATTTGGGAGTGGATCAATGTGTCAAGTTGTGGAGTTCCCACATTTCTCTGTTCTCGGCTGTAAACCCTTTACATATTTTGGGAGTAAAGGAGGAGTCTACATTTTTTGCAGATGCTGGAAAGGTGCCAAATCCTCCTATTTCAAATATTTCTACATACTGCCAAATGCTCCCGTTGGGAATACTCCTTGTATCCCCATAACTACTGGTTTTGCTCAGTCCATTACTCAATAAAACTAGCCACTAGTCCAGCTGGAACAGTCTGGTCAGAGAAACAGGGCACCAAAAACTCAGACACATCTAGCTGAAGAAACTGGGCTGTTAATAAATCCAGCGTGCTGAGATTTATTACATAATTTTTGCATTAAGAGAAAATATAAAGCACTGCCTCACAGGTGCAAATATGTTTTACTAAGGATCATGTAATGATATGACTTGAAATGATAACAGTATTTAAAAGTATGATGTGAGAGAAATGATCTGGTGATAATAGCTATAAATTTCTTTTAGACCTGTATTTTCCACTCTTTCTGCTATCACTGACTTCAGTGGGGCCAAGAGTTCAACCCTGATGTCCTAATGATTTGGGAAAAATTGAAAGTATCTCAGCTTTAAAAATTTCTATTTTCCACCTATAAGCAGTACTTGAGATCAAGTGTGTTTTCCCTGGTGAATCTGAAAAGAAGGGAATTCATGTATTTGCTACCTTCTACTTTCTACATGCAATTTTTCTATTTTCTTATCATTCTGTAACAATGAAAGATGCCACATTAGTGCATAGAGCCTTAATCTTAACCTGTCAGATGCATTCATTCCTTTCACTATAAAAAATTGCATTTCACATTTTCTTTCCTGAGACGCCAAATTTGCAAACACTTAAGCATGTGCTTAATATTAAGTCTCATTTGGTACAGAATGGGAAAGCAATGAACTGTACTTAAGTGGCATCAGTGTTCTACAAAAATATTTTATAGCTGTTTTCCTAGACTACATTTAATTATTTAATACCAAATTGAACTGTTTCATCTCATCTCCAATATACCAGAGAAATCTTGAAGCTGCTCTTTAGACTTCTTTTGATCTGGTGAATATTCCCTGTTTTTGAGAATTTCTTCGAACAACTCAGTGATTTAATTGCAGCTTTTTTTCCTTTAGCTTAGCAACTTAGCCAGAGCCATCCCACATTAAAGGCAGTGAAAATAGACTAGACTGATTTACAATAAAATTACTTATATTTAATATTAGTGTTTCTGTAGTAGGTCACTAAAGGAATAATAAAAATGGTAGGCTGTTGTTGCTGTCTTAAAAAAAGGGATTTTTATTTAAGCAAATCATGTCAGTGTCTGAAGCCTACTGGATTATCTTCTAACATATGGTAAGTATTGGTTATGTGGTGTGCTGGCTTGCATTTCATTGTTGGAAAAGCATAGAAAACTGATTTTAGTATGCCTTTGCTCTTAGCAGCAGGGTATAATCATTTTTAAAAGAAATTATGGAATCAAGCATTAGCATACTGTGTAAATTTAGGATTTATGGAAGGATGTCATATATCACACACATATATTGCTTTGGGATGCTTAGAAAATCTTCAGTACCACATGTCACTGTTTTGTAGTTGTTTAAAATGGTAACTAAGCACATGCAAAAAGATAGCAATGCTAGGATAGTCTTCTAAAAAATTACATTGTTAAGTATTTAATAAACATACCAAAACGTTAATATATTATCCATTTTACAACCACTGAACTTTAAGGAATTTCCTTCTGCAAATGCACCAGTTATCATTACCCCTAAGGGTATTAGCTAAGCCCCAGGTATCTAGCCCCTTGCATCCCTGCCTTTTTTACAGGATTTGGTTCAGGTGCCTGGAGGTCGGAGGCTGTGTGTGGCTGGAACTGGGAGCTTCTCACACCCACAGAAGACAAAATCAGCCCCTTGTGTCCCCTTACATCCCCTTAGGATGGGCAACCTCTTTTCTTCATATGAGGGGAACAAAAGCTGTGTCAGCAGGTGATGCCTGGCTGGCCACCCCTACGCACCTCCGATGGGCGCAGGATGGACACACGGGCTTTTACGTGGCAAAGCACCGGGAGGCATGCCTGGCTCTGATCCAGCAGGTGTCTGCCAGATCTCCTGAAATGGCAGCCTGCACATTGCCACTCTAAACGGGAGCCAAAACTGTGATTGAAAGGCAAGAAAAAAGTGCACGTTAGATACTTGCTGGCTCACACTTACTACTGATGGTAGGCTGGACCTTACCCTTCTCTTCAGATTTCAGCACCTTAATTAGTCTACTAACACCAAAAGGAAAATAATCTGTCACACGCATTCATTCTGAAGACTTGGTGCTTTGAAATTTCATTTTAAAATCAATCTCACCTCTATCAAAATGGATGCAAAACACAGACAAGAAGAATACTGTCCTGCCACCCTCCACCATCACTGCTGTTCTACCAGACCTCTGCAATGTGTCACCTCCCATTTGATCGCTGCCATTTATTCTGTACTTGTGGCTAAATAAGACTGTAAGTATGTTATTCCCACACACAGTGAGAGCCAAGCCACAAAACCCCAAAATTAAGGGTATTTCAGAGTATTGGCTGTTACAGGCCTGTTTGTTAGATTATGTCTGTATGGGGGTTTGTAGTGAAGCCACCGCAGTGGTGGATCCTGGCAGCATACTATGGAAAGAGGTCAGAAAGTCAAGTTAACCCCTTTTTTTTCATTGCACCATGGCCCACACTGCCATGCCAGGACCATGGCTGCTTGTCCTAGACACTGAGCAATGACTGGCCAAAGTCCTCTGAGCTATGGGGACAACACACCTCTTGGTTATCAAGTGCCAGGCAGAAGGTGGCACCATATGAAAAATGAACACTACTAGTGCCTGGAGACAGACCATAGACCCTGAGGAACTGGGAGGAGAGAGAAGGGGATTTGGACTGCACAAGTTTGCTCCATTTAAAGACCAACAAAACAATAACGGGGGTTGCTGCTAGTGATGCAAATGGTGGTTAACAGCCATTGAGGAGGGACCATGTTGTATTCAGGTGACAACTGCCCAAAGGTGACTGTTTAAGAGTAAAACATCTTGACATTTCGCTAGGGGCCAGCCCTGGCCTCCTGCCCTCAGCCAGGTGTTGGCTTGATGAGAGATAGAAAAGTAAAGCAAGAATCAAAATGCTGATATTTTGGCTCTCTTAAACTTTAAACTGTTAACATCTCCCGGAAGGAACAAGCACAGCCAGAAGCAGTATCAATTAGTTTAAATTATAACATGCAAAGCTGGAGTCAGCAATCACATCAGCAACTTGTCCAAGCTGCTTGAAAGTAGCAGAGGTACATGTTGAAGTACAAGTGTCTCGTCCCATGCGACAAGCTCGCTCCTTTGACAGTGACTATAACTCACATTTACAAATATTCAGCAACCCTGACATAGCCTGTGACCTGTTGTTCTCTGAAAAACCCTGTTAATCTGTAATAATGTAAAGAACTCCCAACTTTTGCTTTTGCTCCATGGCCCAGCATCCCCTGCTGGTACCCAGCCATGTTCCTGGGGCAGACAGACTCTCCAGAAAGAGCACTGGGATGGATGATGGGGTATGATGGCTCTGTGCAGGAAAGGGAACCCTGGGTGAAGCTACAGGAAGACCACCTTTGGAGTCAGATGTGAGCCTCCAAGGTCTGCTGTGCCTGAGGTTTTCTTTCTTCTTTTTTCCCTGATCTGGCCCCTGGTTCTTCATGGGTGTTTTACAGAACCCAGGGGCCTGGGGGTGAGCTGACTGCCTCTGCCCAGGTGTCCAGGAGGGCAGTGCCAGTGGATGGTTCTCTGATCCATTAAACCATTTTGAAAATGCAATTATATCTAATTAGTGTTTAGCATTGGCTGTCTTCAGTGTTTACATTGGTTTGTTTCCATGAAGTGAGATTTCTGGGTTATTTATTACTGCTAATATGTTACGCCCTGCTTTGACAGTCACCTTATGTTCTGCCAGTTTGGGATTTTTTGTCAATTACCCTGATTTCATGTATGACTCCTGATCTTTATCTACACATTCTTTTCACTGCATCCTCTCAAGACAGGAGTTTGTCCTTGTTGCTGGATGGGTTGTAAGGGCTGGACTGCAGAATAACTGCATGAGAAATACAGGATTTGTTTACAAACATCTTGACAGGGTAAGTTTGCCCAAGCACACAAGCTATCCAAATTTCATGTAAAACAGACCTCTTGCACTGAAGGAGAGTAAAGAAAAGCCGTGGCTCATGGTTGGGTTTATATTTGCATTTTCACCAAGGGGTTATTTGATCCTCTCTGCAGGGAGTATCTGTTTGAAAGATGGGTCTCAGCCACTGAGTGTAAATGACATTTCACTCTCCCCAAAAGTTTGGGGTTATTCAGAATTCCCGTTTTGATCCTGCTCCATGCCAAACTTAACACATGGAACAAGAGCTACCTTCCTTCACATTTCAGCTCTCTCTTTAATATACACTTTTCTCTTTCACTGTTAATGAAAACTCAGCCTCTTCTTCACACATGACGTCAGCTCAAGTACATGCAACAAACTCATAATTTAAAATTACTTGGCTCTGTAACACAAGATAATCTTAACAAACAACTGCAAATTAAGTGCCATAATACAATATTCACATATATGTTACCTGATAATGTACAATGTGATTTAAATCCTACTACTGTCAAATTCTTTGAATCATTAAACACATGATACCCAATGGACAGTTTATTCATTCTATAAATGTTTTGACATTTTGGGTCAAAACAGTTTTTAGTATGGTTAGCTAACTTGCTTAGCAATTGGTTTCTGGTGTGCTACATAAACTGTGAACTCTATCGGTTAAAGTGAATTATCAGTTCTAACTCAGGATTACAGATAAAAAGTCACATATTGAGAACTAAAGCCTGTTGGAGGGCTAGGGTATTATGAACCCAACTTCCACCAAAAAACAGGAGGGGGGGTTACATTAGAATTAAGCTTAAAAAAACCTCTAGATTTTACTTCCTGAAGCCACCAAGATTGCTGGCATCCCAGTGCTATGACTGAGTTGTGCAGCTGGATTTGATCAATTAGTCCCAAACCCAAACATTAAATAAGCTTTTACTAATATTAGTTCATACAGTTGCATTCTGTTACAAAAGCAATATTTTAAGGGTGAACAGCAACGCATTTTCAATTTCCTTGTAGACACTGAGTACAGAGTCAGAATCCGGAATGTAACAGATTTAGTAATCAGTTCATCTTGCTTATTTTCCTGAAGCTCTAGTTTATTTTTACTTTTTTATATCCTTACCTAGTAATGGCTGTTCAACTGTTGTTATATCACCTACAGTGGACACTTCAAAGAGACCAGGGGAGAAGAGGAGGGGTGTGTAAAAAAAAGCAGTTTTATCACAGTCATGTAGGTAACAACTGTGTTACCAAATATTTCATTTTATCTCTTTTATTAAAGTATGCTAATGGTTCAAACATGCACTCAACCACATGTGAAGAGTTTACAACCACCTCCCCACTAAGCTATTTTGTTTAAACATAGGGTCTCAGGGCTGGCTGTAGCCTGATTCCCAAACTCCGCTCCTGTCTGCTTCCCAATGGGGCCAAACACAGTGAGCTTTGCCGTGCTCTTGTGGAGACAAGCAAGGGCGACCACGGAGGTATGCAGGAGCAGAACCAGCTTCTCTGGGAACCACCAGGAAGAACATGAGGCTCCTGCAGGAGAGGAGCTGTCTGTCACTGACCAGGAGAGACAGGGACATGGTGCTTCTGAGAGACAGACCCTGATTGCCATCTTACCCTCCCAAGGTCCAAACAGTCCTCTGCCTCAGCCAACCTCCTTCTGTACAGGGAGATATTTCTTTACATGTAGGTTGCAAGACTAAAGATTGTAGTGTTAAACGCTGTTTTGCAGGAAAAAAAAGTTGACATTGCTGATGTTTTCCAGGATCTCATTTTCCCATATATATTAACATTGTGCCTCACATTTCAGTGACTTTTATTCAAACTTAGTACAGCTGAGTTGCAAAATGTTGTCTTTGTCCTTAAGACCATGACAGAGAACTTTATCTGCATTCAGATGCCTACTGGTTTGTGGTATTTCAATAATAAAACAGCAGGATTGAAGGCTCATGATGAGAAATCTGACTAATTACCTGTTAGATGATAGATGGTTGTAACTCGGCAGTGCCAGTCACTGAAAACAAAACACTTCTAGATATCAATCAGCTTCCTGACAAATTCAATTTCCATCACATTCAGTGGACAATAAATGTGAATTTTACCTCAGCAGCTATATAGCTTTGACTTTAAACTTTCCAATACACATAATGATATTTTAATAAAGTCGAGATTTTTTAAAGTAAATTAGTATTTAAATACCTGACATATTCATATTTCAGACTCAAAGCTGGTGGAAATAATTAACGTTGTAAATCTATCTTGTGTTCTACTGCAGACAGAAGAGGTGTATTTAATAGCAATTGTTCTGTTTTCTCCATATATTTTTATTTAAGACCCATTATTTACAACACTTGTATTCACCCTCTTTTTTCCAGCATCTTATTCATCCATATGTCAATGAGCTGGGTGCAGATTTTACATATGACTCAAAAAACAAAATGTCCAATTATCACCATGATATACCAGCATGTGGGCAAAGTTAAAACAAAGAAAAACTGGAGTGTGGAAATTGAATATGGGCTTGAAGAAACACCTCTCTTTCTTTCCACATACGCACCAATTGCATTGTCAACATCTGGAAGCTGTGGATAAGCTTGTCCAATTCAGAATGAATCTGAGTCCACTTACTCCGTTATAAATCAGGAGAGGTCAATTACAGTGTGTTTAATATCCATGTCAACAGTGTGAGAAGACAATTAGGCTCTAGAGGTCATCAATCCCTTTGTTACATTGGACAGAACAAACTGGAAGCTAAAAGGAAACATTAGCATTGCCCCCGCATTGTTATGTGCATCCCTGTATCACTGCAACTAATCACACTGATGAGCGGTCCTCTGCACCATGTGTCATATATGCACGAAACAGACATAGCAAGGTCTGTTCCAAACACCTGAGATCTTCACATATCATGGGACACAAATTCAAACCAAATTATTTATCTCTCCTTATGACAGGTGGCATCAACACAACAAAAAGGAAGGGCAGCAAAATTACATTTATACTTGTTATAGAGCACTGTAGCTCTTCTATTCTATTTCACCTAATAAAAAACTGGGGGAAAAAGTAAAATCAATCCTTAATACAATTGTCCTTCTTGGAGGTGGGGACAGGAGGCGCAGCCATTTCAGTGTGCTCTGTCAGCTGCCGGTGGCAAAGAGCAGCTCCGAGGAGCCACCATAGGTGTCCGCCTGGCCCTCAGTGCAGGATCCGCGGGGAGCTTTGTCCTTGGGAAACTGGATAATTATTAAGCAGGTAACATCTGGGACCTGCTTCTTTCAAATAACATCGGGGAAAGATAACTGTGTTAGTGTAAATGACGGCCGAGGTTTTCCAGGGCTGGCCACTGGTCTGTATGTTCAATTTGATTGATTGACAGGTGCTGGGAGAAGCCTTGTCTGCATGTTTCTCCCAACCAGAAACAGCCTCTGTCTTTTTCCGGAGATCCCCTCACAAGCCCCCTCTCAGCAGTGGGTCTCCAGGCAGCCGCTGGACCAGGAATGGGCAGAAGACCCCTGGGCAACCCTGGGGACCAGCTGGCACCAGGGTTGCACAGGGATGTGGTGGAAGGGCACAGTGGGCACCGGCTCCCTGGGCTCTGGATAGCTCCATGCCAGAGGTGAGCGGTGTGAAAAAATACAAGCAGATGAAAGAGCTGAGAATGTTTCACTGGAGTTACAGTTTAATCAGGAAACACACAGCAGTGCAGCCATTTCTCCTGAATGGGGGTTTCTTTCTTTCCCAGGTCCTGCCTGGGTGTCTCGCTGTAAGTGCCCCAGACGAGCTCCCGAGCAGCGGCCGCCGTGCGCCGCGCTCCCGGGGCACCGCAGGTCACACACATGTGGATCAGATTCGGCTGCCTGGCATTAAGTTGGGTTTAAATGGTTTTACACTGGAAGCTGTGGCCAATTTGCCCTCCAAACCACATCCCTCTCTGCAGCCTGACGTTTTACAACTGTTATTTTCCAATTTGCAGTAATACATGTTGTTGTTTCTGAATTTTCAGGAACTATTTAAACTTTGTGTTACAAACGATCCTTACTAGTACTGTCAGTTTGTCTCTCATTTTGTACAGTCAGGCTATCACTGTAAAAGCTGTCAATATATCTATGAAATAAGAGGTTTAGTGTATGAGTGAAAAATTATGTTCTTAAACAGAGGTTATTAAAGATTATGTCACACCAATCTGCATGCGTGCACTAATATGAAAAAATATATATGCAGGTAATCAAATAAGAATCGCTTATATTATTACATCCTTTGGAAACAATTATGGTTGTATCAACAAATTCTTCTGTTTCTGATACCAATGATAAATTACCAGGCTCATATTTATTTACTACATTTCATTATACATGTATCAAAGACTTTGTGATGATTTTTTCTTAATCAATCCACTGTACAGAGGAGGTCTACTTAGGCTTTTCTTAAAGCAGCCTGACATCAAAAGGTTTCAAAAGGACAAATGCTGCTTTTAAAAGCTAACATACTATTTATGACTTTAAATGGCAGAGGTATGATTTAGCCTGCTTTATTACAGATGTTATAAACAATGTTTCACATAAGAATATTGTTCTCTCATTGCTTTCCAGGTAGTTTCCACTGGCTTCATTAAAAGGCCCGAATGTAAAACAGCTGCAGAACCGTGACTTGGGTCCTGGCAAGTGAAATTACTTTTTTTTTTTTTATCACTTGACATGGCAACATGGCAGCTATTTAATTACACTCATACAAGAATAATAAATAAAAGTCATATGACCTTATGTTTCAAAAAATAAAATCCACTTATTCTTTTTTAACTAAAATGTCATTTCCCATTAATTTTCCTGCAATGTGGTTGCCAGTGTCCAATTTTTAGGCTCAGTGCACAACAGTGATAAGGTCAAAACCTGAGACACAGTGATGTGATTAGCCCTGTCCTAGGCTACCTCATAAAAATGTCTGCCACACAGCACATGCTCTGTCATGCAAGAAAAATTGTTTACCAAAGGGTGCAGCCAAACAGCGAGTTGTACGAACACGCGGAGGGTGCTACCCTGACTTTTTACAGCCTCCTCTCAACTGATTTGTACAAGGGAGATGGGGCGGGGGTGGCGGGAATTAAAATGGGTAAATAGAAAATAAGACTAGACACTCTGGAAAATCAAAAATTGAGGTGGGTGGTCTAGCAGCTCAAATAACTGTTGCAGATGACCTTACGAAGCTGAAGTGTGATTCATCAATCCCATAATACTTGTGATATGCGATATTTTCCCTGCTCTGGAATAGGCACCAACCCAAACAAAACCTGACCTGATGAGGTTTGGTTCACAGAGGTCTCATGTCTCCATGAGAATAGGTGGAATTACAAGCTTTAGTACCAACCACTAATATGGTACCATAGACAGAGACTTTATTTATCATGCAGAGAGTGAAAACAAAGCTTTCTAATGGATTTATTAGTAAAAGGGAACAGAAGAATCCAGTATGGACAAACTGCATGTTCCCCACATCTCAGCTGCCAGGACTTCCTGCCCTCAGGCTTAGATATATTTATCTGGTTATAATTCAGTAAAGTTGTGTGATTTCAAGCCATTCCAAACAAACAATACATCTAGGATATCATTCAAGGATGTCCTGACAATGCAATATTTCACGTTTCAGTTTAAAATAAAAAATGGAGATGCTAATTAAATGCTCTCGCAACGATGAGTTGTTCTTCTCAGAAATTGTTTTTATTAATTTTATTTTTTAAACAGTTTAAGGACTGTAAAAATTAAAATGATGACAGTTTTATCTGAATGAAATTACTATAACATGTACATCACTGGGAGAGAGAGAAGAGCATATGGAATATATATATTCAGAGCTTGATTGTGCTGTTTCTTTGTATTCAAAGGCCTCTTTGACTTCAATGGAAATTTTACACATGTGACAGTTGCAGAAATGAGTCCTCAAATTGTAGAGAAATCAAATTTCCATGTTAAAGAGACCCTGTTTCTAATTTCACTTGGAAAAATCACAGTTTTTCATATATCCTCCTATCTCATTATTTTTGCAGCCTTTCTAAACATTGGTGCTTTTTATAAACGAGGGACACTGGGAGGAGGGGGGGGTGCAGAGAAAGAAAAAAAAAAAAGACTTTATGTTTACCAGGGGACAAATATGCTACTGGAACAAGTGTTTGGTGTCGAGTGTACTGTCAGGAGTAAAGAGAAACATAGGTAATACCATTTGCGCCCCAGTGCTCAAAATAAAATATTAATGGCAGCATTTCCTGAGAAATTAAATTACTAGAGAAAAAAATTCTTAACAATATGTATTCCACTGCCTTGTTGAAAGCCCTCACACAAATTATGGTCAAATTAATATCCTTTTGTCTTTAGCACACATACTGTATGACCTTGAGAGATGTTCTCGTGTAAATGTCTGAGGTTTTCTTATTTAGAAATAGTCACATTTCACATGCACGCACTGGCCAAGGGAAAAAGCACAACCAGCAGCTAGGTTTGAACGGGTGAAAGTCAGCTGTCTGTTTGCAGGAGTCATTAGATGATCTGGGCTCTCTTTAGCCTCCACTTAAACCTCCAAAATGATTCAACTTTAGACATTCTTGACGTAAGCACATTGATGCCGAAGGGTTAAGTCTGTCCAGACCAGTTTGTCCCCAGCTGCACTGATGGACAGTCAGACTCAGCACATTGAGAGAGTGCTTTTTATTGCAACGCTTCACAATTTCTTTATGGTTCATACTCAACCATTAGTAGTGACGTGCTGGTTGTTAGGTAACTGCAGTTCTCACTAACCTGAAAATAAAAAAATCAAGATTCATTCTAACACCAGTCCTCCATATGTGATAAATTCTGGCTACTATGCCTCTAAGAAAAATATAATTATCTGAAATATAATTCATTATTTCAGGTTTCCAATGCACATTATATTACCAACACAAGTTTAAAAAAATTAGTTTCTATATTATGACTGTTTTAAAAAGACAATCGTGATGCAAAGTAGGGAAACATTATGACTCCTGTCTATTAATTTTCTGTTGCCTATATTCAGTTCTATCTGAAAAGAAAAATCATTTTAAAATGCAATGACCTGCCAATAAATTGAAATTGTTAGCATGTTTTCTACACATTAAAATCATGTTTCAAGTAGGTTAATAATACCCCACCAGCCTCATAAGCAGTGAAGGACACAGCCTTCATTTGCCCTGGCTGTGTGACACAGGAACAGGCTTGCTCCTGCTGAGACTATGAGGGGGCTAAAACTTTCCTTTCTCTAATAAGGTCACCGAGAAACACGGATATTTGGGGCATAAACCTGCAATCAGTTGAATACTGTCAAATGAGGAAAATCTGTGTACCTCACACGGTGTTTAACATCTTGTCAAACACTGGTGCACTGACTTCAGGTCAGACCAAGCGTCTGTCTCCTACTCTGGTCTTTGCAGAAAGACTATGCCTTAGTACTGTTACTATTAAAACTATATAATTAAGTGTCTTCCACAGTCATAAATACTTTTTTCCAGAAGATTTTTCACTGTTGTCCCCCATTTTCAGATATAATCCACTCTGCCAAATTTTAAGGACAGTTTTGCAGAATTGATGTAAACATGGTTAAACCTAAGATCCCACAGCAGTATAATAAATATTCATCAGCACTGCATTTGCCTTTATGCACTACCCAAACTTCAAAACAGCTAAATGACACAAATTTGTTACAGTGGTAACAGTAACACAATTATGGTTAGTGGCCTGTCGCTGCTACCATCCAAACTTCAGCTTACAATAATATAAAACTCTTGACAGGTCATTCATGGATCAAACTTAAAATATAAGGAAAAAAGAGAAATGGTTTTAACAACTGAAAGTTTATGGAACTGCCAGATGACAAGCCAGCATATGGAAGAGAAAAGTAAACATAGAGTGAGGGAAAAAAAAAAAAAGAACATTAGCATTGCACAAAGGTTTTCTACGTACACACAATATTTTCCTTGACACTTTTAAAAAAACAGTACATTTCTTAAAGGGATGGCAAGAAATGAAGACCCTGAGGGGATGTTCTCCTCCATGTCAGAGGTCTTGACTGAGCTCAGGAGAGACAGAAGTTCATCCCACAGACATGAAACGAGTGATTTCTGCCCAGCTGGGCAGCAGGCAGCAACCAGCGCTGGGGGTGGATGTCTCAGAGGGGAAGCCAGGCACACACCAGGCAGCCAGCACTGCCCTCCTTCCAGGCAACAGCCACCAGGCAGAGCAGTTTTCACTCCCCGATTCATTACCAGGCATTACACCAGAAACAAGATGGGTGAAAGATACAGTTTGGTATTACGCACGCTCTAGGCTTGGGCTGGGAAAGGGGGAGGAAGGAGAGGAGTGAAGAAGCAGGAGAGGGAGATTCCCTCCAGCAAGTGGCCAAGAGCACCCAAGTCGGGCTCCTGCTCTAACCCTCTCGGGATGAGTTCCTCCCTCTCCATTGCCTTTGGAAGCCAGCACAGGCGAGCAGCCAGCCCGGCTACAGTGACTTTCCAAAGGTGACAGCCTCTCCTCCCCAGAAATTTAACCAGGATGGGTCAGCCTGGCCCTGAGGACTCTACGACTTTCGTAGGGATTGCCTCTGAAATGAGGTCCACCACTCAAGAAAGAAGCTCTCACCCATCTTCTCACAAAGGATTGAATACCAGAGTGCTGCAACAGGGGCTTCAGTGACTAAAATATAATTTAAAAAAAAAAAACACATTCCATAGCTCCATGTGCTAGCACCCAATGAATTATTAACACAAATAATTAAAATTAATATATGGTTGAAAAAATAAATGAACTAAGTATATTTCATTATGCAGTATCCTTGATTTTTATGGTGTTTGTTTGATTACTCTCTAATTTGCAAAATGTGGTAATCTGCAGCATGCATCCCAGTCATTAATGAAATCATATTGTACTTTAGTCAACAGGCTGATGAACTGACATGTTGCACCAGCAGCAACCAATACCCCATACAGGAGGGCTAAATGAATTAAAGGGCCTGATTCTTGTTTATAAAAGCCAGGTTACAACACTCAGGCAGCGCAGAGTAACCACTGAGTTCCTGGTTTCTGCAGAGAGACTTATGATGATATAAATGAAATTAAATAATTATCTGACCAAAAACACTTACATCTTTTGCAGGGGGGGTTTCGCATATTTTATCTTTTAGTATTTCTGATTAAATCTGATGAGAATATCTAGGTGACCTAGAAGGCAAATATAACTCAGTATGGATCAACCACAGAAGTTCCAACACCCAGTTTTGAGAAACATATGTTCTCTTGAACAGATATATGGGTGTTATCATTGGCACAGCTATAAATAAATATTAAATCCTCATCAGTCAAAATAAGGAGTACTCTAAGCTTTCACTTTCATCAGATAACAATAACACCTCTGGGAAAATATTAAGTCTAAATGATAGCATATTTATTATTTGACAAAAACGGTCTTACAAAATATTTTGTTTTAATTCCCAGATGATTTACATAACAGATTATAACAGCTGCTATAACAGTTCCAAAGTTATTCGGGTTTTTTTCTGAGAACTCTTTGAATCCTCTAACACTATGAGTGTTTTAAACATTTTTTAAATTAGCATGCCCTGAGAAAATACCTGCATGTATTTACCTAGAATCACACTAGCTATCGATCTCAGTTGGAAAAAAAAGGGGAAGAATTCATAGGTCATTTCAAAGTCACCTGTTGAACAAGGTTCAGAGAAATATTTCTCCGTTGCCAGCCTAGAACCTCTGCAGACCAGAGGGCAGCACAAAGGCTTTGCAGGGCACACACAGTTGTGTGCACAGCCAGAGCAGAGCCTCCTGGCAGGTATCACTGTATTTCAGCATTTTAATCTGAGCCCTGAAGTAAGTGCTTCTATCCTGAGTCCCTTCTCAGGCAAAATTCCTCCTGAAGCAGTGGTGGCCTTTTGTTTAATTCTAGCCACGTGCAAATTTATTTTGGGATAAGCAAATAATTAATCTATTAAAAGGTTTCATGGGACATTCTGAAAGTTGCCGTGAAAATTATTGTCAGTGCACAGCTAAGATGCTGCTTTATAGAATTAGCTCATAAAATAGTATCATGTGTAATTGCATTCATGTTGTCACTGTCTCTTTGTAAATCTCCAGAGATTTACAGCACCACACACTGGAGCAAAACTATCTAATATTTATAATGTTTCATTATTTTCAGCCACTTGGAACAAAACCTATAGACTTATAGAAAATCCAACACGATGTGTCAGAAATAGCAGTGTCCACTTGCAGGATTTATAGCAGTACACAAAATGCAGGCAGACACAATACCGCAGTAATTGCAAGCTACCAAACAGCTGCATGGCATTTACTCAAAATACTTTATGCATTTAACACACTTATTGAGCGGAACTTGAAATAGGCTCATTGTTTATTTGGGCATGTCAGAAGGGAAATTTTGTTTCTTTGCTAGACCTACAGAGTATAAGCAGATCCGGATTGTAAAGCCCTTTCATCATACTTCTACAGGTAAAAATAATAATTTAACTAATGACAGCTTTGCCTAGGGAAAGTTAAAAGGCTTCAGAACTTTTCCTATAGTTTAACTCAAAGTCCTGATTGGAAGAGGACAGCCAGATTGTTCTTGCATAGCTTTTGTATCAGAAGTGAGTTTTTACAGCTTTTTGAAACATTTAGGATTTCATCTTAACATTTCCTAATTTATGACCAGAAAAACTAGGAGCATGCAGCTTTCTGACTGCTGCTGTCAGCCAGCAGACAAACACTGCAGCAAGAGTAAAATACTTTCCTTGTAATTGGTGGGGTCTGAAAATACATGTCCGAGCTTTGTAAAGAGCATAGCACTGATGTCAATGGGAATTTTGCCAGATTAAGAAAAGAAGAATTTGGCCCTTTCTCTGCAACTACTGACAACACTGAACAATTTTATGTTGTTATGATTTTTTAATTAAATGTGCTATTCTTCAGTACACAATAGAACTTAAAAGGAGATTGTACCTAAATATGAAGCTAAGTTTGTAAAGGACTCTCTAAGTCCTTTGTAAATGAGGGGAGAAAATTAAAAACTCCAGTGATACTGAGATTTTCTAGATAAGCAAGTCCATATTTTTTAAGGGGTGGGTTTTTTTCTAAATAGCTGTGCTTTTTGCTACAGTCACTAAGTATCATGAGAAGGAGAAATATGATATTAAGCAGGATCTGATCCTAAACTTATGGCTCCAGTGGGAACAGACTGAAACCCATTTATAGCATATCCCAACAAAACACTCCATTTGCTGTAGCAGTGTTTACTGCATCTGAATTCTCCTAGTAGAAAACAGCATTTTCACAGTCAAATTCCAATATTAGCAGGGAATTACTTACTAAGTGATATTTGTAGAACAGTGCCGGGGGGGGGGGGGGGGGGGGGGGGGGCGGAGGGGGCTGGCGCTGGGCAGTGGTTCCTCATTGCTGTTACTCCTTGGCAAAGAAGAATATAGATTTGGTAATCGGGCCAGTTTTCAACTTTTAGTCATGTGGCTGAAAAAATGGTTTATTGGAAAGGACCTCACCAAATCTTTTTGATGGTTGCTGCCTTCATGCAAAAATACACCTTTATCTAAAAGAACAATAGCCTAAGAAATATCCTAAAAGCAATCGTTGCTCGGGTGAGGTGAACCTTGCATATCATTTCCATTAGCTCTGCAATACCAGTCCAGCTTTCTATCGGCGCTGACATCCAAACATGGACCTTTTTATGCCAGACATAAATCAATAAATTTTAATCTAGCTCAAGAACGTTACCTGTAAATAATGTGCTGTAAACCAAAGCAACACTGGAAAGAGATGAAAAGGGCTGTACCTGTGCAGTCATCTAGACTGTGCCTGAAGCCTGTTCCAACTCAACAGGAGCCTGCCATTGATTTCAGTGTGGTTTGCTTCAGTCCCTTATTTCAGCCCTCATGTGTTTCATCAGTTTTATGTAGTTACACTTCCCAGTAGCTTTTGTCCATTGCTCCTTATAGGAACATTTGACAACTTGCTATACGATTAAAAATGTTTGTGGAAGAATGAACCACATTGTATATTGATCAAACATACACACTAAGAAGCTCCTACAAATATCACAGCAGAAAACTCACCCAGCATTTAAAAGCTATTTTATATTTTAAAAAATATCCCAAGCATTTTAAACAAACTAGCCAGACAGATCTAAATGCTCGTAGCCAGACAATTCTAAATGCTCTTATTAGGGATATTCACCTCAGTGACATTCCTGCTGCAAGAAGGAATGGTAAATAAAAATAAATAACTAAATCTAAATGGATCAAAAAAATATGACTGACACTAACAATGCATTAAGCAAATAACTTGCTTCACTCACCTGCGTGAAAGATAATGATTTTGATTTAAACATAGACACTTGCATTAGGTACATAACTGCCTGTGTTATAACCTCACTTCCCAAACCAAACATGCCAGTAATCAAAAGTTCAACAGCTTTCAAGAAACCATAAAGTTAAGACAAGGAAAACTCAAACCTGAATAATTAAACATGTATTTTTATAAATAGGAAAAAATATCTTGAGTGCTGTGACACTGGCATTGCATTTACAAATTATTGATTTGTCAGTCATATGATATTTACAATGTTTCTTGATTTGTATTGCAGAGCTGGTGGAAATACATTTCTATTCCATACTCACATTATCTAGCAGATTAATATTTTTGGGGTATTTCCTAGATGATAGCAGTTTCAGATGTCAAGCAAAAACTATGGTTGCTTTGTTAGGATTTTTTTTTTTAAATGTACAGTTCTTTAAAAACTAAAATTCCACTGTAACCACTCTCCACTATAACACTTTGTGATGACTTGGGTGTAAATTTTCACCACTCAAGAAAGCCAAAGAAAGGTGAAATTTTAAGTGCAAAATAATACCCATTTGCAGGAGGGGGGTAGTTCTTCTTTCAGAAATATTCCACCTAGTCCAAGTTTATTTCTAACACGCGAGCTTGCTTGGCCTGCAGCCTGCAAAGGTATCCTGTCAAGGTGGCTGTCCGTTTTTTTGCTATGTATTGTTAGTTAAACCTACTTGAGATAAAATGGAGGAAAGAGATATACAGTAACATATGCATAGGGTTTTTATCAACTTCTGAGGTGACCATTTTACATTCTGGCTGTAAAATGTGCACAGAAAATGGGCCTGAAAAAGAACTCCAAACCTTCCAGCATTTGGTTTATGTTTTTTGACTAGAAGTGAAGTGTCTGGGACATCATTCATTCCCTCCTGGAAGGTGCAGATTTGAGGACGTGTTCAACCCTGCTCCAAGTTTAGAAAGTTTCAGAATAAAAGGGAACTATTCCCAAAGTCCCTGCCCTCTAGAACTGCCTTTTAGGTAATGAAGTTTCTGAAGGCGTTGCTCAACACAGGCAGACTTAAGGAGGAAAGGGGGGGTGGGGGGTGAAGGGGGGGGGGCGGTTAATGACAGAAAAGCATATGCTTTTGCATTTCTTCTGAGTTTACTCAGAATTATATCCATCTGGGTGAAACAGCTAGCTCCCCAGCAAATTAATGGTCTGATGATTCAGGGAAATGTAGACCTAAGCTCTCAGTTGTAAAATGCGTGTAAATGGAGAAAGAAGTGCATGGAGGTAAATCTAGTTCGGTAGGATAGACTTTTTCCTAGATTAGGTATTAATTTGGAAACAATACCCTCCTAATAAAATGCCAACATTACAACAGTTTTATTAAAACACATCTTCTAATAAAGGATCAGTTTCTCTCGGACTCAGCTGCAGAGCGCTGAGGAACCTGAGCAGAGACATCATTTATTAGCAGAGGCGACTGATTAGAGAGGGGGAAATTGCTGTCGGCTGGGAGCGCGGTCCTGCTTCAGCTGGAAGTTTTGCCCAAGGAGCTCGGGATCGGCCCCTCGACGTGCTCCTTCCCCCGCCGCAGGGAGGGGGTGGCTCTCGCCCCCGCGGGGACGTTAGCCTGGGCTCGGGGGACACTGCCCTGCCCCTGCACCAGCAGCCCCCTGGCAAGCCTGCGTGCGCAGAGCAGCAGGACCCCGCAGATGCTCAACAAATGATCGGTTAAAACACGAAACGCGGTTTCCTTCTCTTTTTTTTCCCTTCCTTTCTTTTTCTTTTTTGTTTTGTTTTTTTTTTGTTTGTTTGTTTGCGTGTTTGTTTGTTTGACAGCAACTTCTGGGGATTAAGCCCTCTCCAGAGTTTGCCCGTGCCTTGTCATCTGAGTAACGTCCTGCACAACTTAACGAGATAAACTCTGACAAGCTAATAAGGCAGGGCGGGGGCCGTGCTGCCCGCGCCCTGGCACCGCGTCCCGGCCGCTGGCCCCGCGCCCCGGCCGCCGCCCGCTGAGCCCGGCCCCGCCGCGGAGCGGAGCGGGCCCCGCTGCCCGGTGGGGAGGCCGCGTAGCGCCCCGGCCCCGTCTCCCGGCCGGCCCCGGGGGCAGCGGCAGCGCCCGCGGCGGCAGCGCGGAGCTGGAGCCGCCGGGCCCGGGCCCGCCACCGGTGCGCGGCCGCGGAGCGAAAAGCCGCGAGAGGGGAATCATTAGCCTGCGGTTGCGGGGCTCGCTGCTCAGCGGCGCGCAGGGGCTGCTTTCGGCAAGGGGGACGTGCCCTGAACTTGGCAGCGCTCCGCGCCCCTCCGCCGGGACCATCCGCCGCCGCCACCCTGGGGGCTCCCGGGCCGCGGGGCAGCCCCTGCCCCGGCTCCCTTCGGTGGGAGCCGGGCGCTGAGTGTCGCTTTACCCGGAGAGCTAGAGAGTCTAATTTATCCAGTCCTCATTTGCGAACGGTCTCCTGCTAAATTATGTCAGCCAAAGGTCAGCCGGACTCAGCGGTTCTCTTCATTTTCTTAATTTTTAAAACAAACAAAAAAAAAAAAAAAAAGAAGGAGGGGGAGGGTGATGGGGGAGGGCGGGGGGAGAGAAACCAGCAAGTTATTCAAATTCAACCTCATCTGAATAATCGTGAATTTGATCCAGTCAGAGCTGCAGACTGTACATCAAAAATAAATGTCCAGGAGGCATTTAATGTAGTTGAATATTTTTTTTAAATATAGAGGGTTTAAAAATGCAACGTCTCTCCAACCCCTCCCACCAAATATGGAGTGAGTTTTCAGGTAGTGCTCGAACCTTGCGGAGTGCTACCAGTGTGTCTGCAACACTTCGGTTGAATGCATGAACCCCCCAGTCATAATTGTATGGTCACAAAGCACATATGGCAGCTGCATTCTTTGTATAGTTTGTTATGGTCTGGTGTGTAATGTAAATATCAAGATCAGACCCAAAACACAGGCTCGTTCTCCCCATAACGAAAAAAAAAAAAAAAGTTGTTTTGCAAACTTAAAAAGAATGACATTAGTGCCATGCTACTGTCTGAGCCACCAATGATTATTTGGTCTGTTTGCTCCCATTCAGAGTTAATACACTACAATAGTTTTACACTGTGCTGCTTGACGTGAAACCACTGGGGTTGGGCAGTTCTGTTCCAAACAAATACAACTTCTACACCCATCCCTGGGACAGCTAGCCGAGAGCTGAGCGAGTTTTGCAATGGAGAAAAGCATCACTTACCACGGCGGGGATCTAGATCTCGGCAAATGCTGCCAGTAGGTCTGAGAAGTGAAAAAACTGGAAGGGAAGCGCAAAAGGCAGAAAGTTGGAAAGGGGGATTTGTGTGTGTGTGTGTGTGTGCGTGTGTGTGTGTGTAAAAGCCAGAGGGAAATGCGAGCACAGCGCTCCCTGCTCTCCCTGGTCGCCACCAAAACAAAGATCCAGGAGTTAAGGGAGCAAAGCTGTGCCAGATCTGCACACAGAGCTCCTCAGGGCCAAACCTCAGCTCCTCACTCACTCCAGCTAGCGACAAGGGTTAATGCTCCGGAGGGACAGGCTAGCCGGCCCCTGACACCATTGGCTAGGAAAGAAATCAGGTTTAAGGTAAATTTACAGGCGCTTTGCAAGTTACAAAGGAGTAATTTTAAATTGAATATAACAATAATAATAACAATAACAAGAATAGGAAGAATAGTGGAGCCCACCCTGGTCCCGCTGGCTAAAACGCGAGGGCGCGCCCCCCAGCCCTGCCCCCGCAGCAGCCGCTCCGCCGTGCGGCCCCCGCAGGACCCCGCGCCCCGTGGCCCCAGCCCCGCGCGGGGACCCGGGCAACTCTGCGAGTGGCACAGGGGCGAGCCCGGGGGAGCGAAAGGGCTGGCGGGGGAGGAAGCGACGCGGCCATGAACGCTAAACGCGAAGGTTCAGCCTCCCTCTTGGAGGGGATCAACAGTTTTCTTGGGAGTTGAACGATGCGAGCGGGTCGCCGTGCGAAGGCGCGGGCACGGGGCGCAGGTGTGTGCCCGCTGCCGCTGCCCCCTGCACGCCCGCCGCGCCCCGCAAACACTGGGGAGCTTCCCCTCGACTAAGGGGGGTAACGGGAGAAAGAAAAAAAGCCTGGTTGAAAGCGGAGTGGGGGGAGGGGAATATGCGTTCGTACACATTCGTGTAAAGGTTGGAGTAAATGATGCCCACAATGCGAGCCCAAAACAAGCTTCCACTTGGGGAACTGGGGTCAGAATCCGCCCTTTCTGAAATGAACAGGCGACATGATGGACATCGGCTTTATTGTCGCCTCTTGTAGTTGGCTGGGGCGCGCAGGGAGCCTCAGCCAGGCGGGGAGGGGGGCACAGGCGCTCAAGGTGTCGGTCGGGGAGGCTTTCACAGCCCGGCCCCCGCGCACACACCGATGGGCGCGCTTATCCGTAGCGCCGGGCACGGAGAGAGGCGGCGATGGAGAGGGGTGGGCTGTGGCGGGTTGGGGAGAAGGAGAGAGGCTGCGGAGAGGAAATTGCGGCCGGGCGATTTCCAGGCAGCCTCGCTCCACCCGGGAGGGCCCTTCTGCGAACTTCTGCTGGGCCGGCTGCGCCGAGCAAGGCACCCAGGTGTGCCCGGGAGCCCCAGGCGGGCCCCGAGGGCTCCTGCCTCCGTCCTGCCCGCTGCCCGCCGGGCCTCTGGAGGGAAAGAAAAACCCACCTCATTAGCAAGATTGAGAAGCACATTTCTGATAACACGGGATGTAATTTTGCCACCGTACAAAAGGCTTTAAAATCACTTTGTGCCGCCGAACAATGAGTGCTGGGAATTATTAGTTTGTTTAAAAAAAACCCTGCAGCCTACAAACGGAATAAATGCCAAGATCCTGCGTTTGTTCCTCGGATCTATCATGCGATGCCGATAAATCAGCAATAAAATATGATGGGCCACACAGTATAATGAGATTTTACTAAGAGGAGCGAGGCAGAAAGGAATCTATTACGAGAACCTTTCTCCCTTCCCCCGAGACCATACTTTTCTGGCGACTGCGCCCGTTGCGTTTTGCCACATAAGCCCTCGAAAAGCTGCTCGGCCGGCGGGCACCGGAGCCGGGAACTGCTGCGCGGAGGGGGCTGGTGATGTGCTAAAGTTAAATTGAGGAGGTGGCGGTGCCCAACATGCCGGGCAGGGCAGGACAGGGCAGGGGGAAAGTGCCCTGCCGGGCGCAGCGATGCGCGCAGGGGGCGGCGCGGCGGCAGCAGCCCCGGGCGGGCCGGGCCGGGGTGCGGCGGGCGCGGGGCGGGCGGGCAGCACGTGCGGCGGCAGCGTTCCCCTGCGCGGGCGCGGAGGCGGGCGCGGGTACCTTCAGCGGGCGGCGGGGAGGCGGTGAGAGTCATAAATATTCAACAGCACGTGGAGCCGGGCCGCGGGCGCGCATGCGCCTCCGGGGCTGCCGCCGGGGCGCGCGGCGGGCGCGCACGCTCACGCACACACTCACACACACTCACACATACGCACACACACACACACACATACATACACACACCCCCACCGCCTCCGCGCACCGCCGCGACTTCTAGGAACCGTCCCCAGCCGGGCCGCCCCGCACCTACCCGCCGCCCCCGGCCTCCCCCCGAAAGAGGCGATATCAAACACAAAACACATGTCCCGGGTGGGGGGCGGGGGGCGGCTTGCTGGTGCGGGGCTTTTTTTCCCCTTTTATTTTGCCTTCAGCCCTTGGCCGTGCCCTTCACAGGATTTGGGGAGCGGGAGAGATCCGAAAGGATGGCAGAGCCCTGACCCGCGCAGACAGGCAACTTCCAGAGTCACGCTAAGCCCAGCCTTGCCCACGCCTGGCGGGCGGGCACGGGTGGCCGTGGGCTGGGGCGCTGCCCGTGTGCCCTGCCCCACTGCAGGCACCCCCAGGCAGCCCACCCCGCCCGCGGGTCCGTGGTGTAAACACATGCACAATCACCGATGCACACACGGAGCATTTTTTAATAGCAGTTTCATACAGAGGTAGTATGATCGTATATATCTAAAAGGTAATTAATTTGATTTATTATACTTGAAAAATCCTGTCTGCAGTAGGGGCGTCATCTGGAAACTTCATGCTATTTTATACTATCGTTCTAAAGCCGAAATAAATGTTACGAATTGATGACAGCTTCCAGCTGCATGATAAAAATAGCCCCTCCGCTTCACAAGATCGTGTTTCTCGTTATCGAAGATGAACCGAATCTGACCCATAGAGTTCAGCAGCGAAAAAAAATTAATTTGATACCAAATAAAAACCTTGGCCATTTTGAATAAACAATGCACCCTAAAACGCAGCCTCTTCGCGAGGAAACGGAACCACCTTGGTACCTTCAGCAAGTTGAAGAAATCTGTCCCGCGCCTGGTCCGAAACAGGAGCCCCGGTTACCGGCCTGGCCGGGTGAATTTGGAAAATACACCCGGGTTGTTATAGGCGCCATCCATTGTGCACAGGCGCTTGCACGAAATAATAGAGGTTACGTGAGCCTTCAAAAATACACCTCCATGCAAACACACGAATATGTGCCTTTCTAGAAACACTGCTCTTTCTATACGTGCAGACATAGATAAAGAGGTGTGTACGTATATTTATATACACGTATGTGTTTGTAATGAAACCAGTAACGCAAACGGTGACTCCGGTGAGTGTGTGTACATCTGTGGCGGTGACGGTGCGTCCTGCGGATTATACCCACAAAACAGAGGGTGTCTTTCCCCGCCACCGGGTCCCCCACACCCCCGCGGTGGCGGCCCGCGGCCAGGCGCGGAGGGCGGGTGGGACGGAGCTGCTCCTCGGGCCGGGCTGCGCCGGGCCCCGGCCGGGCCTCCCAGCGCTCCCCGGCCTCTCCCCGGCAGCATACCCCGCCTCGGGAGGGAACCGCCACATTTAGGGGAAAACCCGCTGATTTCCCGCAGGAACGCCGCGGGGACCGATCCTTGCTTTCGAGGTGCAGAGCGCGCACGTGTGCGCGGGGCGGCGGGCGCTTCCACCGCGGGCACACGGGTGCGCCGCGAGCGCGGACGGGGTGCACACACGTGCACCCACACACAGGTACATTTAATAACGGGGACACACGGGGTGTCTAGCCACCGATGCAGCCTCCGTCGCGGGGACACCGCTGACAAATCCCTTCCCCGCCGTGCTCCAGCGGGAGAGCGCGCACCGGCCCTTTCAGCAGCGGGTCACTCGCAATACCCTGCCCTGCGCCGGCAGCCTTTCCCGGGGGGGCTCCTTCCCCCGGCCCGCCCGCTGCAGGTGGGCTGTGCGGCGGGGCTCCGGCTCCGTGCCGGGGCTCCCGCCGACCCGGGCGCTCTGCGGGGCTCCCTGCGCGCCCGCCGGCACTGGCCCGCCGCCGGGCTCGCCTCTCGCTCCGTTCAGAAGTTGCTCCGAAAGGAACAAGCGCTCTGGACGTGGGAAAACTCACAAAGTCGGAGCCGTTTACCAGCGGGGCCAGAAAAGCAGTAAATAAAAGCCCCTATGTTGCGTGCATCGGTGCAGGGACTGCTGCTTCCTTACGGCTAAAACAAGGGCGGTGAGCAGTCGAGGCCAGCGCGGAGCGTGTGTCCCCATTTCAAACCGTGTCTGCTTTAAAGAAGCTAACTTTGTCTTCATAGGACGCGCCTTTTAAAAAATTCAAGCGATCATTCACAAGCCATTAAAGTGACCTGAAAGGCGAGTCCTTCGAGGGGGGAATGGAAGCGCCCGATTATTGTTTTGCATTTAACTTTCTGCGCGCAAACAGCACAAGCACTGCCAGGGGCCGCTGCGTGCGCCCCGCGGGCACCTCACCCGAGAAGGGACAGCACGGGCAGCCCCACGCACCCTCCCGCCAGCCTCCTGCACCCTCCCGCGGGGCTGCCGTGTTGCTGCGGGGCTCGCCAAAGCTCCCCCTGGGCGGCGGGAGGCTCCGCGGGCGCTGGAGCCTGCGGCTGGCAGACGGCGGGCCCCAGCGCTGGGGATGCCACGAAAGAGGCACCGCGGAGCCTGCCGTGGGCTCGACGCGACCCCGCGCAGGAAGCCCCCGCCTTCTTCGAAACCTAATAACCCACGCAGGAAAAATACCCCGACAGCATCTCAAGAGCCAGGCGTGAAAAAGAAAATCATGGCCCCCGTCGAGGCTGGAGAGCCGGGGTTTGCGTTTCTGCCCGCAAGCCTTCGCGAGTGAAGCCGCAAAGGGCGCCTTGCGAGGGGGAAAGTTGGATTTAGGGACTGAAACAGCGCGGAAACAGCCGAGAGACGCCTCACAACTCTCTGCCTCCAAAAATACCCCTCCTTCTGCCTGCAAAAAACACCCGTCGCTCTGCCGGGGGTTTCAAAGCACTGCTCCCCTATCCAGAGCCAAGCGAACAGCACAAGCATGGTGTGGACTTGAATTCACCATTAGCAACTCCAGCCCCAGTGATCGTCGCTAATTCAGAACATATACGGGATGGCGATCAACCAGGATTGCACCGTTCGCCCCCGCCCAGCTTAAAAACCAACAGCAGCAGCAGCACCACCACCACTAAAATCCTTCTTTCTGCTGTAGGACGCTCAAACAAACCTCAGACCAAAAGTTTAAAAGAATACTCATTAAGCAAGTGCTCCAATACACACAAGTAACAGATCTGTGTTAAGCGACCACTAGGGACTTTACACAAGTTCAAAGAAACTTGCAATACGCGTCTTCAAAATCTATCACCCCCACCACGTTTCTCTGGATTTATTTTACAGTGGGATGGCTCAGACTATCTCTACGGGGTTTTTGTTTTGGGGTGTTTTTTTCAGCCACGCTGACGCTGTTTGTTTTACAACCGCTGCCCGGTCAAGTCGGCAGCATAGTTAACCTGAAAGATCCGCAGAGAGTAACATTTTCGGCGCACGAAACATTTTTTCCCCCGGCTCTATCGCCCGGTGGGTTATATTTCCTCAAGTACCAACACTTTCTGCCTGGGTCCCACCGGGCTCCAACTTTTTCTATCTCGCCAAACCCTGCAAGGTGGCGCTCTTTTCTTTGGAAACTGATATTAGCCTTATAATAATAACATTTTGTAGAAAGTAAAGTTAAAGCAAAGCCTTCCCACGGGTGCTGCAGGGAGCAGGCGGCGGTGCCGAGCTGGCAGGAGAGGGGTTTCATCTGAGCAAGGCAAACTTTTCTTTTTTTTTTTTTTTTTTTGGGGGGGGGGGGGAATGGGGGGTGGTTTGGGGTCGTGAAAAACCTCCGAGGGAGATCCCCAAACGTTACGGACAAAGAAAAAATAGTTGCGGGTTTTTGCTGTGAGACAGGCGGGCTGTGCTCTGGGTGGGTTACAGCCGGAGCTGCGGAGCGCCCGCATGGATATGAGCAGAGAGCGGCTTCTCCGGCACCCCCTCCCCCCCCCGAGCGGTTAATATGGCTATTGACTCGCTGTACACATAATATTTCTTTAAAGAAGCTGTTAAAGTGTCATCTTGGTCTACTGGAAGGTCAGTTTGTGCAATTCACTCTATGACATATCACAAGCCCTAGCAGCTTTAGCCAACCTCATGATTTGTGTTGTCTGTTGATATGTTGTCTGCTTAATGGGGCGATCATGCAAGCTACAACCAGGAACAAAGCCCAACAGTTCCAACAACCGTAGCTAAGTTAGTGGAAGCAGTACAGCTTGCAAATCTATCAAACTAAACTGCAAGGAAGACAATCTGATTTAGAGAAAAGGCGTTCTGCTACAGTCATTAAGCACAAGTAATTTAGATTTTTTATATTGTCTTCTCATTTACAAATTTACTGTATCAACGCCAGCCAATGGAACGAATTTCTTAAGTAAATGAGAAATAAATAAAAGAGATAGAAAGATAATCAAATTACATAAAATAATTCTTATCCCCTAGATTTATTTTTTAGAAAGCTATTAACACTGGCAAAATTATAGTAATAATAATAACATAACATAAGAAGTAATTGATTTAAATTAACATCACGTTTTAAGGAATATCAACAAAAAAAAAGGAAGAAAAAAAAAGAAAAAGAAAAAACCCAAAAACAAACCAAAAAAACACACCCAACAACAACAACGGCCTTCGTGAAACAGTGCTGTACTTCTTGGAGTAAAAGGCCCAAGGAAAGTCATGAATCCACGGTCTGAGAATTAGTTATGGTCATAAATGCCTTAAATTAAAATAGCAACCAAAATCTCCTCTGTTTTAAATCTTCTAATATATGTTATCCGAATTAATTTAATTTAGGGACCCAGTCTATGCAGATTCATGGGCAGTGTTGGAGTGCAGCACTTCTCGTGAAACAATTCCCCACATTAATATTTATGTAGCATATGCAATCTATTTCTGTTATTTTTATGGTTGTTATTCTATGTCTGCAAAGGTCATTTAAATTATACTGCGGCCGAAAATTTGTTTCATAAATTTTGATATAAATACTAATTACACACTATAGTAATGCCAGCAGGGATCCTTTCATTTATCACATTTATATCACCTTCGCTGCTTTAGTGATGACATAATGGAAAGCAGTGAAAAACTGGGACAGTTTTATTCTAATATCCTAAAGCTAGTTGGAGTTGCAGCAGGTTGACTTAGTGAATAAGAATTCCTACCACAATTCGTGGGATTTAAGAATCTTTAATAAGGTACGAAATGTTACCAAACAGTTCTGTAAACTAAATTTTACATACCAATTCTTCTAGCCATAAATATTGAATATCTTGTAACATGTATAACCGGACCTTTACATGCGGATAAATATGGAAATTAGGATTTATATACATTATGTTCTTGTATTTGCCAAAAGCAACGGACAGATATAGTTTATATCTTTTTTTTTTTTTAATATCACTTTACATAAACAAATGTAACAGTTTGACACGCAGATCCAGGCTTTCACTATACGAATTTCTTGACAGGACGTGTAACAACATTTTACTGCACTACTTAGACTGGACTTTGGGACAAAATGTTGCACTTTATACAAAAAAGCACATTAATACCAATAATATTCTGTTAGATCGACGTTTAGACTGTAATAATACAAAGTAATTCACATTTTGGTACACATTTACTAGAACATTCTTGCCATTCAGTACAAATAGTTGAATTTCTACCTCTTCCCTCTGCCCCCCCCACCTCCGCCCCCCCCCCGCCGTCGCTCCCGCCCGCCCGCCCCTCCCCCCACATATATGCAAAGACCACAAATCCACATATCCCCTTATTCAACTTGCGATATAACTATTTACAAAATCAAACAGTACATTTTTTTGTTGTTTTGTTTTTGAAGCTAATAATTCTGTATTTACAAGAGGGGATGGGGGGGAAGGCCGCTGCCCGAGCAGACATGCAGTTGGAGATCTCTAATCAGTGGTTTCCAGTAAAGCCCTATACAGTTGGCATTTGCCCTGGTAACCTTGTCTTCTTATGCATTCTACTAACCCCTTCGCCTACCAAGCCTTGGAACAGAGCAGAGCAGAACAGTCAAAAAAAAAAAAGGAAAAAGAAAAAAAAAAAGAAAGAAAAAGAAAAAAGATAAATAAAAGAGAGGAAAAAAAGAAAGAAAGGAAAAAAATTAAAATGAAGTCTTCATTTTACTCAGTCCTGGGTCTACTGGCAGCATATTTTTTTTGTTTGCTCATTTAAATTCTGACTTCAACGTGTTCATTATTTTTGGAGTCTTTAAATAGGGTATTTGTTTGCTCGCTTGGGGTATTTTTGTTTTGTTTCGTTTTGTGTGTTTTTTGTTGTTTTGTTTTAGCGTTTTAGACGTACCATTCGTTAAAATTTGATGTAAGCGTGCTGTGGCTGGACGTGTGGTGGACTGCGGAGGAGGAAGGGGATAAGGAGCTGGCGGTCTGGTTTTCTGTGGATGGAGACACGATGGTTGGAGGGGTGGAGGACTCGTAGCCTGAGCTGGCGGCAGGAGAAGGCTGGGACCCCTGCGAGGATGATTCATGGACCTGCAAGAGAAAACCCGGGCAGAAATAGAGCGCGGCGGAGGACGGAGGCCCTGGCGGCGGGCGCCTGCGGCTGGGGACGCGCCAGACAACGGGACCCAGCTCCGAGCCGCGGGCTCGGGCATCCCCGCGGGGCTCCCCGCCGGCCCCGGCCGCTCCCCCTGCCCCGGCCCGGCCCGGCGGGGAAGGCCGGGCAGCGCCCACCGGCTGCCTCTTCGCACTGTCCCCCCTCCCCTCCCCGGGTAAAACGCACCGACAAAAGGCCCTGCCCGAGGGGCCGTGGCCGAGCGCGGCCGGGCGGGGGGCGGCGCGGCCCGCCGGGCCCGGGGCGGACTCCGGGGCCGGGGCCGGGCCGCAGCAGCGCGGAGCCGCGCAGCCGGCCGGCCCCGGGCCGCGCTCCGCCCGCAGGCACCACCGCGCCGCCGCCCCCCGGCCCGGGCGCTGCCGCCCACCGTCCCCGCAGCCCTTTCCCCCGGCCAGGCCCGAGGCGACGTCCGAGCCCCGCACAGCGGGCGCCCTCCATTTACCTTCATGTGCTTTCTGAGGGAGCTGGGGTGCGTGTAGGACTTGTCACACATTTTGCAGAGATAGGGCTTGTCGGAAGTGTGCACATGCATGTGCTTTTTGCGGTCGCTGCTGTTTGCAAAGCGCCTGTCACAGCCCTCGAACTCACACTTAAATGGTTTTTCACCTATTGCAGAGGGAAGGGGGGGGGGAAACGGATCTGATTAAGCAGGGCCGGCCGGATCGCTCATTGTCCCCATCGCACCGCCGGACGGGAGCCCAGGGCTCCATTTCAAACACTTGCAACTTTCTAACTTCAACGAGGCTCAAATCCCAAAGCCTTGCTCCTCTTCTCTGTTCTTTCCACACCTCCGACCCCAACTCAGTGCCCATTTCGGACGAGGGGGGAGCTAAATAACTTTTTTTTTTTTCTTTTCCCCCTTTGGAAGGGCTAGTTTCATTTGCAACCCCAGCCCTGGGCACCTCTCCCTCCTCGCAACGCTCCGAGCGAGAGAGCAGGCGTGGTGGTATTTACACACGATCCTCAGTGTCTAGTTTCCGTTTTTATAGCTCATTCTCGTGATATTTTACGCTCCCACCCACCCTGCCCCCTCCCCCGTATTTTCTTGCAATATTGAAAATTATCCGGCCGGGGAATACAATGCCAGGGCAGCCCCACAAACCCTCTTGCAAAAGCGCTCGGGAAAGCGGCGCTGCCTTTCGGCGCCCGGGGGTAGGAGCGGGGGGGAGAGCTCGCCCAGCCAGGGGCGGCTGCCTTCCCACCTCCCGCGATGGGGAAAAGTTCTCAGGGATCCCGGCGCCTGCCCTCCGCACAACAATAACACACTAACGCGCCGGGCTCGGTTTATTTAAAATCGCTCCTCAGAATTAAATATTTACCAAGCCCTGAATTGCAGAGGGGAGACGGATGAGCTGCCAGCAATATTTAGCACAATTTCTCATCGTGCCACAGTCAAAACTGCCGAACAACAATTAATTAAAACCTATAAATTTAAACAGGACAGGTTGCTGCGATCCTCTCCCCCCACCACCACCCCCGGCCCCCCGCCCTAACAAGCCCGGCAGCAAACCCTGCCTTTCTCCCCCTCTGCCTCGGCAGGGATAATTTTCTTTTTGTTGCTGCTGCTGGCGTGGCTGTGACCGAGCTCGTTTTGCCGCGGAGCTCCGAGACGGCCTCTCCCGGAAAAATCAGTGGCCCTGGACCATACACACACACACCCCCGCGCCGCCCGCCCCCCCCCCCCCCCCCCGGCCAGCCCGACCCTCAGCCAAGCAGCGCCCCGGCCCCCCCGGCCCGTCCCTGCGCCCCGCTCCGGCCCCGGCGCTCGGCGCTTCCACTCGCAGAGAGAAAAGCTACAGAGAAGGTTACCGTACCTGTATGAGTTCTTTTGTGTATTTTGAGATTCTCTGATCTGGCAAACACTTTGCCACAGCCTGGGAAAGGGCAGGGGAAAGGTTTTTCACCTGTGTGGACTCTGATGTGATTTACAAGTTTATATTTGGCCTTGAAAGGTTTCCCTTCTCTTGGACACTCTTCCCAGAAACATATGTGATTGGACTGCTCGGGTCCTCCAACGTGCTCCACCGTGACATGAGTCACCAGCTCGTGCATCGTGCTGAAAGTTTTGTTGCAGGACTTTTTGGGGTTTGACAATTGCTCGGGCTCAATCCACTTACAGATGAGTTCCTGTTTAATGGGCTGCCGCATGTAACGAAAGAAGGCCCCTGCCCCGTGGTGTGCTGCCATGTTCATGTTCATGTGGCCGTAGCCGTGTAGCTGGGTCGAGGCGTAGTGCTCGGAGCGGGGGCTGGTGACCTGGCCGTACTGGTCGGGTCTGCCGTACATGTCTCCGGAGAAGCCCAGGCGCATCTGCCCGTTCACCACGTTTGGCGAAGCGTGGCTGGTGGCTTGTTCGTGTAGCCCCGGGAAAAGTATATGTCCCGCGGCATCGGTGTGTCCGTGGGGTCCGGCGAAGCTGCCGGCGGCTGAGGCGAAGAGGCTGTGCTGGGCGCTGGCGGCCGCCGCCTCCCCGAAGCCGCGGTTGCGGAACAGAAAGTCCCGGGTGGAGTTGAAGGCGGCGCTGGAGTAGGAGCTGACATGGGTCGGGTGGTGGTGGTGCCCCAGGGCCGCCGCCGCGTAGCCGGGCGCCTGCGAGGTGAAGGCGGTCTGGCCGGCCGAGGCTAGCTCGTGGGTGCTGGGGTTGATTTTGAAGGCGCCCATGCCGTCGGCGAAGGGGTTGATCCCCAGCCCCACTTCTCTGTCCGTGACATCGGCCGTGGAGTGGTGGCGAGAGGATCCGAAGGTAGTGACTCCTATGGCGGGATACTGCGGTCCAGCATCCAGAAGCATCTTCCCAGCGTCGATGCAGCAACCAAAAAAAAAGCACGCGCGCACACACACAACGCGGAGAGAAGCAGCAGCAGCAGCGGCGGCGGCGGCGAAAACACCCTCTTTGGAAAGTCAGCGACGATCACCACGAAAGCAACCACATCAAAAACACCCCCTTCGGCATCAGCGCAGGGGGAAGAAAAAAAAAAAGGGGGAAGACGAAAAAAAAAAAGAGGCTGGTGCTGAAGGGGGGAAGAGATCTTCGCAGTTGCAAATAATAATAAAAATGTGCCCCAAAAATATTCACTGTCTCTCTGCTTTGACTTTTCAGGGAGGTTTAAGTGGGGAAGGGGGGGGGGTTGGGTGGGCTCAAAAATAAACTGCCTGCAAATAACAATAACGGAGAGAGATCAACACGGGCAGCAAAAAAAAAAACCAAAACAAAAAAGAAACTTCCTTCAGTGATTTTTTTGGCTATAGGAATGTTGCAAAGTGGCCGAGAGATTGTTTCTCTGTCCTCTTCGAGCTTCCCCACACTCTCCCCGATTTTTTTTGGGGGGGGGGCTTTTTTTTTTTTCGCTTTGCAAAAAAAGGCGCAAATCATGCACAATATTGTCTTTTGCGGTTTATCTTCCTGGGGAGAAACTTTCACCTCCTCAGCCGGGCGGTGAACGCGAGACTGATAGCGGCAATCATTCCTGCAGATAAATGAATTGAAAAGACGACACCGTCCCCCCCCTTGATGAATGGGAGCCGGGGGCGGAGCGACGTGCGGGCGGACGTGGGCGCTCATTGGCCGCCGGCGGCTCCCCCTTCCCCGCGTAACTCCCCCCGGCCCCGCCAACGAAGGGCGCGCACGGCCGCCTCCCGCCGCTGATTGGCCCCTCCGCCTCATCAATCGCAGGTATTGTGAGCGCCCTGACATCCCTTCTGACAAACAGGGCTGCAGGAGTAGCAACTTTTTTTTTTTTTTTTTAATATATAAAGCCTTTTTTTTTTTTTTTCACGAAAATATTTCCAGCGCATCTTTTTGTGTGTATATGTGCTAAGGAAAAGAAAAAAATCTTTGCCTATTATTAGGGTTATTTTCTCCCCTGCTTTTCCTCTCTCTGTCCCTCTCTCTCCAGCACTCTGGTAATGATGGCAATGATGATTTCTTGGTGATCCAGAATTTTTAAGATCACTGAACAACTTTTTAGGCTTTGAAAAGAGGAGCCCTGTAGGGACTCGCTTCTTTTGAAGTTGTTTTCCGCTTGTTTAAAACTGAAGCTCTCCAAGAGTAGGTGCTCGGTGCATTTGATTTTATTTTTAAACACCAGACGTGGTTTCTCTGGGTAGCTGACTCTATCCCTCCATCAGGTTTCTGAAATAAATCTTGTTTTCTGCACCCATCAAAACGCAGGTGGGTGAGAACTCTTAACTTTCTACTTTTGTTGTTGTTGTTTCGCCTCTTTTTTGTTATTTTCTTTCTCCTTTCTCTCTCCCTCTTCCTTTTTCTCGCTCTCTCTTTATAGGAGTCTCTTTCATTCAGGTAAAACTGTAAATTTCCCAAACCTACATTGTTTCTCCTCCTGCTGCATGAAACTCCCGGACACTTCTTCTCGCTCACTCTCTTGCTCGCCTTTTTTTTTTTTTTTTTTTTTTGGTAAAAATTCATTTAAAATCCTCGATAGGAGCAATGTAAATTTTCTGACATTCAAACCTTTTCTAGTTCACAAATCAGTCACCCTTGTCACAGTTATTGAAATTCCTCAACTTGCCACACCAGGACGGTGGAAAAAGCAGGCGGTGTCTTTGTTGCTGACCAGGCTTTTGATCGCCAGAGAAAATTTACTTACCTTCAGATGAGTGAGCAGAAAAAGAAATAACACTCCCTTTGATTTAGTTAGAAAAATGCAGACATTTGGATTCAGTGCAAACATACAACACTTGGTTGTTTTCTAGATGCAACCCTCGATTAACCTGTCTTTCCCCAGCTCAAAGTCTATTGAAAAACTGCGGATAGTTGTTTTTTGTTCTCACTACAAAGAGCCATTGACTATATATTAAAATGATTGTTGAAAGGTATAAGTATGGTATTTAAAAGCAGAAAACCTTTGTGACTTAATCAATTAAGCTAAGCAACATTTGTACAACATTTTAAACGATGCTTCGGCACCTAAAAAAAAAATCTAGTGAAACTTTAAAATATAGACCTCTTTGTGTGCATATGTATATATACACTTACGTATGTGCGTGTGTGTGTGTACATATATAAAACTGGAAATTATTTATTTACTCAGTCGCCTGCATATTCATTAGCTCTAATTATTTTCTAGTAACGAAAACACCAAAAGCTCCCTAAGAGTCGGACTCCTTCCACTTCGCCTTTGTTCAGCCCTTCACTTGTCTCCTTCGCAGCTCAGTCCGAGCCCCTCCAATTCCTAGTGCCAAACAAAGAAACTTTAAACTCATCCTCTCTAATTAAAAGCGCTAGTAAGCAATCCGCAGCGCAGGTACTGGGGAGTCAGGCGAGCAGCGCTGCTGCGCGAACCCTCCTCCTCGGAGAACTACCTCATTTCGAGAGGTGTAAAAATGGCCATTGCGCCTAGAAAACAAACAAACAAACAAACAAACAACAACAAATAAACTTTGATACGCCTTAAAGGAATGTTTCGCTGCAGTTTATCTGCAGATGCAGTTTGCCTGTGCTCGGTGCGTGGAGATCGCTTTCAAAGCAGATGTATTATGTAATTTCCTTTGGATCTTGGGAGGCTTTACAGTTTGGGTGGTGGGTTTTTTTCAGAATAATGCTGGGCTGAATCTACACGTTTGCATTTGTTCTGCCAAATCCATTCGAAGGCATTGCAATAGCTTTACAGCAACAGGTACACCCGCCCTAGCAGCGCGCCTGTGTGTGGACGTGGTCTTTAGGCGGGTGTTACGTTACTTTCTCTATTTGGTGCTAAAATTAAGCGAAGGACATAGTTGTCAGCATTATTGTGAAGTCTTCAGGGCGATGGCATGAGGACATCCAGAAAGTTAGGTAGTCCAGTGCTAGCCTGCCTCCCAGTGCAGGGAGAACCCAGTGATCATTCCAGGTCGGTGCAAAATATACGAGAAGGCAGACGAGCGGGTATTTTTAGGAAGCGTATCTAAATATACAGTGTAAGAGTGAATGTAAAAAAAAAAAAAATGTTGTGGGTTGTAGAAGTTATCAAGTGGGATTTGCGGTGCGCTCTCTGCAGGAAACGAAAGCTGCTCCAGTTCAAAGCCACATGCACCAACGTGACATATAAGCCATTAAAATATCATCCTGACGGCTCATTTCTGCTTCATCATACATTCCCTAACTGCTTCCAGAAAGCAAGAAAAGAAGAAATGAAGGATGACCGCCTCGATGGAAGCGCCAAAGAGGTGGTGGGTTCTTAGGGGGGGTATTGTTTTCTTCTTTCATTCTTTCTTTCTTTTCCCTGGCCCCCCGCCCCCCCCCCCTTTTTTTTTTTTTTTTTTTTTTTTTTTTTGCCAGTTCAGAAATGAGGGGAAACCTTCAACAGGTCGCAGGGGTAAGTGCCTGAGAGCAGGGGGTACTGGGCAGCCCGGGCAGCTGGCTAACCCCCACCGCCTGCCCCAAGGGCTGGACAAGAGCTCCCTGCCCTCGGGGGCCCCGGTGGGAAGAGGCTTGGCCACCCCGGGGGAGCAGGGCTGGAGCCCCGCGGCGAGGGGGGGCAGTGCCTCAGCTGCACCTCACCCACGTGGGGCCGGCGGGCGGGGGCGGGTGGAGGGAGAAGCGCCCGGGCGCCGTCGAGGGGGGCTCCGGCACCCTCCGCCGGACGCGGTGCCCCCCCCCTTGAGTCCGGACAGGAGGACGGGGGAGGGTGGCCTAGAGGTCCGCGCAACGCGGGGCGGCGGGGGTCCGCGGAGCGGGGCGGAGGCGCTCCCAGCCCCGACAGCGGCCGGGCTCGGTGGGGACGGGCAGGCGGCGGGTCCGGCAGGGTCCTGCTGGAGCCCGGGCAGGGCCGGGGGCCCGGGGCGGTGGGCAGAGGGCGAGGAGCGCTGACAATGGCGAGCCCCGTGGGGAGGCGTCCCGGGGGACGCGCTCCCCGCCCACCACCGCGCCCGGTGCCACGGGGGCGCGCCAGGGGAGCCGGCGCTCCGGCACCGCATGCCCTTCTTTATAGGCGGGTGCAGGAGGGACGGAGCCCGAGAGCCCGGCCGGCCCCCTCCATCCCCACCCACCCCCGCAGGCAGGGCCGGGGGGGCTGCCAAAGAAGCCGGGTGTCGCCGCCAACTTCGCGCAGAGCCCGCGGAGGGGCTGGGACCCCGGTCCCGGCCCCGAGGGGCCGCCCCGCGCCCGGCGCCAGCTGGGGAAGGGGAGATGCTCCCAAATCCCTGCCGAGGGGGATGCTCTCGAGGGTGACCTCTGACCCGAGCCCCTCTCAGTGTGCCAGCGCCGGACCGGACGGGGACCGGCGTGGGCTCCTCTCCGAGCCCCCCCCGCCCCTCACCCTGCCGCTCCTTTGTCACGCACGGCCCCTCAGCCCCGGGGAGCCCGTTTGCCGTGCTGGACTCGGGGATCGCTCCGCTCGGAGCCGAGGAACTTTATTTCTGCCCCAAGACCTCCCCGGCGAGCGCTCCCGCCACCCTGCGCGGCCGCGGACGGCACAGGGTGCGTGACAAGCCGGTGCCGCAGGCTCAGCCCGGCTCCCGCACCCCGGGGCCGCGCCGACAAATGCGTCCGGGGCCGCCGGGTCCCGCGGGGGCGCAGGTTGCTCCCCGTCCTGCCAGCGCACCTTTGGCCGGGTGGGTAAGGCTGGGGAGGGGATCGGGTCCCGCCTGCGCGGGCTGCAGCCCCTCGCACTCCCAGCCCCAGCGTGGGACCCGGGGGGGGATCCCGGAGCTCGGGGTCCCACCAGCCTGGGCGGTGGGACATCCTCACCCTGCGGCTCCGCCAGTGGCACTGCCTAGCTGAGAAAGGCGTGCGTGGTCCAGTCACGGTTTTAGCCAATATTTACTCTGAAATCCACAACTGTTTTGCCTTTTTTTTTTTTTTTCTTTGTCATCTGGTAACCATTTGAAATATTAAATGCAGCGATTTTTTATTTTTTTTTTTGTCCAGTTTCAACAAGTTTTGGCGAACGCTTGGGAACTGAGCACTCCTCCAGCCTCCCATCCTACCCAATAAAGCACAAGTCCTGCAAACCTCTCGCTAGCGGGGCAGCGTTTGCTGCTCTGACTTGATAAAAGTATGAGGATGAATGGAAGTTGACTAGACAATGTAATTCCTAAGGGGTTCCTCTAGTTCTTTTTATTTCAGCAGTGATTTTCAGCACAGCGATGAAAATATTGAGGACACCAAATTATTTATGACTGAGCGTGACTGTGATACGCTGATGAAGTTTCATAATTAATATAATCAAGTATTTGTGTTAGTATAGATTCTTATTTACCAGCCCTGGAGTCCCTATAATAATAGTAACAAGGGCAATAATAATAACAACAATCTCCTTTGAAGTAACTGATTCCAGATTCCAGTGTGCTTTTCTGTACTGAAAAACACAACAAACAAACAAACAAAAAATCCAAAACCCTGAGAATTTTAAGGATAACTGCAAAATTCATTCTCGGACACTGCATCAAACCCCAGCTCTGCTCTCAGGGTTATTGCTGCCGCTCAAAGAAAGCTGTGCAAAGTTCTGCCTGCAGTAGTGGCAGTGCTCTGCCTTGCAGAGTGCAAAGAGCAAGCTGAAAATTATAGGCAGGGAGAAGTCCCAGGGTGGTACTATACTAATCCTTGCTGAGACAACAACTTGCGTTGGAGGCTCGCAGAGAGTCCGAAATTTAATTTCGGGAGGGAAGGATCTGTAAACAATATAGTCGAGTTGGTAAAAACCTGCCTTACAATAGCCTGCCAGAAGGTGAATGTCAGATCAAAGGAGAACTGAAAAGATGTCCTTTCATATTTTTTTCCCCCCTAAATCAGCCATGGAAACTTCATGACTCCATAAAACATGTGCTGCTTTGCTGGGGAGACAGCCTCCAGTTTCCCCTTGGAGAAAGCCTCTCTTCCCCCCACCCTCGCTGCTTAACTCTGGTGTTTTGTTTTGGTTTTTTCTTGTCTTTTTGAATCCACGATGACCGAGCCATACAGCGCCTTACTCATTACATATCACACACAAATGGTTTTGCTCTCAACTTTCCACCTCTCTCCCCAAACAGGAGCAAAGTCAGGAAATGAGGCACAAGACTCCCCTTGTAATGAGGAAAAGAAAACGACTTTACAGAAACATCCTGGAAAAGTCAAGTAAGTTAAAATATGTCTTTTTTTTTTTTTTTTCCAGTTCAAAGGAGACAATATTTTTTTTCAGCTTAGTATTTAACGTACTTGCATAAACACAAATCAGTGACACAACTCCCCACCAGCAGCTGCCTAATCCTGCTCAATGCCTATTCATTTGGAGGTTCTAGAATTAATATTTGACGACTCTCTCATTGAAACAACAACCCCTGACCCCATGTGATTGCACTGTCACATTATTCTATGACATATTCATCTTGAATTCATTTACGGACGATTTGATTGGAATGAGGTTTGACATGTATTGGATCCTATTAAAGAAGAAGACTTTGATCTTGTTGATGGGGTTTACATGATATGTATCATCTTTACCAGGGATACCAGGCTTCCACAATGTGGTGTCTAAGCAGTTAGTGACTGACAGCTTATCTGACAGGAATACCTTAATCTTGACGTACTGAATGAAATATTCTATTTCAAATAAGCATATGATTTGCTTGTCCTAGGGTAGCTCTAGGTCACAAAAAGTAAGAGGCAAACCTACGCACAAGCCGTTGCTCGCCTGGTAGCTGAGTTCCCGTTATTCGGGAGCCCTGAAATGAAGAAGTCCCCGTAAGTGGGAATGGGGCGAAGGAGTCGAAACAAAGGCAGAGTGCTCCCGAGCCACTCGGTACCTTCTCCTCTGCTCTCCGAGGAGATGCTGGGATTTCTGAAAGGCTTTCCTGATCCACCTCTTCCTAAACAGCAGTGCCTTCTGCCGGGGCCGGCGGGGACGCGGGCTTAGGTCCTCGCTGCCTTCCTCATCCCTCCCCGCCCGGTGCGACTTTGGGGGATACGGGATCGCCCAGGGTGGCTTCTGGGTCCTCTCTGTTTCTACTCCTCGCTTTTTTCCCGTTCTCACAGTAAATATTAGGATTTCCAGATTAATCCGTCCCCCTCCTCTCGTCCGGGAGTTGAAGCCAAAAGGTTACCCATCTCGTTCAGGGCGTCCCGTCCCGTCCCAGCCCCCGGACACCGGCCGGGAAGTTTCTAGCTGGCCCGCCTGGAAGGGAAGGGAAGTTTCTGCAGGGACAGGTGTAGGACAGCAGAGGGTGGGAAAAGGTCAGATTTTGCTCTTTCTTCTCGATGCTTCCCGGAGCAGGAGATGTTCCTTGCTCTTGAGCACGACTCTAAGGGTGAGCAGGATTTGGCCCCGAGTCAAGGCGGGGGGGCTGCAAAACAACACGTCGTTTTGGGAGGTTTTGCGTCTCACCACAGCAAGCCCTGTCTCCGACAAAAGGTGGAAATATGGGTGAGAACCTTGCTGTGTAGGTAGATTCCCATAAAAAAAACCCCAAAACCAAGGCAAAGTGGGGCTGGATCTGTAAAGCCATCCAGCAGCTGGGGCTGCCCCCACTCCACAAAGGGCTGCGCGGTGCAGTGTCCATCCCGCAGGCCCTGCAGGCCGGCGGGGTACGGGGGTGCAGGCAGGGGCCGGAGGGTTGGGGCTGGTCGGCCCCGCACCCCGAGGCGTGGGCAGGCAGGGCTCTGCGTGCCGCACGGCGGGGGAGGGGGAAGCAGGGAGGGGGCTAGGCCCCCCCTTAGGGCACAGCCCCGACGTGCGGGGCTCATGTCTGCCGGCCAGTGCTGCCTCGGCCAGCTCGCCCCTTCTCTGAGAGCCGGGTAGGGGCACGGGGCGGACGGGGGGAACGAGGAGGAAAAGTGCTTGTGGCTCGTCCTTACAGCATGTCACCTCTGCAGAGCAGGCACGGGTGGGCTTTGTGGCCGGGGCTGCAGCCAGGCTCGCGGTGACACAACAGTCCCTGGGGAATTTGTACTCAGGACCGAGCTGCCCGCCTGTTCGGTTGATCTGGCACTCAAAAGAGCACCATGATCCCTCTAAAGTTCACTTCCCTTAAGATAAGATCTGTCCTATAGATCTTATAATGATGTCCTCTGGACCTGCCCTGATGTCCGAGTTCCAGCTTTAGCTCAGGGTGTTTCTGTCCTGCTGCTCGAGCAGTCCTGCTTTCTCCCTGGAAAGGCTCCGGGTTCATCCAGCTCCTGAGTTCAGAAGGTAGCCTAGAAGGGGATGCCCTTACTGTAGCCAGGTGGGTTGGAAAGGAAATAATAATAATTAAAAAAAAAAATGGCCCTGCAAAAGCTGATGTTGCCACGTTTGAGAGCTTGCCGAGAGGCCAGCTTATCTGGTCGAACACGGCTCAGGCCGCTGCCAAGAAGCAGGAGACCTCGGTCAGCCCTCGAGGGGCATCCATAGGAGCTCAAGCTGCCAAAGGGCTGCACAAACAGGCATTCAGGTTTTCAAAACATTCTGGGAGATGCGCGGAGCTCGGCCGGGTCTGGCCCTGCTCCCCTCCTCTTCCCCGTTTCCCCGCCTCCCCGCAGTCATGTGGCGGCCCCCACCCGCCCCCCGCCCCGCTCCCCCCACGCACTCGACCGGGGCTCACACCAACTTCACCTAACAGTGAGGGACACCGAGGGCCAGGTTCTCCTGCACTGCCTGCAAAAGGGAGTGCAAGAGAGCCCTGAGTGAGGGGCGAGCTGAGAGCCATAAGTGTTTGACGAGAAACCATCACAGTATTTTAAATGAGCTTAGGGCAAACCGGTTATGACAATTTTTTTAATTGATAAACTGTTCCAGACGTTTTCTCCCTTGACTGAGAAGTGTCAGAATTGATGGATAACAAGTATGTAGAGATGCAGTGTTTTAAGGAGGTATGAGGAAAGCAGCTTTATTTGGAATTCACACTCTCAGTACATTTGTAAGTAACAGATTCATACTTCCTAACGTTTGTCTCTTCTGTGCACTCCTATTGAGATGGTCATGAATAGGACTGTCAAATCCATTTCGTAGAGCAAGTAGACTTGAAAGTTGAGATATTGTGAGGATGGTGTGTGGTTTAAAATGCCTGCGTAAACATGTTCTGTAAGGATGGAGAGCTAATTGCATCGTCTGTCACTTTTCATCATCTCTACTCAGAAAGATGTACACAAGGATGTATCTATAGCTAGCTACCTAAATATCTGCCTTGTGTTACAGAGGAAATATGGTGAGAGCCAAGCAGAGCCAAAATACGTAGCTGCAGCCAGCCCAGAGTACGTGAAGCTGTGAGAAAAATGTCCCCTATGCAGTTATGTGTGTCCTACACTTCAATCTTACAGCTTCCGATCATTGGCTGGTAGCTTCTGTTAGTAGGGTAGATGGGTTGACATTGCCAAATGGTTTCTTCTTTTGCTACTTAACATGAAACCTATTGATCATCAATACTGTTAAATTTTTTTATGGAGATGCAAAATCCCACTCTGGGAGCTTTACCTGGCGCGTATGTGGTAAAGTATCCACTGGCAAGTTGCAGCAAGTTGATGTATTAAAATGCTGAGAGTTTGACACGATGGGTAGAGGATTAATTGTTGCTTTATTTAGTAAGACTGCATGTTTATTTGTATGTCAGGGTCCAAGCTCTGTGGTCATACGGTGGGCAGATATTTACAGCTGTGTTTTTCCTTCTTGAGGCAGAAGAATCTTTTCCTATGTTTCATTTACTCTTCTGGGGTTCACAATCCCCTTCTTAAAAACTTAAGTAGATGCTTCCTTCTGTGCTGAAGCCCTAAGCTTTTCTAAACCTGTAAGGCCACAGCGTGCAACGCTGCAGCCCTGGCCCACGCATCCACCCCTCGCGACACGAGCCTGCAGGCCTGGTGTTTCCTTCAGGTGAGACACATCAGGACAGAGTCGGTTGGGAATGTTTTGCGATGCTTTTCTGTCAGGCCAAGGATGGGGGTTTTACTTAGAACTCGCCGGCAAGTGTACGTGAGAGAGAGGGAGAGGGGAAGGGAGAGAGACTCCCTCTTCTGGGTTAGACACTCAGGCTCAGCCTGAGCATCACCATGTCTCACATTGCTCTGGCAGCCAGTAACCGGATAACCGCTGGAACTTGCCAAAGGAGGGAAGGGGACGGGGAGCCTTCCAGGAATCCTTTGTCAGGGCTCAGGCAACGGTACAATGTCCCGAGCGCCAGGCCAAGGCGCACGCCTACCAGCGAGCCGGCGGTGCGGCCCTCGGCGGCGGCTGCAGCCGGGGGAGGCCCCGCGCTGCCAACAAGTGTCAGGGACCCGCGGGCCACTCGGGCCCGCCGCCGCGGGGGGCGTGGGGCCGCCTGGCCTCCCGCCGCTCCGGCCTGCCGGGGTCCCGGGGGGCTCAAACGGGGGAGAACCCCGTGGGCCGCCCCCCGCCTCGGGGCAGGGCAGCGGGCACAGACAAAGGCCGGGGCAGGCGGCCGGGGCAGGCGGCCGGGGCTCTCCCACCCCACCCCCCCCGCCTTGGCTTTGTTTCCCCACGGCCGAACCGGCGGCGGAAGCTGGGCAGCGGCCGGGCGGCGCGGCCCGGGGGAAGACCCCGGTCAGGGCCTCCCGCTGCCGTGTCCCCGGCCCGGGCCGAGGGGCGCCGCAGGGCTGGGCGGGGGGACCGGGAGGGGCGGGGGGAAGGGGGCCGCCCGGCGGCGGCGCATGCGCAGTCCCTCCCCTGCGCGCACCCTCCCCGCCGCACCGAGCGATAACCCTTCCAGTCAGCCGCGGGACCTGTCATTCGTGACGTCACCCGGCGGCAGCCAATGGGAGCGCGCGGCGATTGTTTGGCCGGCGGGGCCGGTGCCGCGGCCCGGAGGCGGCGCGCGGCCGCCCGCGCCCCGTCCCGTCCCGCGGCCGCGCCGCGCCGCGTGGGGCTGCCCGCCGGCCCCGCGGGAGGACGGGCCCCGCGGGGTGACCCCCCGGCCCGCCGCCGCCCAGAGCGAGCCCCCGCCGAGCCCGCCCGCTGGCTGCGCCTCCCGCGCGCCCCGCCGCCGGGGCGGTGGGACAGGGAAACTTTTTGCGGGGAGAAAAAAAAAAAAAAAAAAAAGTTGTCGGCCCCCCCACCCCCCCCCCCGTCTCTGTGTCTCTCTCCTCCCGCTGTCAGGTGACTTTTTAGCGTTAGAAGCTAATAACCGTGGATGCTCCGGGCATCCAGTGATGGACCCTGCTGCTCTCTCCAGGCGGAACGCGGCGCTGAGATCAGTAGACTTGGCGGGGGCTCCTCGCCGCCACCACCGCCACCCCCCCCAGAGCATGACAGGCTTCCCGGGCTTCGCCGGGCACCCCCACGCCACGGCGCCCACGCCGCCGGGGGAGCACGCCGCCGAGTCCCGCCTCGGGCCGCACCCGCTCCGGCCAGAATACATGGGGCACCGCCACCATCCTCCTCCTCATCCTCCTCCTCAGCATCACCCAGCGGCCCTTAAGCTCAGCCCTGCCCCTCATCCCCACCACCACCTCCACCACCACCACCACCACTATCATCATCATCATCATCATCATCATCATCATATGGCAGGCCAAGCCGAGGTGGTCTCTAGTCAAACGGGAGCGTTTGGCCCGGCGCAGTCACCAGCAGTCCCTTACCCCGTCTCTCACCCAGCCCAGGCTCTGGCAGCAGGTAGGGACTTCTTCATACGCAGAGACCTGCCGGCCCCACTCATGCCAGGGCTGACCGAGCAGCACCCCGCTGCAAGTTCTCACCACGGACTGTTTGTCTCAACAACAGGTAGCTACCCCGGACACCATGGTCACCACCACCACTCAGAAGCTGGGAATCCCTCTCTATTCACTGGACTCCATGAGCAGCCTCCCCATGCAGCTCCAGGTGGCCATCTAAACGGACAGATAAGACTGGGGTTACCTGGAGAAATGTACGCCAGGTCTGAACATTTCAGTCAAGTACCAGCCTCCAGGACAGATCCTTTTGCTGCTTCTTCGCTTCATAGCTACGGTGGCATGAATCTGAACGTGAACCTGGCTCCACACCACGGCCCGGGTGCCTTCTTTCGTTACATGAGGCAGCCCATCAAACAGGAACTCATCTGTAAGTGGATTGAGTTGGACCAGACTCCCAAAAAATTATGCTCGAAAACTTTCAGCACGATGCACGAGCTGGTGACTCATGTCACGGTGGAGCACGTTGGAGGACCCGAGCAGTCCAATCACATATGTTTCTGGGAAGAGTGTCCAAGAGAAGGGAAACCTTTCAAGGCCAAATATAAACTTGTAAATCACATCAGAGTCCACACAGGTGAAAAACCTTTCCCCTGCCCTTTCCCAGGCTGTGGCAAAGTGTTTGCCAGATCAGAGAATCTCAAAATACACAAAAGAACTCATACAGGTCAGTATGTAAAGCTCTCTTTACTCTCTCTGTGTGTTATTCAGCATACTGTTTTGCTTTATTTTGTTTTTAATGTATCCTTTGCGTTGTTATTGAATGCACGCCAAGTACTTCTGGAAAATAAATTCTCAGATTTGTTTGCTTCTTTACCGCTTGGAGGAGGGGGGAGGATAGGAGGGGGAAAAAAGGAAGAGCGAGAACAAATCTCAGAATTCTCGTCCATATTTTTCTCTGGTTGTGCAGAGAGGCTGCTGTAATGTTTATGCGGGTAGATCTGTGTAAATATCGAGTGATATAGCTACTATTTCTGCTTATTCACACAGGCGAGGGTGGGTTGTTGTTTTTTTTTTTTTTTTTTTGGCAATTTAAAGTAGTTGGGGAAAAAATGAAATCATTGTGCAAGCTCACAAATTAAAAGTGAACAATAGAAGTTACTACTTGTCTAGTCAGTTTTGACTGATGTCGCTGAGATGCTGCTGCTCGAACATTGTGAGAATAACACAGCTGCGACCTTTTCGTTCAACAGTTTTGTTTTGGGCAGAGGGAGTTTCAAATGTTTGATCTGAATAACATTGACATTTTTAATGAGCATTCCCTTCCAACGACTCTCTGCATTCGCAAATATGGGGAGCTGCAAGTTCTGATTCTCCTCGGGAGGGGAAAAAAAAATAAAGGAGAAGAAAACTCGGTATTGTTTCGGCCTGTACGTTTTGAAATGTCATTTGCAGATCTGTTAAGCGAAACTGGGACATGTGTCAGAAACATCTGTTAGTTCTAGTTAACAGAAAATGAAGTAACTCGATGGACGATCTTGCAAAACTACGTTTGAAATCTTCCGGCCAGGAAAGCATTTATAATTAATGAAATTGCAAGTAGAAAGTTTTCACACTTCCAGAAACAGCTTGTGAAGTTGTATTAATTAGTTTTGCAGACGGTGTTTGTAGTCTGTAGCGCTGGCCCTTTTTTTTCTTTTTTTTTTTTTTTCCTCTGAAGAAGAAGATAAGAAATAAGCCCTTTTTGGAAAATTTAATCTGTTCCAGTGTAGGGTTTTCCACCTCCCACCCCCTTCTGTACAGCCTTATGCACTGCGAGGGAAACTACATAATCCTATTGTAAGATCTGCTTACAGCCAAACGATTTTTTTCGCCTTCCAGTTCGTAAAACTCCCCTTCCCCCATGCTCGGTGCAGGGCTTGACCTTCCAGGAGTTGCATTTTTACGATATAACTCGACGTGATATAATTTGCAGAACGTACACTAATTTCGTGTCGCTATCGTCTAAACATAGCGCGGAGGTTTTACAGCGACCGTCACTCGTCACCTAATTATTTTTCCAGCGCTCTATGAATAGCTCGTCTGTGTGCGGGGGGGTGGGGGGTGGGGGGGGGCGATGGCAAAGTTGTGCTCCTCTGCTGCCTCCTCGGCCCCCTTTTTCCAGGAGAAAGGAGTATCCCCGGGTCACATAACTTGTATCCGAGCCAGCCTCTTGTCGGATCAGCACAGGTACAGCCATTAACCGGGAGAGCTCATCCCCTAATGACAGTGTTTTTCTTAAGTAAACAAACTTTTACTGCTCTTTAACGGCCTCACTGTTTGAAGTCTCTGAAGCAGAAAATGGTTAAATTCTTGGGAAAACTGACCTACATCGGAGAGGCAGGTTCAGGGCAAACGCGAGATCGGAGGTTTGCGTTTATTAAACATCATTCCGCACGTCTGTACTTTTCGCTTTAACTTTCCCGGTGATTAATTGCTGTATTGTGAAAACTCCTGCAGGGCCTTTATGGTTCCACCGTTTCTATTAAACACCCAGAAGTTGTCAAAAACGCAATGTTTCTGAAACCCTAATAGAACTCGCTACGAATTATTCATGAAGACAGTTCTAGATTCAACAGGAAAATTATTGCCTCCTCAAATATTAATGACTTCTGATTTCTCCGAGGCTGGGGAGCAAGGCAGAGGGATTTCTGGCGATCTGCGAATTTTCCGGCTTGGAGGATAAGGCCGTACGGGCGGCGGCGGCGGGACGAGCAGGACGGGCAGGGACCACTTCGCCGCCGTCTCTGCGGGCCAGGGACAATGGTGCGAGACGTGGGACGGAGCCCCTCTCCCTCCCGGGCGGCCCCCGCCGCCCCCGCGCCCCGCCAGCAGCCCCGGGGGCCGCCACCTCCGCCACCCCCCCCGCCACCCCCCCACCCCTCCCCGGAAAAGTTGGTAAATACCTTAATCCACTCCCGGAGACGGGGGATTATGCCACAATTTCCAAGCTGAGTTTCACTGAACACTTTTGCCCAGCTACAAGTGTGGGGGTAAAATGGCGGTTGAGATCCTGCGCTTCTCCATCGCCCGGGGAACTTTCTGCGTGGCTGCACCTCCGTGCTCGGGCTGCGGCAGCCAGGACCTGTAAAATGTCCTCTCCCTGCCGGGTAGGGATTTCCACGTAAGAAAACCTGCTCTCGCGAAAGGAATACTTGCAAATGGCTCGGGTGGCTCCTCTTTATTGAGGCGTTCAGAGAATGCAAACCGGGCAGCTGAGAAAATGCTGCCCTCTTCCCAGTTGAAACCTGACTGTACGGAGGGACCTTTCAGTGGTTCTTTCGGGGGCTTAAGCGAAGTTGAACAGTTTTCAACTCTCGGGAAAGCGGGATGCGCCGCAGCCCGCCTTTACCTGAATGTAACTCACTTTGCACAAGCGGAGTGCTTATGAGGATGGCTTTCCCTGGGGTCTCCTAACTTACTGCTTGCTTGTACTACACTAATATCCTTGATTTGTTGTCTCAACTTAGATGCTGAAGGTCAAATTGTTGCCTTACGTGAAGCTGTAATTAGATTATATGCGTGCGTGTGTCTATGCATATGCACCGCTGTATGTCGACAGGATTTGGTTACAGGATCCGCATCGTTTTCTCAAAGACCTTATTTTTAACCTCTTTCCCCCTTCCCTCTAAAGCCAGGTATTTACCCATCCTCTGTGCAAGCGTTAGTGGTGCAGGATGTGAGAGCTCCTCATTGATTATTACAGTGCGGAAAGGACATACTTAAAACGCGGAGTCATGAGCTTTTTCCCACCCACCTTGCATAAAGTGCATTCATGTGAAATATTTGGAATGCCTTCCTTTATGTGCCTCTGCTCGCAGCCGAGCACGAGGTGGGCTGCGTCCCTCCGAAATTTAATGGTGACGAACTGAGAGGGGGAAAACAAAAATCCCAGGAAATGCAGAAGAAAAAAAAAAAAAAAAAAAACCAAACAAAACCACAACCAAAACCTGGAAGCTTTTACAGATACTGGAAGTCCTTTCGACCACATACGCCATGATGGTGAACACAGTGGCTTTGTTTGCTCTCTACGTTTAAGGTTCGGCCGTGTATTTTTGTGGTATCCTCTGCGCCCTGCTACTTTTTGGGGTTTGACGGATAAGGAGGTTATTTTCATATTCGGTTGGTGCAAGACCTGGGCACTCCTTGGCGAGCAGGGTTTTGCAGTTTGCTATTATCAGCGACGATGATGTAGTCATAATTTCATCCCGAAGCTGTCTGTGGCGTGTTTCACTGAAAAGCTCTATGCTGTGTGCCATGCCCGGTCCACACGATCAGAGGTTAAACTTTCACACGACTCCAGCAACATGATTGTATTTCTATTATGCTTAACGTCACTTATCATATTACCAGACAAATTAATCCCGATTGCAATTCCTTCCATGACTGAGTAGGTTCAAATGAAAAGGGAATACTACCCTCACGACAGTGCCATGCACCGGCCTAGTCATCCTCTCGCTGAATCTCTAGCGTTTTGCCCCCCACAATCAATGTCTTTTTGAAAGATTTTGTGCCTTAACGCACGGTATCAGCAAGCCGGGGAGCGGGGAAAGGAGGGGGGGCTGCGGATCTCGCACGGGATTGTAATCAGCGCAAGAATGGAGTGGATGAGATGTGATCTAGCCAGGTTATGAATAACATTTCCACGTGCACCTGGGGGAGTGTGAGAGATTTATTTAACGTAAAAAACCTTCCTAGGGATACATCACTGACCGCTCTTTCTGCAGGACGTCGGGAGTCTGCGGGGACAGCGCACGCTGTTTGCTCAGAGCGAGCACTTGGCCTCTAAGTTTTCCTTATCGCGGGGCTTTGTCTTTTGCACAGGCCCCCACGTAGATACGCAGGGCAGGGGAAGTGGGAGGAGGAGCTGCCCGGGCAGGGCGCTCCCGGTGCCGAGCCGGGCGGGCACGGAGCGGCGGCGCCGGGGGAGCTCGGTGAGGCTGGCGGGGAAGGGCAGGCCCGACGGTGCGGGGGCAGGCGGAGGCCGGAGGGGAGCTGCCCCGGGGTGAGGAGCCGTTCCGGGGCCGGAGAGAGGGGCCCCGGGGGGCTGCGGGCTTGGGGGGTGCCGGGGTGAGCCGCTCCCTGCCCCGCGGCCGCTGTCGCTAATGGCTGTGCTCGCCCATTGCCTCCTGCAGGGGAGAAGCCGTTCAAATGTGAATTCGAGGGCTGTGACAGACGCTTCGCCAACAGCAGCGACAGGAAGAAGCACTCGCACGTCCACACCAGCGACAAGCCCTACAACTGCAAAGTGAGAGGCTGCGACAAGTCTTACACCCACCCCAGCTCCCTGAGAAAACACATGAAAGTGCACTGCAAATCCCCTCCTCCCAGCTCTGGCTACGAGTCCTCCACGCCCTCCTTGGTGTCCCCCTCCTCGGACTCCGGCCGAGAGCCCCCCGCCTCCTGTTCCCACGCCGAGCCCTCCGCGCCCGCGCAGCCCGCCGCCAACCTGAGCGAATGGTACGTGTGTCAGGCCGCGGGGCTCCGCGGCCCCCCCGCGCCCCCCGCCGCCCCCCCGCCGCCGCGCCCCCCCAGCGAGCCCCGGCCCCGCTGCTAGTGCGGGCGGCGGCGGGGGCCCTCGCTCGGCCGGGGCCGGGGGCGCTGCGCCGGGCGCGGGGAGGCCGGGCGGGCGGGTAGGGCAGGCGCGGGGCCGGGGAGGGACGCGCCGCGCAGCGCACGGGTGGCCGGCGGCGGGCCCCAGCCCGCGCCCCCGGCACGGCGCACACCGGAGGCTGCTCCCCTCGGCCGGGGTGATGCCGCCCCCTCCCGCCGCGCCGCACACCCCCCTCTGCCCGTCTTGCTCCAGTCTGTTTACAAGCCCGCTGATTTGCATCCCCGTCCCTTCCCTCCCTTTCCCCTCCCAGAAGGACCAGAGTGGTTTCGTACGGAGTTTGGCTGTACAGATTCTCTCCTGTCAACAGTACTGTGCGCTGCAGTGTTCTGTTCGCCCACGTTTTCCTGTCAGTGTGTTTTTTTAAGGGAAAAAAAATATTAAAAACCTACTATTTGTTACCGGATTGTACAAAATGGATCCATTAAATTCTTTGATTAATTAACCCGTTCGATGGACGTTTCTGTAAAGAATTTACTTCCTTCTCCCTCTTGCTGTATATAAATACGTGTATATATATATATATATATATGTATATATATTTTCCCCCTCCCAGTAGTCGCTAATAAAGAAAGGCCCGGGGGGGGATGTGATGATTGACTGTCCATTTTAGCTCCCACTGGTAATGACTTCTAATACCCAAACATGCCCGTCCCCACCCCGAGCGTGGCTCCTGTTGAATCGTGGGCGCTGGGGCTCCCGGGGGGGCGGCGGGGGGGCAGATCCCGCTCGGTGACGTCACGGCCGGGGCCGGGGCCGGGCAGCCTCCCGGCAGCGCGGGCACCTGGGGCCGCTGCTCCACGGCGTCTGCCCTGCCGGTGGTGCCGGTGATAAATGCTTGTACCTGTCCGGCAGCGCAGGTTTAGCCCCTTCACCTTGCCCCGAGCTCCCGGCCAGACCCGACGCAAACCTTCACTCCTCTGGTTCAGAGAAAAAAAGAAGGAGGGGGGAAAAAAAACCCAAATAAATAAACAAAAACCCTCCACTGGGGTAGCTTGAAACTGCCGAATGGTGCCGGTTTAATTACTTTAATGATGTTTAAGAATACCAGATAGTATAGGCAAATAAACAGCATGGGCTGCTGGAAGAGATTTCCATGGTTTGCTGAGTGCAGACAGAAGGCTGCTGTAGCCGCATCTTCTCGTGTCTGGTACATCACGTCTGCACCCAGGTGACTGGGGATGGTGTGTGTACAACGGTACACACACATGCAAGCGCGCGCGTAAATGTATATATCTGTAAATACAAAAGCGACAGGAAAATAAATAGCTGGTCAGTGGCTAAAAACACCCCCACGCCCAGCGCCTCCCCGGCTGACGCAGCTTCATTTTCCTCCCAAGGCACCAAGTAGGGGTTCCCTTCCTCACTCGCCCAAACTCGACAACTTCTGTATTCAAATACCTCGAAGAGTGACAACAGCGTGTCGCTACCGGGAATAGACGTAGGGAATTACCTAGGCGAGAGAAATGTGCGAGACAGGAGCCTAAACTAGGGAGGAATCGTGCCCCTCTGCAGCCCCTGAAACTTGTGTCGTGGAAATAGAGAAGTAGAGAAGCCAGCTGCGGGCAGGGAGGATGTTTCCATCGTGTCCCGAGATCTGTTTATTCCTTTATTTCTCTATTTACAGAAGCATTTGGATGTGCAGGTTAATCACGTTTAATTTTTCATTTGCTTGTTACAGATGTCTACCCCGTTGCTCTCAAGGTAATCTAGACAGACGCAGCTGAAAGCCTGAATCTTATGCCTTAGACATCAAAGCAAGCTCGCACAAAGAAGTATTTCTTCACAACGGTGAATCTTCATGGTAAGTTAGGATTTCTATGGCAATAGGCAAGTCATACTTAAATAGTGAAAGGCGAAGTCTGGAGCCCGTCCAGTCTTTTCATTAAGGACATAATATTTACATCTAACAGGCCCTTTTTCTTGTGTATACAAGTATATATTTTTGTTTGACGCGAACTAAATCATTTTCATTTAATTTCCGGTAAACAAAACCCACGCGAACAGGGCACTTGTTCCAGACCATAATAAAAATGGATAAGACTGTCAGGAAGAAAAGGCCCGCTTGAACCGTCGCCTCGGCTCACTTTTGTTTCTGCTTTCTGCCGGGATCAGAGAATGCGTTTGGGATTTGAGGCCGAGTTTCTAAAGGCAAGGAAATGGTTTTTAAGGGGGAAAAGAAAAGGAGAAAGGTCTAATCAAGCTCGGGTTGTTCAAAGGCCCTGATTTTGGGGTTGAAAGTGTGAGTTTTATGGTGCATCAGCATGCCACGTTAGGATCGCTATGGTAATGAGGAAAGCAATAGCAAGCGGCCTTCAAAGGAGGCACACTCCATTTGAGACAGTCTATTAAGATACATTTGCACTGACCTTTGGTTTCATGCTAGCTTAATACACTCAATCTGCTCCCCGCTAGAGATATACTTCCTCCACCTCATGCGCTTCGGAGGAGCTGGGGCTCGCTGGGCTTCGCCCTCCCCCCGAGGCCGGCTCCACTCCGCCGTTGTGGCCCCGCTCTCCTTGCCCCCAACGTCAGGGGCTGCCAGCCAGGCTCGGGGTGAGCTCCCGGCCCCCCTCCCCAGCATTTCTGACCAGCTCCCAGCAGCAAAGCCCGGCCACGCCGCCCGAGACGTGCTCCGCTCACCTCCCCCCTGCCCAGCCCTCGCAGGGGGTAATAGGATGGGGACGGAGGAGACCCCCCCTCCTCGGGCCGCCTCGGCCCCAGGGCGTAGGTGTGCGGGTGGAGGTTCCCCTAGGAAAGCGGGCCGCGGGCCGGGGGAGTTGCCCGTGCCCCCCGTCGCACCCACCCGGCCCGCCCGGAGCTGCGCGGCAGCGAGCAGAGGCTCCGCGGTGCGGGGGAACTTGACACCCGCACGGCCGGGGCCATGGGCGCTGGGCCATGGGCCCAGGAAAGTTAGAAGTCCATGTTCCAGTAATTGTCTTGTTGTTTATTTTATCCAAGTACCCTGGTGAATAGGGGAAAAATAAACATGATGAAAAAAAATTCAAACAGTTGAGTCGTCTTTAGTGCCAGCCCTTGTGGTTGAATAAAAAGGATGGTCCAATTTCTATTGAGCTGAGAAATCTTTGAAGTGGGAGTTATTATCTGAGAAATTCCTGCTCGTCGTCCTAACAACGCTGATGAAACGTAAAAGGTTCTTTGTCAGCGATTTGTTCTCCTCTCTGTCAAACTCACCCAGCCCGTTAGCTTTAAACCGTTTCTAAAGAGATAAAATCAAACTTTTAAAGATAACTTTAGGGGCCCAGAGGGTGCAGAAAATACCAAACTATCGAATCCTGTGTATAGACATACATCTGGATATATGTGTCTGTGTCTGTGTGAAACTCTGTCTGTGTACAGATCTCCATAGATGTCTGTATGACCTTACTGTTCGAAAGTTGAAATGATGTCCATTTTTTTGCATTTTATCCTCTGAACTTTTCCGTCTAATAAATTATTCCTACACATATGCTGCACAGAATACGATTCTTGGGAGAAGGCAGAAACGTTGGGTTTCATTAACACCAGTATGTGACCAACAAACGTTTTCTTTCCAGTAGAGTGAAAGCAAGAGCATAGACATAAGAGTGAAGGCTTTGATCATTTTAACAGTCCGAATACCTATTAAGCATGTATATACTGCAATGTATCGAAGTTGTTAACGCATTCAAAGCGATGGCTTCCATATGCTCTCATGTTTTATTGTCCGTAAGTGTAAAGATAGTCAAATTGCATCCCTTTCGTATCTTCATTTTATAAACATCACGGTGTATACTGAAATGATTCCCCGATCGAGCTTTATTTAGTAGTTTCTCATTGGAGATCATGCAATGCTCTGCTCCTGACGCCAATTCCTTGAAGTTGTAACTCATCAGTGTACTTCTGTTTTAGTTGCTACAGAATGATCTGAGCCCAATCCTGCCATGCTAAGCAACCCCATTAATTTAATGGGACTTTTCCTGAGTAAAGACCGAGTCAAACTGCAGTGGAGTGGGTATTTTATTATTCTTAATAATAATAATTTTGGAGCTTGTCATATTTATGGGAAAATCTACCACATCCCTTGTGAACTGTACAGAGAAGAAGCCTCTGAAAACGTAGCTCGCAAAAAAACCATTTGCAATGTTGATATGCTGTATCTCTTTCCAGACTTCTTATATTCCGTATTTTCCTTCATCACACGTTTGATAACGAAGGAACGTTCTGTTGTGTGTTTGAACATACTATTTATTTTTAATATTTGGATTTTTTTACAATAAATATTTATAAACGTTTCAATTCTATGGTTATTTTTACAAATGTGCACTTTTAAAATATGTGTTTGTACTGATGATACCGAGCCATTCCTAAAACACTGTGTAATCAACCTTGTCTTTCTGTTGGTTTTTATATTAGTTGAAAAAAAATTTCCCCAAACCGGTGTACGATTAATGTGGTGTACAATCAAGTACTAACGCGTGTTTTTTCTTGGTCTTTAACCTCTTTTAATGTTAATCGTTTTAGGTTGGCGTTTGCATTAAAAGAACAAAACAAAACACTTCTTTGGCTTCATTTCTGAGATAACGTTTTTCAGATCGGAGGTTTTAAATGAATCGTGCTTCAAATATTGGCGGAGGTGCAGACTGTGAAAACAGAGCCCGGTGTCACCCCAGTGGAGCCTTATCCCTTTGTCGTCCCCCCCGGTTACCCCTGCAGTGGCACCCTGCCCCCCCCCCCCCCCCCCCCCAGGCAGTGTGCCGTCCTGGGGTCACTCACACCCCGGGTACCGGCGAGGTTTTCCAGCCGAAAGGCTGCTTCTCCCCCCCGCCCCCAAGGAGTTATTGTTCGAGCAGAGCGGGTGAGGGATGAAACTGTTTGTTTGAAGAATTTCCCCCCCTCAAAATGAGTCCTTGTCACAGTGACACTTTTTCTAAGGTTCCTGGGAGGATTTAGAGCGGTTTACTTCTTTTTAAGAGGGAAATGCACTCGTCAGCTAAAGTAATCTGAAGGTAAGCCTTCTTCGCCTTGCTTGCTCCCCTAACCGATTGTAATACGTTGCAGGGTTTCGCAGCTCCCGAACATGCCCGGAGTTTTTTTCTTCGCGTGACTTTTTAAACCTCAGCTTTGCGATTTAGAGGGATGCAGCGGCCCTGGGCGCAGAGATGGTCCTAACCCCGGCGGGCGCAGCGCGCATGCGCGCTGCCGTGAGTCCTTTTAAAAAAGGAAAACTTGAAAGAAGTTGCCTAACACAGAGAGATGACAAAAAGTTGGCTTTGGCTGGTAGGAATATTGTCAAAAAAGACTACATTTTATTACGGAAAGAGAGAGAGAGAGAGAAAGAAAATGATTAAAGAAAGAAAAGAATTCGAGAAAAAGAACCGAAGGAAAACATTTTCGCTGGTCTGTAAAAGACAAAAAATGGCCCATAAAGGAAAGGAGGGCTAACAGTACATGCTAATTAAAGAATACAATTCTATGGTCTATAATGATTGAGCGAAGACATGTACTTATTACACTTGACTGTCAACAAGGGAAGGAATGTCCCCTCAGACAACATGGTGAGAGACGTGTGGGCATTATTAGTGGTCCTTTTATAGACATTGCCTTTTCTTTCTCAATGCTGACAAACCATTTTGGAGGGAACCATCCCCTGTTGCTTCCTATCATCGATCCCCATGCAAGCCCCTGCATTGTGCAAGTGCATTAATTAAAGACCATTCATTTAACAAAAGAACATTGTAAGTTCAGGAAAGGAAGATTAGAAATATGAATCAGTAACTGAGACCCGTTTCCACCGCCTTATCGGAGGAAGCGGAGGGGAAGGACGTGCAGCGTGCGGTTAAACCCACCGCACCTCCCCAGCCTGACACACACACACACACACACACACACACCCCAGCTCGGCCACCATTTAGGCTCTTTGGGACAGAAAACCTGAAATGGATTACAACTGGGGGTAAAAAAACCAAAAACAAACAAACAAACAAAAAAAGATTGTTGTCAAGTGTCTGATATGTCGGATTGCTCAGCCCACCCCTGCCCCCCGCCAGCCTGCCCGCTCCCAGGGCCCGCAGCGCCCCGCACAGCCGCCGCTTCCCGGGGCCGGACCCCCCTCTCCCCGGGAGCCACTGCGTCCAGGGCTGGTGTGCGTCTGTGCACACAGCCCCACGCACATTTGTTATGTCAACGGGTTTTTCCAGCTGCGCGTAGAGGCACAGACACACAGACGTGCGCTCATCCCTCCCCATCCCTTCGCTGCCTAGATTTTTCCAGTCCGAAGGAAAAAACAGCTGGTCCCCCAAAGCCGGTCGCGACACGGGCGTGACTTGTCGTGAGAAGGTAGAAGGAGAGAGTAGGGATGCGGAGGTTGTGCGGGAGTGGGGGAAGGAGAGAAGTCGGATTCCCAGTATCACCCACATGACTTGCTAAGCGGCTCCAGCTTCTCTAAAACCTCTGGGCCATATGTTAGTTTATTTACACCCTTTGTCTTTTCGTGTGTCGCCTGGTGAAAGAATATTCCTGGGATATAAATGAAAGTAAGCTAGGGTAAACAAACAAGGGGAGCGCCTGCTTAAGGGATATGTAACATTTCTGAGATCTCAACAGAGCACGTCGTTCCCATGGTTATAATGGGGCCAGGATAGCAATTAAAGCTTTTAGTTAAAAACCCCAGATTTTTAATGCTGAATGACACATTGACTCCATTTTCTGAAGGATGATTTAGAGTTTTTGCAGGATTACACTAGGGGAGGAGAAGGAGGGAGGATGACAAAAGTCACCGCAAAACCAACTCTTTAACAGTATTAAAAAAAAAAAGAAAAAAGCGCCATAACAGATTAAGGTGTTCCTAATGATGGCTAGAGCTCAGAAAAACCTCTGCAGCTTTCCCATGAGGCTGAATATGTTCCAGCTTCTGCATTTGGAGCTACCCAGCTCCCAGGCGAGGACCGCGCTGGCTCGCCTGGATTAGGCGACGAGAACCCGCGGCTTCGGGCACCAGCTCCCGCGCTTGGAAATCCGCGCATCAGTTTCATCTCCCTGTTCTCCAACCGCGGCGTCAACCCCATGGCCGGGCTAGAGCACGCCGGGCTACGAGGAAACCTTTTTCTTAAAATACACAGGACGCCCTAACAAATGGGCTGATTTTTTTTTTTCTTTTCCCCCAAGTCAATGTTACGCAGAGGATCGGCTCATCACTGCTGCAAAGCCTGCCTGCAGGTCACTGCGCTGCTGTGCGCTCCCAGGGGCAGCCCCCCCGGGGTGCCGGGGAGCGCCCCGAGAACGGGAGCCGGGCTGAGCCGTGCGGGGCTGCGCTGCCCCCCCGGGCCGGGGACACCCCCCAGGCCTGCTCTGGGTCCCTCCTGCCCTCGCCCTGACTCGCTGCCGCTCCTGGGGGTACCTGCTCCAGCCCGCCCTGAAAGCTAGACAAAAGCGCGGATCCCCCCCTTTCCCTTCCCCTCCACCCAGCTGTTTTGGGAAGACACACACACACACAAATTTATTCTCCAACTTTTGACTAGTCACTGCTGGATTAAATTATCCTCTGCCCTGGGGGGGGCAATAGTGAAGCAATAGTAGTAGCTCCTTGCTCCACCGCCTCTCCTGAGAGCGGCTGGGAAACAGGGTGCATCTGAACTTGGGCAGAACTGGGCTGCCCTCCCGCAGCCCTCCTTCCCTCGTCCCCCCGGGGCCGGGGGTGGCCGGGCTGGGAGTCCCGGAGGGGGGGAGTCCGAGGGAGGTTTCAAGGAGGGAGGTTTTGTTCTCCCTACCTGAGGACAGATTAATCCTCGCATATACTTGATAAAGATGAAGATCTTGCTGGGAGGACGGGGCGGAGGGAATGGGTGGGAAAAGAAAGAAGGAGTCACTGGATTGTTATTGTCTAGAAAACAGGCCACCTTTAAAAACCTGTTGTAGAAATACAGAGACTCCTTTAAGTGTGAAATATCATTTCATTGTAAATAGTCAAAAAAGAGTCGGTAATCCAACTTCCGGAAACTGTTCTGAATTATTTCAGCAGACTCTTTTAAAAGAGGATTAGCAGGGCTTTAGGGGAAAAATCCTTCTGTTTTATTCAATCTCTGATTTTATGTTATAATTACTAGATGTAAAGACTCGCGAATTAGTATGCAGGCGTCGTTCAGACATTATGCAGGTGCTATTCTAATCATTCAGCTTTTTAATTAAGGAACGAGGTAAGAAAACAGAATCATAAAAACACTTTTGTGAGAGCTGAGAAAATCGTGAGCGACTGCATGAATAAAGCCTTTATACCTTATCCTGACAGGTCAGACACCAATTGCCTGACTTACGACCTTTTCTTGCTGAAACAATGGTTAACAGCTTTCTCACCTTGTTCCCATTATAGCCTTTATTCTCGCGGAGAATTTATGGAAATGGCCCTAAAATGCTTACACTAAAAAGGGATGCAAAAAAGGTATTGCAATTTTAATTGGTGCGTGTCCCGTACAAAGATACTTTCATTCGGGTCGTTCGGGAACGGAGAGTCTCAGCCCGGCACGAGGGTTTGGGTAGACCGAAACGGTTTAAAGCATAAAATTCTCCTCCAGGAGAGGAGGGGACACAAACAAACAAAAAACCCACCCAAAGTTGTCGGAATGCCCGGGCAGCCGCCGCGGCTGGGACGGCGCCGGGTCCCCTTTGTTCAACGCATCAGAAGGCATCGTGCTCCTTGATCCCGCGATGCAAACTTAAAGCCTTTGTGGGGCTTTGTTATTATTATTTAATTTCTTTCCCTCGCCTTCCTCCTCTCCCCTCCTCTCCACCCTCCCCACGCCTGCCACTACTGCATCACGTGTATTAACATATGAATGAAACAACCAGAGCCAATGCACTTAAGGTAATACCTATGCTCCGTTCTCGCCTGATTATCTTTTTATAGAAAGTTACATTAACTAATGACATTTACATAAATATGAATAATTAGCAAGGTGAGTAATTCTGCTCCGGCGGGGGAAGGCGGAGTAGAGAAGTGCCTGAGACTTGCGCCCAATTTTCGGCGCAGCAGACCTGGGCGCTGCTCGCCCTGGCACCGGGCAGGAGGCGCGGAGTCGTCTGCGGGGAGGAGGGGAACTGTCACATTTATATTGTTCTCTCTCTCTCTCCCTCCCCCCTCCCTTAATGTGAAACTTTTCTCTTGTGCCCCTCTTTTATCTCCCCTCCAGACCTCCAGTTCTGAGCAGAGTTCAGTGGCTGTAAATGATAGGTTCCCAAAAGCATCAATCCGCGCTCCTCTAGTACTTGGCCGAGAACAATGCAAGTATTAGGATATCAGCAGCACTCGAAATGATCACGCGTTAAATTATTTTGCTTTCACGGATGAGGGGGCTTTTTTCCAATGTAAATCAAGCGCTTTAGTTATTAAGTCTGAACACTAATCTCCAACAACCTTTACATAATGTGGCAGAATGTGCCACACCACTTCGCACCTGCACTCTGAATAGAGCCGCCTTTTCAATGTAAGACACGCTTGTTGCCCCTGGGCTCCAAAGGAGTTGTGTGAATAAGTCAAGCTTTTTGAATACCCCTACTCGCTTTCTCTTCCTCCTTTGATCACAGAAAATGTCTTCTAATTTGTCCTTTTTCATTGTAACAACGTTTTCAAGTCTCTTTTTATTTTCCAAACCACATATTTATAAAGAACATAAATCGCCCCAGAAAACAAAAGTTCTTTCCTCGCCAACTGGCCGAGTAGCCTATGATCACTTTGTTATTCACAAGGAGAAGGGGAAAACAAGGTTCTCGCAAAGACTGTTGCTTCTCGAGTTTGTCCTAAACAAACGTTTAACTTCGGGACAGGATGCGGGGGGGAGAAACGTGTTTGTTCCCTTCCAAAATAAGGGCAGACCCATTTGACTTGGGGATCTGCTGGCGGTTCTCTCCAGGCTGGTGGCCAGCTGCGCGTCCACCTTCTGGGTACCGGCGCTAAATGGCGTGGCAGAGGGCAGGAGGGACCGCTATCTCTCCTTGCCCACTGGAGTGGCTGCAGCCTCCGCCTGCTTCCTGAGCCCACCAGACAGCTCGGGGCGAAGCCAGCTGTAGCGAGCGGGTCCACACGCATTAATTCTTAGCTGAGCCGCCTACTTTAACGACCTTCGAGGATAATGAACTCTAATTTATAAATCCGCGCAAGATGTCAAAGTTAATAGGGAGCGGAACCGCTGCAAAAAACCGCCGGGCTCCCTCCCCCCACCCGCCACCCCCCTAGCCCCCGAGCCCGGTTTTCCGCCTCGGAGCCGGACAGCGGCCGCCCCGCCGCCCAGTGCGCGGTGCCCGGCCCGGCTGCTCCGGGCTGCCCTGCCACCTCCGCAGCCCGCACCAGCTGCAGGGACAGAGGCTGGAGCCCAGCAGGGATCCCACCTCCTGCCTCCGCCTCGGCCCCGTCTCAGACATTTCCGAGGTGTTTTGCCCGAGTGTCTACTAAGGAGCAGTAGGTTAATGGCATTTTAGTTGTTGGTCTCTCCGCAGGCTGAGCCCAGCCTAGGAGTTTCTCACTCCTCCTTCTCACAGACGGGTTTCCGGACGACTCTAACATCCCTATTCATTAGCACGTTAATCAAGGCTGTAATCCCAGCGAAGAGGTGCCCGTGCATTCCTGCTGCAGCTAAAACCGCCTCTCGAGCGCGCACCTATGCGCAGCGCCCGCTCCCCCCTCCGACTGGCTGCCTCCACCGAGAGGCTATTTTCTTACATTACCGTAGGCTCCGGGTAGGAAAACTAACAAACCCTCCTAATACAGTTTAAAACACTTTGATGTCTTGCCAAGAAACACGCTTCCTTCAAGAGACAAGTCAACATTTGTTTTTCACATTAAATGGCGTTTAGTCGCCACTGAAAAAATGATGCTGAAGGACTACTTTTTAATTCGATGTATAACAACCGCGGGGGTCTAAGAAAAAATAACGGCGAAAGCTATAGACACAAATAACTAAATTACCAAAACGTTAGTATATCTCCTAGGTTCATTAATATGTAACAGACTCCCCAGTTAATCTCCAAAAGCCAGTGTTCCCCCTCTAAAATAGCACTCTGGGACGAATTGTACAGGAGATCAATCACTGCTAATGCAGTAAGGTTTACTGCAAGGGGGGAAAAAGCTATTTACACCTTCAAATAGAAGCTTTTGAGATTTAAGAGTAAGGGTCATACATCACCAAGAATAAATGATTATGAATTGGTAAACGCGCCCTCCAGCCATTAGCTATGCGACGCGATTTATCATTTCTGGGTGTTTTTCTTTTTAAAATCATCTGGCCGTTTGAAAAGAAAAGCATGACGGAGAAAAAAAACACCGCGGGAAAGTTTGTTTTTGCATATACTATAAGTCATCAAAACATGGCTATTCAGAAATAAACGGGGTCACTTATGAACTGCTTAACGAGAGACAATAAAGCCCTTCCATAGTACACTTTTATGACGAAGGGATCGGTGGGCGCCTCCGGCCGCTTCTGCCTTTTTTCCTCTTTTCGTGGCAAGTTACAAATCCGCGAGCCTTGTAAGAAATCATTTACGCCCTAAAAATGAGTTGCCAGTGTCTTTCCGTCGCCTGACATACTCTGAACTTAAATGACAAAAGACGTTTTGCCAGTTTTCAACGATTGCCAGCCGTTAGCCAAGATGCTCACGAACCGCCGTGCGAGGACTGGACGGGGAGGACCTGCCCCGGCAGCAGGCGTGGGGTAGCAGGACAGGGAACCTCTCGTTCCTTGTCGCCATTAGAAAAAAACAGAGACGAGGGCTCGTTTGAGTTGAAAACCTTGCAACCCAGGTCGGTGGAAGCCGGCTCAGCCCCTCTGGCGATATTTGGAGAGCTTTTTTGCTTGTGTGCGCGCAAGTCGTTGGCTTCTTTTTATTTTTTGATTATTATTGAAATCGCTTTGCAATGCCAAGTAAATCTTTTTCCACTTAGACTGTGCTCAGGGCGGTGGGTATGTTGCTCGTCAAATTAAATAATCTATAATAAAACACATACTTCAGAGCTGGGAGAGAATGACAGCGTGCTGTCGAAGGGCGGGGGGGAGGATGGCTGGCGGCACCCGGTCCCGGCTGCTGGGGGGGGCCAGGGTGGCTGTTCCCAGCGCCGGGCAGCGCTACCTCCCGGCCCCGGCTTGGGGCTGGCACCCGGACCTGCCGTCGGGGGTGCCAGCCAGGACAGCCGTGGGGGCGGGGGGAGGCATGAAAAATGGGGGTTCTGGGGGGGGGAGTCACCTGCCACCGCCTCGAAATCTCTTTCGCCCCACAGAGAACGGAGCGTGACAGGCCGGAGGCTGGCGGTGGGCAGGGGAGAGCGGCGAGGGGCGCCCCGCTGGAGCACCTCTCTGGACATGGCCCTCAGAAACGCTGAAGCCAGGGCAGCCCCTTCAGGCCTCTCGGGGGAGGCATGTTCGGGACCTCCGCTCGGAAGGGCCTCCGGGGAAAATATAAAGTTCCCTAAACTGTTACGTCCCGCTGCCCCGATACGTCGGGTTTCAATTGTGACAAGTGCCTGTTTTCTTAGGGTAAGAGATTTAATGTCTGGTGAAAGGGTCTGTGGCAGTGAGGCTCACAGCAGGTAACCAACTCTGCTAGGGGGCTTTTTAGTCCCACTTCTAACGCTCCTAATATATTTGCAAGATTTGGGAATAAAGCGACTTGCTTGTAGACTCGAGGAAGAGCTGAGATTTCTGGTTTGTTTTACAAGCTCGTTACAGGCACATTTGGCCAAAGGGCACTGTTTTATGTAAAGACAAAGACACAGAGCCCGTTCTGGGGAATGCGGGGCTTTTACAAAACTCTGCTCCGTGGCTTATTGTCTACTGGGTGGCTTGGGGGGGGTGATGGGTGGGCGCCGGGGAAGCCAGGCAGTTGCACGCGATGGGTTTGCTGACCCTGTGGGTACCTTGTTGGAGGCACCTGGAGACATTTGTCAGGCGATGCTGTCCCCTCTCGGTTTCTGGGCGTCTCCCCGCTCTCCACGGTAAGCAGCGAGGCGCTCCTGCGCCAGCCACGGAGAGCCGCGGAGCAGCGAGCGGAGGGGGCGAGCGGAGGGGGCGCAGGACCCCCCTCCGGGGAGCCGCCCCGTGCCCCTCGCCCACCAGACCGCTGGCGACCTCGCCGTGGACTGCCCCGGGGCGTGCGCAGGCGTGAGGAGCGGGCAGGCTGCGGGAACCTCCGCCGGGTCCCGCGGGCAGGGGGCGCGGGGGGGGGGGCAGCGGGCGGGCTGGCAGCTGCCCGGGCCTTCCCGCACCCCGGCCCCGCGCAGCCCCTTCCGCACGTGTACGCGCAAAGAGGTGCCTCCTGCCCCTTCTACCCCCCGAGCTGAAGAGTGGTAATAAACTCGTAATTCCCCTTTGTCACGGGAGAGCGAAGGAAGGGGGGGGGGGGGGGGGGGAGGGGAGGCGGCTGGCGCTGCTCCTCGCCTCCCCGGGGTCCCCACAGGAAGGTCCACTTCTTGGTCCACCAGAGAGGACTGGAGTGCAAGGCGTTTTCCTCAGAAACCGTCTTTGCCTTGAGAAGCCTATTTCACAACGCAGAGGAAGGAAAAAAAATAGTATTCTGAGATGATCTAGTTCTTTGGAACAGATGAGATTGTTTCCTTGAATATCTAATGGTGCAATTCCAGTTCGAAGTATACCCATTTCCTCTTTATTACATCATTCTGCATTTTATTTCTATGATTTTATGTTTTACTGCTCTTCCTGCGAAAGTCTATCTTTTCAGCGTTATAGAAAGTCTCTGAAGATCCATAAGATTATTATTTATCTGACTTTCTGTGTCTCCGAGTGCTGTATACATTATATAATTGCTTTAAAATGTTTTCATAAATTACATTCAGAAATGTGTCATAGTAAATTACCTTTGTAATAAAATGTAAAAAATGCAAATGGCTGTTGTCTTTATTACGTTTTAAACCATTGGTTTATCTGCACTATTTCACTTGTCAGTTGCACAATATGTTGTATAAAGGGAAAGCACAGTTTGATAACAGATAGATGGAACCTCGTGTGTAATCTAGCAGGCACGTACAGTTTGGGTCATTTCCTTATCTCCCGCAGAAAAGACATTATCCCCCTCATATTTACATACTTTTCAATATTTGTCAAACAATCATGAATTATAAATTAATGAAATGTTTGACAGTCTTCAGAGATCAGACTAATGAAGACATTTACCTTTTTGGTGATTTGGATTCTCATCTTTGTAAGTTTAATGACATTTAGACTCTCACGGTTTATTAGGCTTTATTAGATTTGTCCTTCACTCCTGCTGTCATTCAGATGTCTCTGCATAAACATCACCTGCTTCAGGTACGAGAACAAATCGACTTCTTCCAGCAAGGCTCCGAAGCAGCAGCGCCACCACGCCCGGGCGCGGAGGGGCGCGGGGTTGCCCTGGCCCGGTGCCCGCAGGCCGCTGGCCGCCCCGTCGGGGCTGGCAGCCCGCGCCCCGGCCGCCCCCCGCGGCTGGGAGCCGTTACGGGCCCTCCCCAGGCAGGAGGCCGGAGTGGTGGGTCCCGCCGCAGCCCGGGCAGCGGGCGCACCGGGCCACCCGGCTCACACGCACCCGCGGGGCCCCGCTGGCCAGGCCGCGCCGAGCGCCCGGGGTGGGCGGCCGCCCCCTGCCCGGCCTTCCCTCTGCTGGTGCCGGCCGGGCCCCGCTCGGCGCCGCGCCCCGCAGTCGCGCTGACGGATGGTACCGGCCGCCCCAACCCCATTAGGCGGCAGAAATTAAGTTGCCCCCCGAGAGGTCGGCTCTCGCCCCCCTCCACCTTTGCCTGGAGAGGCGCGTGCGAAACCCCGCCGGCCAGACCTGGCGCCATCTTCCTGGGAACAAAGACCCGGGGCTCCCCCAGCCTCGCCGCCCTGTAATCGAGTTTCCTAATTGCATTACCCCGCTCGCAAATGTCGGGAGCATGTGTTGGGGCACCGTGCGACCCCCTCCCCCCCGCCCGCCTTGCCTCCCCGGGGGCCGCACGGAGACCCGCCGTACCTCGACGCCCGGCGCACCCGGCCCGCCCGGCTCCGCTCGCCAGGGCGGCCCCGGGAGCGGGGAGCGGGCAGGCGGGGACGGGCGCTGCCTCGCAGCCTTTGCACTTCATCAAATATAGATCAGGTCTAAGCCTCGCGCTACGAACCTCGAACATTGTTTGCAGAGGCTTCCAAATATTTCCAAACAACGCTTTTTTAAAACACAATGGAGAGTTATTAAAGCGCTTGTTGGTAAAGTGAGCATGTGTTCTGCAATCATCAAAAATTGATATGTACCGCCGGTAAAGTAATTATGCATCATCCTGAGGATACGAGAACAGTACATTGTTAATCCACTTGCACACCCGTTGACTTGCAGCATCAGGCTGCAAATAGCTTAATTAAGTCATACACGTGGAATATAACCATATTGTTACATTGCATTATGCACACTATATCTCAATTTATTGGGACAATTAATGCTAGTGATAGACCTCGGGCAAAAAATATTAACCGCAAAGCACTAAAGTTGCGTTCTGGTGACATTTGCAGTACGGGGAGTAAACACTGAAACAAGGCGCAACCTTCCGAGAGCTGCGAGGGCTTCGGAGGCTGCCCCTGCCCCCTGGCCCGCCCCCAGCAGGGGCTTCGGCCAGCCCGAGGGACAGATCTCCGCAACTCCCCGCTCCTCAGCTGAGTCCTGACTTGCGAAAACACCCCGAGAGCCAAACCCGCTCACTGCTCTTGGCTGCAGGGCTGGACGGGAGCTCCGGGATCGGTCCTCAGAGGGTGTGAAGTCCAGAGCACAGGGGCTGGGAGCCAGAGCCAGTGTCCCCGCAGGGCTGAGGAAGGGTGACATACCAGGGCGGGAGGTGAACACCAGCGTTTCACGAACAGCCTGGAGATGGGAGGACACATCAGCCCGTCTAGTAGCGGGCACACTCGTGAACGGGACCACATGTCGGTATTTCGCACAGGGGAGCGGCGAGGCTGCGGCTCGGGGCGCGACCCCGGCGCGGCTGCGGGCCCGCCGTGCCCGAGCGGGGCAGAGCCGTCCCGGTGCGCCCGGATTCCGGCTGACACGGGGCTCAACGAATGAAGCGTCGGTAGCGCCCAGCCAGCGGCCAGGCTCGGGACACCCACCCCGGCCGGCAGCCCTCAGCACCCCCGCCTGGGGCCAGCCTGCCCCCTCGCCGCCCCAGACCGCGGTGCCCCCCCAGGTTCCCCCCGAGGGAGCGAGGCTAGCAGTGCCCGCAGCACCACGCCCCCCCGACGGATCTCCAAGCGCTCTGCACAGGCTACAGAGCCGGGGATAAGCCGACGCTGGGAGAGGCGGGGGGACCTGCCCCACGCAGGGCACAGCGCCGGGGGGACAGTGCCAGGGGGCAGCTGGGGGGGGAGGGCAGCGGGGCTCTGCCCTGCCAGCCTGCTTCCCGGGTCATTCGTGTCAGCAAGGCGCAGGTACGCTTCTGGAGCATGCGGCTGGGACGCACTCCTTTGCCGCCTGACTTACCCCCTTTTCTGCAAAACCATTCAGAATCGATATTATTTTCTGGGGAACAAAATATTACCAAACCAAAACCAAAACCTCTTTGTTCGACCGATCTAACTGCCTTCTCCAAATTTTCTAAACGCCCTTCGATGGTGCGCTATCATTCCCATCGGGACGAAGTCTCGTGAAGTTTCCCCAGTGTGCCCTTTGGGGATGCAAAGGGCGATTTCCCACCTCGCGAGGTCTTCGCTTTAACGGATTTCTCAAGCGTCTGGGGAAAAAGGCATCCGGAAGGTACCCGGGATTCCCCCAGACGCCTCTCCTGCCCACGTCGAGGTGACCCGTTAAGGGCAGCCCCGGGCGCAGGCAGGAACGCGGGTTAGACCCGTGCGCTGGGCAGCAGCAGGGCAGGGGGGTGCCAGGTGGAACACGCGTGTTCGCTTCCACCCCGCTGGCCGACACTCCTCAGCCCCCTACACACACGAGTAGGGGGTGGTCCCGAGCTGGTTTTTTTTTTTTGTAGTTTCCCCCGCCAGGTCCTTTTTACTCTTACTTCAGCGCTTCTCGCAAGTTGCTGCCCCAGCTGGGTAAACGACTCCAGACTGGTTTCTGGACTCCAGACTGGTTTCTGCTCCCGACCACTGGCAGGGCTGGTGCCGCGGGCATCCCGGCAGCGCCTGTCGGGGAACCAGCCCCGGGCACGGGGGTCATTAGGCGTTAAGAAACTGCGCAGTAAATTTGCTCTTTGAAAGGTGACTGTGCCCGGTGCGCGACTCCACGCTCGTATAGACGCGCAAACACACGCTGCTTCCTCCGCTCTGTGCCTGGCTTTCCGCAGGGTTGCGCGTTATTCTCCTTCCATTTCGTTTAATCGTTTACAACTTGAACCCAATGTTAGACGGTAAATCCCCACCACCCTCGGGAAACAGCCGGCTCACGGGGATCCCCTTCTCTCCTCGGCTCCCTGGGGCTGTCTGCAGCATCCCCCGCCCGCAGGCTGGACCCCGGGCAGGACCCTCCCCCCCCGACCCCGATGCGCGGGTAGCACCTGCCGCCCCCACGGTAGGACGCGCGGGCTCCCTGCGCAGATGCGCCCACCGGCCGCCGCGCTACCTGAGGCTGCGCCCCCCGCCCGCGGGTCTGCCCGCACCAGGAGGGCTCCCGGCGCCGGGGCACAGGTGGCCTCGGGCATCGGGGCGGCTCTGGCGACCCGGGGCCGCGGGGGAGGGAACGGCCGTGCGCCCGCTCCGGCCTCTCCGTGCGCGACCTGCGCGGCCGGGCCCGGGGGCAGAGCCGGGGGGGGACTGGATCCGGCCCGTCGGGTCTCGGCCCCGCGGCGCTGGGAGCAGAGGTGCGGGGGGGAGGTTTATTCCGGGGTTAGGCACTTGCGGAGTGGCTGCAGCCCCCCTCCCGCAGGGCGCCGCGGACACTTGTTTTGCTGGACGGGAATGACTGTGGCAGAAGGGGCAAGAGGCGAGGGGAGCCCGGGCGGGGCGGGCAGGGCGCTCTGATCCCGCACTTTGCAAACCACCCTCCCCTCTGCGCAGCCGGCGCTGCCATCTCTCCCCCACCAGCGGCATCAAAGCTCCGTCCTGTTACCAAAGCAGGTGGACGCAGTCCCGAATCCAGGTTTAGGCGCCAGATTTCTGCCCTCGCTTACAGCCAGGACAACTTTCTGGAAGCTTATGGCAGTCTCCGAGTGCCACTGAAATCACAAGAATTGCAAAGGTTTTTACCCCAGGAGAAAATGGAATTTACTAGCCGGTTTGGGGCTGTTTATGGATATTTCCTAACAACAAACAAAACCCACGGCGAATTCGACGCCCTGCCCCACAGAGCCCCTAGTCTCGGGTGTTTATTATTGTTGTTATTATTATTAATCGCTGTCATTATTTAGATCTATTTATTACCCAGGAGAAGGACGGGAGCTGATTCACAGCACAGCCTTCAGTTGCAATCCCTGCAGTCCTTTCGACTTGTCCTTTCTGGTTACGGCCGGGAAGCCCTCCCTGGGGACGAGGGATGAGGTGCTGGTAAATTAAAAAGTAACACCTTGCCCAGGGGCTTTGAGATGCCGTGTCTTTTTTAAAACCAAGACCAACAAAATCTGCCTTGTCCCTGTTCCAGAGGCGGAAAGAAAAAAGGGTCGTGACACATGAATTGTGAAAGTTTTGTTTATTTGTTTGTTGAGGGTTTGGGTTTTGGTTTTGTTTTTTTTTTTGGGGGGGGGGGGCGCATGACACATGACAAAGCAGGATAAACATGAACAAAGCTAAAAGCCTGAAGGACTGTAACTTCAGTGGATAGGTTCGAAGCAGGCAGACTCTGGCTACCTTTGGCCATCTGGCTGGTTTAAGCTTTTGCCCCCATGCTGTATGATTTTAGCTTAAAATCTCTTCCGTTGCAGTGCCGCTTTTATTGAATTCATCAAAAGCAAACTTTCCCCGAGTTTTTTTTTTTTTTTTTTAAGAAGGGCTAAAATAATAAGTCGACCACTGTGACATTCTCTGGGCTTAGGCCATTTTTCATAACGCAGCTGATACGCTTTTGTGCAGCTAAGGCGACCAAACAGATGAATAACGAGAAAAGTCTCTCGAAAACTAAAGCTTCCAGCTTTTCCCATCTTTAAAAGTTAAGTAAAATGAGAGGTGCATGTTAAAAAAACCCCTCCCAAATCCAAAAACCAAACCCCATCACGCCAAAGATCAGGGCAATACTTTTATACCTCTGAATGGTAACGATGCCTTTTAAACAACTTACTGCACACACGCACACACACACACGCGCACACACACACACGCACACACACACTCTCACACAAAACTTTAAAGCTTGTGAAACTGCCCAGGTGGTGTTTATAGGACCGTAGCCAGTGGGTTGTAAAGAAATCCGAGAGATTTGAAGGAGATTAGACTATTTAGATATATATGACAAATATATTTTTTAAAAATTTTATTCCTGTTTCACTGTATCAACCGTGTTTAATGCAGGGCTTGAAGGGCCAAGTTGTCTGCAGCACTAAAGAAGAGTCCCACAAATTGTGATGGTTTGGCAGGCGCGGGTAAGTTTATTTATTTTTTTTTTTAAACGTGTTTTCTCATGAGTGTATGCTTATGTTTAAAGTTTGCTGTGCAAAGAAAATATGCCCTCGTGATTTTAATGACATTTTAGCCATAAACCAGTTTTGTGCTTAGAATCACGTCTCTAACGTTGTTGATGTTCTTCCTGGAATTTTGTCAAAAAAAAAAAAAAAAAATCATCCTGCTTCTCCCAGCAGCAGAGGCAGGCAGCAGCCAGACCCCACGGTGCGGGACTGGGAGGCGAGTGCCTCTATAGCACAAGGCAACAAGTAAGAATTTCACGAGCTTTCGGCTGGGTTCAGAATAATCGTTTTTATTTGGCGGTTTGTTGGTGGGGTTTTTTTTTTTAGTTGATTTTTTTTAATCCCAGTGCCATTTATTTATCTATTTATTTATCTATTTATCTATCTATCTATCTATCTATCTATCTATTTATTTATTTATTTCGCACGTGCAACCCCCAAACCTGAGTGCTATAAGACCACAACTGTGAAAACCCGGTTTATTATGAAAACTACTGTACGTACAGCCTGGATGGAAGCACAGCCATTGGTTCAAACAAAATGACTATTGATTCAAAGTGCGAGCCCTCCAGGCTGAACAGAGAAGGAAGGAATGGGTCGCCGTTTTTTTTTTCCCCCCCCTCTCTTTTTTTTCTTAAAAGAGACAGAGAGTTCCAAGCTGCGAGTGTGACAACCACCACCCACTCCTTTGATTCTTCTCTATTTTTTTGGATAGCAGGAAGAATTTCCCTATGAGAAATAATAAGGTTTGCTTGGAAAATTCTGCAGGCAGATCACCCTCAGAGATAAATTCCAGCCTTTCCTATTCAAAACATGGCTTTAGTTTATTGCGACGACGTGGGGAGGAATGAGGATAATAAAGTAACTCTGTTCCTCCTCCCCCCTCCTCCCCACGCACTTTCAATGAGGAGTCAAACTGCACTTTCCTCCCACTGCTCCCCGCTCGCCCAATTTCTGCGGCGCTGCTCAGAGCACCGAGCCGGCCGGCCATGGGCAGCCCAGCGTCGTTTGTTCAGGGGATGGGGAGGGAGAAAATGCAGGAAAAGAAATGAATAAGAAGGAAAAGGGGGGGGGGGAACGGGGGGGGGGGGGGCGCCCGGGGAGCAGAAAAGTACAAAAAGCACCAGCTTATCGGAAGGTGCTTGTTAGCAAAGGGAGGTGATGGTGCAGGAGCTGCACCCCGGGCACCCACGGAGCCTCCAGCCCTTCCACCCGGGAGCTGTCTGGAAGCGATCACAGCCGGCTCGCAGCTAATAATGCCCTTCGCAGAGGTTTGATCTGCGGTGCTCGCAGAAAATGCAACTTTTGCCCCATTGGTTAGCTAGGTGAATTAGCACACACTGCAACTGAACAGTACTTGACCTTTGCCTTTATGTTTGCTCAAATGTTTGCCTAAAACACAATCACCCTTGACAAGAGAGCATGCTACCGTGTGACACTGCCTATTCAATAGATAGATGTTCCCTGCCACACACAACCCAGTTCAGCATTTTAAATAGCTTAGGTATTTGTAAAAGCCGTATAAATTAATGTCTGATGATTGCTAGTTGCTGGTTAAAGAGCCGACCATTTAACACGTAGAATAAGAGTCGGCTTAAAAAGCCCATATCAGACCAAACCCAACAACGGGCCGGACTGGGATATAAGGTCAGAAAAGCGAACCTGGGGCCAGGGCGATCAACAGATCCTTATTCTGCCCCGTTCTCAGCGTGGCTTGCCAAGCTCCGCTAGCAGATGAGGTTTGGGACCGGCTTTGGGAAAGACTGAGCTCAGGCACTGTCCGGAGACTGCTGATGGCAGAGGCGTGCGGGATGAGATGCAACCGTGCACCTGAGAAATTCATAGGTGAAACAGACGGAAGGATGGAGGCAGGCAGGTTACCCTGGGAGAAACCTGAGCTGTCCTTCGTCCCAGGAACCCCCCTCGCCGAAACTGGGCAAAGACTGCAACACTCTGGGGGGAGCGGGGGGAAGTTGCCATTTGGCGGGAGCGTTTTTTACGTGAATTTGCTTGCTGAAGTCTGGAGCCCAAGGCATCCCCCTGGAGCCTGCACGGAAGAGACCTGAGGGTGGGCTGGAGCCAGCCGCAGGCAGGGCAACACTCGGCGGGGGCTGCCGGGCGGGCAGGGCGGCGGCCGGGGCTCCGCGCTCCCCGTCGGAGCCGGCGGCGGGACGGGACGGGACGGGACGGGCGGCAGCAGGAACGCAGCAGCCAGCAGTCACCCTTCTTATTTATCAGGCAGAACACCATTCATTAATAAAATGACACCTGATGTGTGGCTTTTGTTTGAAAAGCTACTTTATTATTTGAAAGCGTGTGATAAAGCTGTTCCCTGGAACAGAATATTTATACCAACTGCAGTTTATAATGTAAGCGGATACCTGCACATCTTGCTTGTACTTCCACTCCGTAAAATACTGCGCAGCCCAACAGGAAAAGTACAAGTGATATTGCAAACAGTTGCTCTGCTTTGATTTACCTTTACTGTCTTCATCTGGAGACTTTTTTTGATGACCAATTTTTTACTGTCTTTCAATTTTGGGAAACACAACTTCCCCTCCTTCTCTGCCTCTGTGTTTTATTTTCACGGCATGATTTATTCAGGAGCATTTTGGAGAAGTTGATTCATATTTATCCGAACATCCTGCTTTAGATCTAACATTAACTTGGCATTAAAACCAAATAGGTAGGCAGAAGCCAGCAACGTAGCTCAGAGAAAACAGCTGTTAACAGGAGCGGGATTGCAACGCACCGAGTGACATAATCAGTTGTTACTCGTTGCCAGTTATACAGAGAATTTATTTCTATCAATCATTTCAATTTTTTAACCCACGATTACATTATCTCGTTTACTATGAAGTAAATGATCTTTAGAAAAATAGCCATCGGACTTCACGAATAAGGTATTTGTAAATGAAAGGAATCCAAATCTAATTTGTTTAGAGCCTGGCTGCTCACCGACGAGTTTGTTTCCCACGGCACGGACACACGTGAAGTGCGTGCCCGGTGCCGCGCATCGCGCGCTCCTGCGGGAGCTGCCGGGCGCAGCGGGGCTGGTGCCGCGGCCAGATCCCCTGCGAGGGTCGGAGCCCCGCGGAGCGCCTCGCCCCTGGCACTGCCCCCCGTCCCTGCCGAGGGAGAGGAGCCCTGCCCTTTGGCACTCCCCGGCTTCGCTCGGCTCCGCTTTCTGACAGTCAGGCTTGACCTGGCGGAAACGATCTTCCCCTTCAGGCTGAAATGGTACCTGGGGTGGTTTGCTTCTGTGTGGCCGCCTTTTGATGTGGGCACACGTTCACGTAGGCTTACAGGTCACTCGTGACCTGGAATAACACAGCGCATACCCCTAGAGGCAAGACAACCGAAGTGAAGTGTAAGGCCAGGCGGCATCCAAAGCGAAGTGGCGCGGGGGCTGCTGGCAGGCGGCCGGGCGGGGAGCGGACCCGCAGGACGGGCAGCGCCCACCGCCCCCGGCACCGCCGCCCCCGGGCACAGCTGCACCCGGCCGGCAGGGAACCCGTTGGGAAACTTCACCTGAAAGAAACGAGAACTGAAGAAGCCCTCGAGCGAAACGGGCGTCGACACCAGGAGAGTTTTTAGGAGTGTTTTCCGCGATGTTACTGGGAGTTAGAGCCTGTTGGAAGGAGGAATCACCCGGTAAAGGAGAGCTGCTTCTGCACAGGGAGTGCCCATGATGGTTTCAAAACAAAACCATTTGTTAAAAAAGGAACAACCTCTACCTCAGAAATAAATACTTATATTCCTTTAGGTATAGAAAAGCAAGCTTGTCTTTTTTCCCCCTAAAGGCAAGAAAAAATAATTTAAAATATTTTAAACACAGTGTGCAATAAGGGCTTGACATATTCCCGAAGTGATTGCTGTTTTCGGTTAATTTTGGACGGGCGCGTTTTTATATTTATTAGCTTTGTGGAAAGGGTAATTCTCTGGGCACCTTGAGAAAAGTTGTTGGGGTTTTTTTGTGGAGTGGTTCCCCCCCCCCCCCCTCCAGCAGTCCCATTCCGGTCAGAAATTCTGCTCGTCCTACCCAGTCAAGCTCTCTTCCAGAGGCTAAGGGCACAGCTCAGCATCATCGCCTGTTTCAGGAATACCCACATGGCTTGCTTTGCCTTTATGTCTTTAATTTTTAAAGGATGAGTTTTACTGGCAGGAAGATCAAGGATGTGTCTCTCTTCTATATTTGCTATGCAGTGCAGGTATCTCTAATTAGAATGAGACACCCAGCACAATGAGCAGCTATTGTATGAGAGTTTGAAGCACGACAGTTCCTCTTCTGGTTCAGAATCGCTGCCTACAGTTATTCTCCGATTTCCGATGCCTATTATGTATACAATCGAGCCTATAATTACCTGCTGATTTCTTTGTAGTAGTTAAAGAGAGTTTGTACTGTTAGGGCAATATTGTCCAGTCGTTACGTCTCCAGAAGCTGTCATGAAAGCTTAAATATACTCTGTGCAATCTGCAAGTAATCAATGAAATTTACGATCCCGACCCCCCTTCCACGCACATTTCCTGACCAAGAAAAACTGAAATATGAAGGTGTCTGGGTCTCCTTCACAGAACCTCTTACGCGGTGGCTTCGCAAGGGGGATGGGTGTCAGGCTCTGTAGTTTCACACGGGAGCGAGAACCCCGTGGGAGGTTTTCGCGGGGCAGAGCTCCGGAGGCGGCGTGGCCGGTGGGAGAGCCGCCGGGGTCGGGGGACGACCGGACCGCCCGAGGGGGCCGCTGCTGCCCGGGGGGGCGGCGGGCGCTGCCCCGCACCTTTGCCGGTAGCGGGGCGCAGGGGCCGTGCGCTGCGGGGCGGCGGCGGGAGGCTGGGCGATCCCCGGCACCTCCGTGCCCGCTGCCCACCCGGGCTGCGCGGCTCGGCCGGCCGCGGGGAAGGCAAGCCGGGAGCCAGGCGATGCCTTCGGCCCGGCCGGGCTCCGCGGTGCTGCGCCCTGCGCCGGGGAAAGCGCGGAGACACCGCCCCGCCCCGCTGCGCCCCCGGCCCCGCTCGGCGCTGCGCGGCTCCGCGCCGGCCCCTGCCCCCGCCCGTTCCTCCCGCCTGCGCCCGGCGGGGACCCGGGGCTCCCCGTGGAGGGGCGGGGGTGGCCCCGGCGAGGGGCTAGGTGTGTTTCACCGTTCCCCCCGCAAAGCTGCCCGGAGTGTATCTGCGTGTGTGAGGCAGGCAGCGAGCTGCGCCAGGCATCTCACTGCTTTTCTAAACACCAACCCGCTGCGGCTTTTTTTCCAACGCTGTTATTAAAACAACATTTAGGGAGTGTGCATAATTGTACAGTTAAAAGGCATGGCTGATGTCTCTCAGCCCAGAAGGTCGGATCGGGGTAGCAGCCCCCCGCCCTAAAAGACAGGGGAGGAGAGAAGAGAGGGGAGCCTGAAGTTTTGACTAAGGCTCTGTTAAAAAAAGAGAAAGGGGAGAAAGGCACTTGCAGGCTGACACAATGGTGAATCCGCCCTGACCCAACAATTAATCTTGGGAAGAGAATGTGACCAGATAGGGTGGGAATCCGGTTCCCCGGGGAATAGGGGGGGTGGGCGGGGGGCATGACACACCAGGAGGAGGAGGAGGGAAGGGGGATTGATCTTGGGCCTGCTACATCTTCTGCCAGTAGTTATTTTTCTGACAGGTGAAATGCAGCCCTTTTCCATCCCTTCCCTCTCTCTCCAAGGCCCAGATACTGCCTGCAAGTGGGTGCTGCGGTCCCCACCTCCACCCAGTGACATTGCCTCAGGAACCATTTTTATGCCAGGCTCACCTCTGCAGACCCTGAGGCATGAAGATACCCGAGGTGGTAAAGGGTCAGCTCTTGAGTATTGACCTGAGGGGTTTTGTGGGCTTGGCATGGGATCAGGGTCCAGAAATCCCATGCAGTTTGTAGGCAATTGCTAGGAGACACTTGTAAGGGTAAGATGATGCCAGGCAGGTGCAGCAGTGGAGACTTGGCTGTCTCCAGGTACTGGATGGTGCACCCTGAGCATCCCAGTTTTGATCTACAGCCAGGCCAGACCTGACACTGCCACAGAACACTGCTGGGACATGCTATGCCCTTACACTCCCTCGTGCCCACCCATGAGTCTCCTGTGCTGGGAAAAGGCTGAATGACAACCCTGTTTCGTGTCTGTCTGACATAAAGGCAGGAGCGAGGGCCCTGAGCCCCTGAAGCCACCCCAGTCCCAGCCCCTGCCCACAGCCCTCCAGTGTGGCGTGCCTCTGCCCCCATTTGCAGCCCACAGCAAATGTTCCACAGCAGTGCAAACCCAGACAGGGGGTCAGATGCCCCTGTCTAAACTAATTGACTTTAACTAAACATTTTGAAACTGGTGATTTTCTTTCAAAAATAACTAAGAAAAGGTGGCCAGAGACAGAACAAGCTCTCAACAAGGATATCTGTGTTTCTTTAGTAAACCTTCCTCTAATTTCTACTCTTTCCCCAACCTACTGTATTATCTTGCCCAGCAACTGACTCCTTCAAAGTAGGAAACCAGTTTGTGATGGAGTTAATCACTGAATCATGTGGCAACATGTTTTAGCCAGGGCACCGAAACCAGAGTAACTGACACAGCACAGACCAGTCATTTCTGTTGTTTCCTTTGCTGGCATTTTAATGAAAAGGAAGGAGCTGTAATGCAATCCTTTTGGAGAAATCCACACTTCCTGCCGTTCGAAGTGAGGCAAGGAACTGAACTGAGCTCGAGTGATCACGGTTAATTCCAGGAGGGTTACGTGCATAGAGTCCCAGGTGAACCCAACCAGCCACTTCTCCTCCAGAAAGAACCAGAACTAGACCCAGTTTTCCATCTAGGATTATTTATAGCTTGTCCTGCACATGCCTGACAATGCCTGTTGCCACTTACAAACAAAGAAGTCAAACACACGCTTGCATATTTGCATGGACACTCCAGTTTCTTTTCTTTGCTGTCATGTAAAGCCAAGATTTCAGCATCTCAGGGCCTCACGCGGTCCAGATTTGTCTAATTTCTTAGAAAAGGGTGTTAGTCTCACGTTCATTCCTCTAACAGTTACACAAAATCATGACTTGGAAAACAGCATCATTTTGCGTGATGCATTAAAATGTACTGTGATGGACATTTGCATGCATCTCTGTTATTAACATCAGCATTAATTAGTAGGCTTGGGCGATCCTTCTGGCCCTGGGCAGGGGTCAGTGCCACCTCAGCAGTGGCCTGGGCCTGCCAGGCAGGAAGGTCCTAGCCTGCAGGAGAGCTCTTAGGGCCAAGGCTGGGGAGTGGGGGACACCGGAGCTGGGCAGTGCCCATCCTCATTCCTGGCTGCTTTGGGGAGGAGGAAGGGAAAGGGAGGGGGGCCTTTGGCACACGCCGTGCCTGGGGTCGGCAGGGCTGGAAAGAACCCAACACACGAATAAACTACCCTCCTTCCCTGCCCCAGCAATCCTCAGGCACAAAAGTAGACCCAAATTATAAAAGCCTGTTCTGTGCATCAACAACAAAAAAAAAGCCCCCTATTCTCCCCTGACTTTGTTCTTTTGATTTTTTATAGATCAAAGGCAGGATAGAGAAAAAAAAATTGGCAGGCGAAGATAGACATTGTTCTAGTGACAAGATGAGGGTCCCGAAAGGAGAATGCTTGCTCCATCGGAAGTGGCTGCGTGGCAAAGGGAGAAACCTCACTTTTCAAGCCCCTTTGCGAGGCATTGTCTTTGGGGCTGGCGCTGCTGCCATACAGTAGGGTCCCCATGGCAACGCAACCTGCTGCTGCTGCTGCTGCTGCCCCTCTTCCAGAGTTGAAGGCACTGAAAGGCAGCTGAAGTGACTGGGCTTAAAGAGCAACAGAATAAACAATATTTTGATTCATTGGGAGAAGAGAGAGAGGCTCCCGCCCCCCCACCCCCGCCCCCCGACCCATGAATGCTGGCATTGTCCATGCTTTTCTGAATCTGATTTACCATATCATAACCCCTAGGAAGAAGAAAACATCAATATCCCGAAGGAATGGAGATGTTTCTATGGAAAACCTAGGAATTTTAGTCCATAACAGATCTGGTGTAAAAATCAAAGAGATCAAAGGCGGCGCTCCCAGGAGTATAGATGCGTCTCTGAATTAAAGATGGACGATGCAGACTACAAAGTACTTTTTTTCCACCCTTCTTTATTCAGGCCTCTGTTTCCATTTCAAGGGAGGCGCTGTCCCAACATCATATCTGAGCCCAGACAGTCACCACGAACAATGCTCGCGAAGGGGGAGAAACACTAAAGAAAGCAAATCATAACAACCATCCGGCCTCGCAGGATTGTTTCCATTACAAACCCGAGTGCAACAATTAATTACGAAATTGTAAAAAAAAAAAAAAAAAAAAAAAAAGGGGTGGGGTGGGGGTGAGAAGAGGCTCAAGCGAAGCGATTAATATAGATGGTAAAAGTCTGCGGGCAGTGGTGGTCGGGGCTTGGCGATTCGGGGCGGGGGGGGCAGGTTGGCTGCCCTCTGCCACCCCCTGCATCCCAGCCCGGCAGATCCCCGGGCGCTCCCCGCCGATGCGGGGGGCCGGGCTGCCCTGGACGCAGGGTGTCGGTGGGGGCGGTGGAACGGGGCAGCCCCGACCCCCGTGGCTCCACCTGCGGCGGGCGGGGGGGCTCTGCCCGCGGAGGGTGCCCGCGGGCCGTGCGCGTCCGCGCAGCCCGGCGCTCCCGGTCAGGGCGCTGCGCTCTTGATCGATGGGCAGCTCCGAGGGTGGTGCCGGGTCTTCCCGAGCTGGCACCAGTCCCTCGAGTGCCATAAAACAAAGCAAAACCACATTTAAAACACGACGGGGATAGCCAGCTCGCCTATCTACCAGCGGCTGCCCCTTCATCACGCACGGCCCGGGTGCGCTGCGCCAGCCGGAGCGACGTCGGCGACACGGCTGTCCCCTCCGGGTGCGGGTCACCCCCGCGTCCTCATCTCCCTGAAATGATGAGTGGTGGCACAGCCACCCCTGAAAGGTGAAGCTCTGTTCGTGCAGACACCCCTGGGCCTTTTTCCTGAAGACTGGGAAGCGTGGGGGGAGAAACCCGTTGTTTACAGCCCAAGAAGACGAATATTAGCCAAGTCAATTAAGTTGTTTGGAAACACATGTAGGAAAAAAAAAAGCCCTGGGACTAATGTTATGAAGAAAGCCAATTAAAATGGTTTGATAAGCATATGTATTAGCAACAAGTGTAGCACAGAGGTCAGAAACAACACTAAGTAAACAGAGTTGACAGAAGAGTGAATCTTTTGTGGCGGGTGCGCAGCTGTCCGGCCTCCCTTTGTCCAGGCTGAGGCTGGGTGCACGCTCCCTGCTGCCCTCTCCCCAACTCAATGCACAAAAACAGATTGGGATGTTCTGCATGCATAGGCAACATTGCAGCTCCAGTCCTCCCTTTTCTGTTCCTTCTTTACGAGACAGGGCTCTCCAGACATTTTTTCCTGACAGTAACAAAGCGGGGCTGTAAAACAGTTCAGAATAGGAGAGGAGAAAGAAGAGAAAGGAGTCCCCGAGGGGGAAAAAAGCGCCATGTCACGGGACAAAAGAATAGGAAGTTGAAAATAGAAATAAAACTGAAAGCAAGAATTATCTTGTTAAACAGAGGTGCTTTTTGTCCAGAGTCGTCTTTGTGAAAGTTTTTAAAGTATCACGACGTGGAACAAGTGTGAAACTCCCCACACGTACTTCAGTCAAAGATTCATGAGCTTCCGAGAGCCTTGATGGCTTATTTATGTGTCAGCAAATTCTGCAGCTTAAATACGTTTTAAAAACCAGATCTAGGGTTAGTTGGAGTCCCGCAGACATGACTTAAAATGTGCGGGGCGGGCAGGGGGATTCCTCCCAGGCCAGGGAAAGGAAATGAAAAGATCAAGAAGCAACGAGCCGGTTTCTTTTCATTTCAAGCCTGGAGAATAAACACAGGCCAGGCTGTTTGCTGCCGGCTCGGCCCCCCCTGCGCACACCAGCGCTGGGTGCGGGCGCTGCGGGATGGGACCGGCAACACCCCACGTTCGCCCAGAGAAACCCAATTTTTTGCAGCAGGCGAGGTGTGGTGGCCGGGCTGAGCCGCCCCGGCCGTGCCAGCCGGGCGGGGGGCTCGGGGCTGTCACCCAAGGGATTTTTCTCCCTTGGGGAAATCAGATACAGTCGTGTGAAAACCCATCCCTTTCGCCTGCCATCTCTTCCCGAGGAAAGGATGCGCATTAGGGAGCGGTGCCGCACTTCTCCCTCACGCAAAGCCCCGGCACCGCCACCTTGAACTCGCCTTCAGTTTTGCACTTGTCTTTCTCAGTTTAATGTCACTGGAGAAAGAAAAAATAGTTACAAAGGGGGGAAAAGAAAGCTAAGCCGGGAGCAGCAGCAAAGTCCCAAGTCGAGCACACACCTCCTCCCTCCCTCTGCTTATCCTCCCCGTCCAATATCGAGCCTCGTTCGTCTTCCCCGAGAAACCTTCTTGGAGCACAACTTCTGTTAAACCGGAGCTGACAGGGAAACCTCAGGAGAAACAATACAGCTCGGTTCCCAGGGACAACACGTGTTGCCCAATGCTGCCCAAATTGTCCGCAATACTGTCAGAGTAACTATGCGGCAAGTGGCTTTTGCAGTCCCCTGAGAAAGTGATAGCTCTTGCGCGCTTTTGATCCTGGACGCTGGTTTAGTCAAGTTTCGGTTTGGAAAAGACAAACGCGAAAGCCTAAATTTTATGACTTCGGGATCTGAATATGAATCTTCGGTCTGGGCAGAAGAACACACCAGCCCACTGCAAACCAGAGGGGGAAAATCATTATAGCCTGTCATTGGAGTTGTTGTTCTGTCTTTGAAGCGGAGTCCAAGCGCAAACTTTTCTGATGAATCGAAGTCGTTAAATTTTAGTGCAGATGAGTTATGGCTTAGCTTCCAAAATAGTACAAATGTTTAATAAAAATCGTCTCATCTGCGGCCTTTTAGAATTGTCTTGTCTCACCAGCGAAAATTAAATTTGGGACATCTCACCCTTTTCTAAATGTCATCTTCCCAGTAAACTCCATTTATTAACATTATCAATTTTCTCTTTCAAGTCTGTCATTCTCGTGATTTAAAGAGACTCTTTGTCTTAAAGCAAAGATTTCACAATCGGAAAAAGCCGACTCGAGTCACACCGCTGCGTGATTTCGGCAGCGTGGACAAACGGCCCCGGCGGCATGTGTACATGGCGCTAGAAGCCCGTCGGTGGGACCCGCGGGGCCCGGTCCCTCCGGCCACGACCGGGGCGGGGGGGAGGCGGGGACGGGACCCCCGCTCTGCCCAGGTGGGAGCCGCAGGCTCTGTGCCGCCGGCGGCGTGTGGGGCGGCGGGCGTGTGGCCACCGGGGGTGTGGGGGGGCGCGGGTGCGTGTGCCCCGGGCTCCGCTTCCACCCGCTCCGCTCCCACCCGCTCTCCGCCCGCCGTGAGCCCCCGAGCGCGGCCGGCCCCGGGGCCGCACCTTCCCCGGCGCTTCGCCCGCTCCCCCCGTCCCGCCCGGGGAGCAGCCGGGAACGCCGGGGTAGTTTGCACATTCGACATGAATTTCAGTGAAACCAGATGCCAGTGTCTAAATTAATACTAGTGTTTTGCAGATTCTATAACCATTAAAGCATCGAATTAATTAAGTTCTGCGGCTTTCTTTAAGTCGAGTGCTATCGCTTTATTCCCATCGATGGGAGGCGGGTCAGCGCACTCGGGCACAGTCATCAGATACTTTCCAGAAGTTTATCTGTACATCAGAACACGTTCTGAACCGATTCCAGGAACGCTCTGCTTCTTATCCATGAAGCCTGAAAGCTTTGGAGAGTAGGGTATAAATAGCAGGGGCAAGCCTCTAACTGCAGCACAGCAGACCCCAGCCCTCCCAACCTGGGCATTTGGAGTTGTATTTAGATTTTTTTTTTTTTTTTTGGAAGGGGGCTTGGAGCTTTTTTTAACTTTTGGTTTTCTGAGGGGTTTTTCCTTTTTTTTTTTTTTTTTTTTTTTTGAGAGGCACTTTCCTGTAACCCCGCCCCATCACAGCTAGGTAAAATCAACAGGCAGGGTCTAAATTACAAATGTTTTAACGGGAGAGGGATTGGCTGGGGACCTCTCTCGTGCACCCTCTTGCTAACAAAAAATAAAAAGTTTCCTAGAACACAGGAAAGCCCTGATGACCTTACAATTCACCCCGCACATTAAAACAGTGGCTGCACGGCTGCCTGCCTGAGCATAAAAAGCAATAGACTTAAGAGGAAATTGAAACAAGGACATTTCTGCCGAGATCGGAGTTGGTCTGGTACATCTTTTGGATCAAATCAAGACAACTGGGTTTGATTTTGTTCGGCTGTACAGGGAACACTGAGAAAACCGCATCAAGGTGGGGCCCAGGGCTTCAGAGGCGAGCAGCTGATGAGCCCTTCACACCAAAGCGGTGCCTTACGCTAAGCAGAAGAGGCAGGTACAGCTGAGCCCTGCTCTTGGCTTTTGCACCACATGCCAGGACCGGGGGAGGAGGAGGGGGTCTCTGACCGGGCTGCGGATCTCTTTGCTAGAAGAGGCGCGCTCCCCCCCCGGCTCCCTGGGGCCGGCAGCGGACCCTGTGTCCCGACCCCTCTTCCGCCCCCTCCCGCGGAGTTTCAAAGGTTGTGTCCTTCTGCGGGGGCTTCCGCCGGCCCTGGCCTCGCCTGCTCGCCCTGAAATAGCAATCCCATCTGGTGCGGGGGGGTCTCGCCCCCAGGTTTCCTCCTCCGAGAGGAGCTGCGCCCTGTCGGTACAAGGGGAGAACAAAACAGCAAACTTTGGCAGAGCCCTTCAGGCGAGAAACCGGTTAATGTACGGGCGAGAGGCAGTGGCAGGGTTTCTCTGGCTGCTGGGGAACACCAGGAGAGGGGTGCCTCTTCAGCAGACTTGCAGAAAAACCACAGGAGGAGGGAGAAACTTGCTGCGTAGGACACTTCGGTACTGGGTAGCTTGTGCGCAGCAACGCCTGAGCAGCGGGAATGAACGCGGAGCAACTTAGTCTTTATTTCTCCCGTGCTTAATCCCACGATTACCATTACCCCTGTATGCCTTCCCCTGCGTGTCCTCATTCAATTAATAAAAGAAAAAAAAAAAAAAGGCGGCAACTGTACCGGAGGCGTTTGAAAAGTTGAGCGCATCCCAGGGCTGGCGCCAGGCACAGCGCTTTGCGCCGCGCTGCTGGCCCGGCCGCCGTGCGCGCCCGCGGAAGGGCAGCGCGGAGCGCCCCGCCTCTCACCTCCACCCTACATTGTGTCTATCGCGACACAAGTCGGGCCCCGCCAGCGCGACATCTGCCTGCGGGTCCGGAGGGGGAGGCTGGAGGCTGCATCGGTCTAGGGCGATTCCCCCGACATCCTCGGAAGTGGGAAGGTTTCCTGGCTTCGCGTGGCCAGGGCTGGGGCTGGGCTCCCCGAGACCCTCTCAGGAATGTCAATATTTTTTATTATACAAAACCCAGATCTTTCCTATGAGAAAAAAAACCCTGCCCGGGGTAAGTCCCTGCGCGGGAGTCTGCTGACCATGTCCAGCTCCCCGCCGCCCCCTCCCCCCCCCTCCCCCCATCCCCCGGCTAAGGGACAGCGGCGAGCTCTGATGGTAAACAGTAGAAATGACTTCACTGCCAAGGGTCACATTTCTAGTCGCAAAGTACTGTTAATATTTTAATTACGTTTTTAAAAAAAACACCCAAACCCTCGATTAAAGGATGCAGTTTATTGGAATAATGCGAGTGTATTTCAAAGAAATCAAATACCCAGGGTTACTCAATATTCAGACACTGGAGGCTACAAAGCGAGGTGAAAACAAAGCTTTTCCACCAGAGTAGCAGTAATGTGCGGCACCTGAAGTAAGTCACTGCTGGGGAGCTCTGTCAGATACTACTAATTAACCTACTTTTCAACTGAGTTGATGTCAACTTTTTCCAAGCGCGGAGGGAGACGCGGTTTTGCTCGGTTCCATCCTCGCCCATCAAGGTCCTTCCCGCGCCGCTCTCCCGCGGATCGGCCGCAGCCGCGCAGCCCCGACGGGGCCACCCCCCGTGCTCCTGGGACCTGGCAGCACCCGCCAGGAAAGCTACGCTGTGTTTGACTTTTGATTTTTAACGGTGTTTGGAGCGTGCGAGCACAGCAGGGATAGCAATGACCGCCCCCCCCCGCCCTCCCAGGAGTGACCCTCTGCCTCCTAAACGTTACAGGGCGCTCAGGGACCCCCCCAGCCCTCGGGCTTTGCAGGCAGGAGCTGTTTTCCGCGTGGGAAAGCAGCCCCTTTACTAGGGGGGATGTAACACGGTGCTGTTTGTTTTACTTTGAGAAACTCATCAGAGCAGGAAGGCAACGCTAAGCTGTTCTCCACACCCAGGAGCACCTCTCAGGCATTCTTTAACTCAACATGAACACCTCCTAAACAGTGCCCCCCCAAGCCCCCTAAATTTCTCACACAGAAACAGATAAAAGGAAAAGCCTAGTCTTTCTCTTTACCACATCTTTCCTAAAGTGACAAAAAGCAAGTTACCCAACCTCCCCTGAATTTACATAGCCCTTTAATTAGGTGCAGACCTGTGCCAATTTATATCACCTGTGGGTCTGGCCCATGGCTATATATATGAGAGAACACGGCTTCCTTTTGAGTGTTTCATGCTAAGGGAGTGGGGAGAGCTGGAAGGTTATTGGTAGGTAATTCAGACCTGGGTTATTAATTAAGGAAAATTAGGAAATTGTACAAGAAAAAGTTTGATCATATCTCTAGGGCATGATCTGTGAGGAAAGATAGCACAAAAAAAGTGTAGTGTAGAGAGGGCAAAGCTTAGAAGAACCTCTGAATACAGGAAAAGTTATTGGTAAATAAAAGGGCACTTTATTTCTCCACAGCAAAAGGGTGAGGGGGGCCTGAATTGCAGCAAAGGGTTTTGGGGTAGAATTCTCTGGCTGCAAGGAGAACTGAGTGCTGGAACTGAACTAGGGACCTTTTGGGGTCTCCAGTCATAGCAAAGAAGCCAGACAAGCCTCTGCTAGGAATGGTGTGAGTGTGGGGATCCTGCTTTGAGGCAGAAAAGTGATTCTTAAATCTCTGTAGCTATACCCCATGTATTTTAGGTAGGAGAAATGTTGGGTTTGGTACTAAATTGAAGTCAATGACCTCAATCTTGTTGCATCAGTATGCTCGAGGGGGGGAGGCTCATATTGTGTAGAGTCCCCCTAATACTGCTTTCAGCAAGTGCGACCAGCTTTGAGGATACTAAAGGCAGGCCTTGGCAGCAGCAGCAGTATTTTAAGTATTTAATTATGTGCTTACCATTTTAAGTAATAAAGGGCAAGTCAAAGAATGAACTTTGCAAGGTGGGAGGACTGGATATTATAACTCCAACTAGGAGATGAAGTTGCAAGGTTCCCAACTAACATGTGCATTGCTGAGGTTGTTTTGGACCATGTCCTGAGATGCAGGGACATTCCTAACTTAAGAAACTCTTACTGTAAGAGCGACTGCTTTCCCAAAACAAGTAACCATTTAACTTTTGAAACTGTGGATGCAAACAGCTCTGAATGTTGGTGTGAGCATTTTAATTTGAAATATCCAAGCATCTTAATTTTAATTCTTTTACCCACCAGGCCACTAGGAACAAGATTCAGCATGCGCCCAAATGCTGAAAATTCAACTGGTTTTACACCTATATGTCTCTGAAATCAAGAAAACAGCTTTTTCTTAACTGCGGCCAAAGAAAAAAGGTATGTTATCTTGGGGCTTTCTCAATGTAGTGGAGGAAGTGTGCAAGGGGTGATGAGAAATATGGAAGGAGCTATTTCTAATGGAAAGCAGAACACAGTTCTACAGTGCTGTTCCCTGGAATTTAGTTGTCATCCAAATGTTTCCCATGAGCAGTAACACTCTAGATATATCCACCTGGTAGCACTGGGTACAGCTTTAGAATTTAAAATTATTTTTTTGCTTATATGAACCTGAAAACATTCTTTCTACTGGGAGACAAGCTGTTTGCTGAAGAACTCCCACTCTTTCCTCTGCTTTGATTTAAGTTTTTTTTTTTTCCCATTTACTAACATGCTTATGGAAATAATTTGAAAACATATTGTATCTTTTAAAGTTTGAGATATTGTGCCATTTGTTCTTATGCAGACTCTTAAGTGAAGTCTTTGTGGGGGTTCTGCTTAAACAGTGGATGTGAAGAAAGCTTCATGTATTTCACGGATTGGTGGATATGGATTTTGCTACAGCATTTCACCTCCTGCTTGTCACACAATTGTGCATTAGCTTTTCACTTTTCATTTAAAAGAAATAACATAAAGTTGAATCTAGCAGCCTCACTCACAGGTATTACTTTATAAAAATAACCCCCAAACCTAAACCACTGCGTTCCTGTGATCTTGGGTTTGAGGGAAGCTGAAATAAGCTGTAGGCATGAACAACCCTGCGTATTTTAAGAGATTGCTAATTCAGAAGTAAAAATTATATTGGGAGGAATGATGTATAAAATACTATTTTTTATATGTATATATATATTTTATATATAGTTTTTATACAAAAAAACTCATCAGTATGTCATTTCTTTTCATGTTTAATTATACCAAGGCTCCAGGGTCTGCCATTTACCTTACGTTACCAGGAAGCACCCAGCTTTTTTAACAAAATGCAGTAGAATTTAGGGAATTCAGTCCCATTTGCTCCATTAAAGTACCCATGTCACTACATGACAGAAAGAAACTTTACATGTGATAATCTCATTTTGAAAAGTTTGCCGTGTGTGTTTTAAGAAGATAAACACAAGCATATGAGCAGTGCAGCAATTACGATGCCAGACAGTCATTTGTATTGAATAGGTCATTTAGAATGGAGTTCTGGCAAGTGTAAATGTCTGCTGTGCCGCTTACAGCTTCTCTTGGGCACAATAAGATTTGTGAAAATGTTTTCTACTTGGTGTTTCTTGAACAAACATTTTCTTTGGAGGAGTCAGGGATGTGTGTCTTTTTCTTGTTTGTTCTCCCTGAGCACAAATGACAACATAATTATTGCATGCAAGGTAGTGGTGTTGTTGAGGGACTTTCAGCATATTTGTGATTTTCTCTTAATTAATTTTTTTTCTTGCTCTGGCTAAAAATTTTCAGAAATGTATTAATTGTCTGTATAACTCATACATAAACCCTACAATTTATGAAATTACTGTTATTATGGGGGATGGATACTGACATTTTTGCTTTCATATATCAAGAACTTATTTGTTCTCTTGTTGATCTTATGAAACCTTATAGCTTTCTGTCTAGGAAATAATGTTGCAATTTGGATTTTGCCTGTACAGACGCCCACAGGAAGGGGGTCTTTTTTTTTTATTTGTTTTTCTTTTTTTATGGTGAATAAGTACTTTCATGTGACAATAAAGAAGAAAATCTGGTGTGTGGTTACTTGTGCAAAAAAATGGCAGATTAAAATGTGATATGGGATGGTACTTTGTGTAGCTTGGGAAGAGGATTCCTCTAACTTTTTACTACCATCTATCAGAAGTTATTTTATGATATTATCTGAACATGTTCACTACTAAAACAAAAAAATAATTGTGGGAATCTGAAGATAAAGTGAAAACCTCCTTTCTGTGTTCAATGTACAAATTGCAGGGAACTTTGATTAGAAAAAGACTGTGCAGCAAGAGCTCTCTTCTAGTGCAGTGCAATGTCACCCTGAGGTGCTGCAAGTAGCTGGGGCAAAAGCCTTGGCTACGAAGATGGGATGGCTGATGGTGGTCTGAAACTGAGCTCTCCAGACCTACTGTAATAGAAGCAGTAATCATGCCCAGTGTTTTTCCTACAGTAGCATATGTCCAGCCTATGGGGCAAATATTCTACTTGACATTCTCTGGGGTCCTGGTCTTTGATTATCCAGAAAGCACAAATGGCTGATGCATGCCATGGTGAAACCAGTGGAGAGGAGCTGGGAAAGGGCTCATGCTTGCACCTTGCCCTAATGTAATTGTGATGAGGATCATGGCATAGGCTGCAAGCTGGAGCTTGAGCATGCTCCTAAGTTCCACAAGGCTGCAAGCAGCAGCTTGTCCTTTCCAGCCTTTTCTCCTGACTCCAAGGCTGATACCCAGTTTGGTAAAGAGCAGGTAACCTCTTTTGACAAATCGCCATAAATTGGTATAGTTCAGTAGTTAGTGGACAAAGACTGGAGAGCACTGTGACAATAAAAGCAACATTCTTGAATCACCTGCTTTAAGACAATTTATGAGGGGGAGAGAGTCATGACTTGTAGGAGTTCAGCAAATAACTTATCTTAATAATTATTGTCTTGGTCCATACACACCACGGATGTAGCTAAAAGTAACTACTGCAAATCCCAACACAATTGCTGCAGAATCTTGTGGTGAGGTGCGATTGTATGGATGCTTATGTGTTTTGAGCTGTCCTTGATTTCTGTGCCTGTGTGAAGCTGAGGTTGTTGGAACGTCCAGTTCTGTTAAAGTGCTGGTGACGGCTGGTGCAAACAGCCTTGCTGATGCCTGCACAGTTAATCCAGCCCTGCCAGGCTGGTTTGCTTTGCGTTCTGATTCACAGATTGAGACTAACAGTTCAAATATTTACGTTCGGTTTCACATCTGCTGCTGGGCAAGGGGGGAAGATGGCTGGCTGCTACTAAGTCAGAAACACGAGTTTGCTGATTGCTTCCTTGAAGAGCATTCCTTCAGCGGCCATGGCACTGGGTACAACGGCTTAATTTCAAAAAAGCCAAGTTGTTAGTAATGTAATGCCAGGACATTTGAATGATTTGTGGTGTTCTCTATAGCTCATACTGGCAGGACTGGTCCTTGCTGTTTGGTCCGGAGGAAAAAGCAAAAGGTCTTTGCTACCGAGCAAGGTCCACCTAAAAAGTTTTCACTGGGAATTCCCTTACTTCATGTACATTGGCTGTTCAATGGATTTTTACATGACTTATTCTGGCTCTACATTCAGTACTTCTAGGGAGAGGGGCCATGCCCTTGTTCTTCAGGAAGATGTCTTTTTATTTATTTTCACATTGTTACTTTTCCTTAACATTGAAGGCAATTTCCTGGTTACAGAGTCACCCTTGTCTTGCTTAGTGTACCCTGAGGTCAGCTAAGGTGAAAGACTGTGGTTTCGATCTAGTTATTTTTGCTTTGGCTTGCACAGTTTGTTGGGGTGTTATTGACTGTATCATTCATCACATTAGATCAGATACCAGAATCTGTTTTCTGAACATCAGCTATATATAGAGGCAATGAGATAGATTTCTGATATTCTAGTGATTTTCTGGAGGCCTCTAATTTGACATCTCTGCCACACTGGTGAACAAGGACTTTGGCAGACTTCAGATTTGTGTAGCAGAGAAAAAAAATCAGCCTCTAGATGTGATATGTCTGGCCTAATTGTGGTATGGTCCAGTGAGCTGTGCAGTGTTCTGCTTGATTTCCCTCAGTGTAAACATTGTCTGATCTCCGTTCCCATATCGGTCTGGTTCCCCCTTCCTTAGGTAAGGAAATCAAGAGAATTTTTGATCCCTATAGTCAGAGCTGTGGCCCTGCCTCACACAACTTGTTTTGAGGGACTCCCCAGCCAAATCTCCTGTGTTCAATTGGATGATGCTGCTGCTTCCAGGATGTGCTGTTCTTGTTCACCCTGCTGTGCTGGCACTTCTCTGCATGCCTTTAGTATGTCTGTGATGTTCTGAATACCCCAAGATATATGGATGGTCTTTATCACAGTTTGCTTGAATTCCTTCTTTATTTTTAATGGATCACATAGATCTGGTAAACAAACATTTGTTTTCATCTAAATCATAGACCTGAATGCCCCTTTTGGCCTTTTGGCTGTTTGCTTGTTTGTGTGTGTGTAAAGTGCAGAGTGTTTTTTGTAGAAATTCAGTACTGCAGGAAAAAAATACCTTTCAGATGTGTTTTCACTGGGAAAAAAATTCTCATTATTTTCCAACATTATGCATAGTTATGGTATTCAGATTTAATTACATACAGAATAAATATAACACAGACCCCAAACTGGTGAGATCAGCTTTCAATCACAGCAGGCCATAAGCTCTAGTAATTAACCATACCTCCACAAACCATCCCCACTAATAAATCCAGGGAAAAAAGAACACAGCAGAGGAAAAAAGGAGAAATGAAAAATACAAGATTTTATAGCAAAGGGCCCAACAGCACCCTGATGCATACACGATGTATCCCTCAGAAAACATGCGGTGGTAAATCATTTGTTTTTGAAACTGAAGTGCCTGAAGCTGGGGATCTGTAAGCAAGAGCTGAGGTTGGTATATAAGTCAGCGTTTCTTTGAAATGAAGGTGTGTTGGAGAGCTGAGTAGGAAGGCTGTGTGGTGACTTGACTCCCGGTCCCTTCATCTGCTGGCACCAAGCCACCCAGGGGAGCGCGGGAGATGAAGAGCCACAGTGGCAGCTAGTAGGTGGTGCAAGCAAACTGCTTTGTTGAGGAGCTGACTCAAGGCGAGGTCTGGAGTGCCCTGACCTAACGTGGGAGCTGGCGGCACCACTGCCAGGCCTGAGTCAAGAGACTGAGAGTAAATATGGATTACCCTCTCCCATGTGGGATGGTAGGGTTTTGCATGAAACATCGTGTTGCTTTCAGTGGTGGTTAAAATTTTCCACTCTTGCTTTTGATGTGGCAAACACAACCTTTGAAAGTCCACAAACTGGAGTCTTAACAAAAGAGATATAAAGCAAGGAGTCATTCTTCAGTTAAAACCAAACAAAATTAAAGAAATTCTAAATGAAACAATGGCAATTGTGGAAAGATCACCTGTTTCATTCCAGTCAGGCCCCAAGAGATATTAAACACACTTACTTCACAGACTTAATTGCCTCAGGATGAGGCAATCCTGTATATCTTTTTTAGAACCATTAATAACCTACTTCACCTGATTGCAGCAAGTATTTTATTAGAGGATTTGTCAAATGGTAAATGCAAGGACTTTATGCACAGATAAACAACAAAAATTGACCAAATTTAGCCTCCACTTACAGCTAAACCTCATTTTTATTTTAATCTTCCATTTAATTTGAAACTTAATAGCTTTTCAAAAATTAAACCTACGTGATTTTCCTACAACACTTATTTTGATTAAATCAAATATGCTCATTTCTACAATGCTCAGTGCCTTGTTATTGAGCATTGTTGAACATGTGCAATTTTATATCCACTAGTTTTATTTCTGACATGACATAAAACCAAGCAGAAATTCTTAAAAGACAATGAGAAACTAGCTGTTCACTATTTATATTTGTAGATAAATACATCTAAATTTGAGGATGAGTGTGGAGTGCTGCCCTTCGGAAGAAGTCAAGGCAAGCACACAATAGACATGTCTGCCAATAGACATGTCTGCAGAAAAGGGTCTGCAAATTTCAGGGTGTCTCGGTGAAAACATGAAACAATGTAATGATGCTGCAAAACCCCAAAGCTGCCATCCCAGTGGGATTCGGTGTTTCTAGCAGGCAATGTGTTCGTGAGCAAGGGGAGGTTGCTGCTGCATAACATCCTGCCCTGGCTGACCACATTGAGAGAGGGAAGCAAACTGGTGGGAACCCAAAGGAGAACAGCAGGCAAAAGCAGGGACTTAGCAAACGACACCTGCAATGAAAGGTTGTAATTTGCTTTCTTTAATATTAAAAGGAGGGGAATGAGAAGCCTCATTGGTCTTTTGGGGAAGAGAGGTTATAACAAAATAAAAAGACCATCCGTCATTTACTTGTGCATAGCTGTTGTTCAGAATTGGCTGCTAGTTACAGGGAGGAAAGATTAGGCTGGATATTAAGAAACAGTTTCTAGCTGTTGGGATGGTGAAACAGGCAACAGCCTATCGGGGTATGTGTACAAACCTGCCTGATGGGAAACTGAAAAACCAAGTCAGACTTCTGCTGTTTGGGGATGGATCACCCAGTTCCCACTCTGGGGCTGGCCTGGTCTCTTGCATTGCTCCTCAGCTCTCTGTTCAGGTGGCCCTGTCTTAGGGCAGGATCAGGCAAACATATATGCAACGCAGCAGAGAGGCTGTTCTGTAAAATAGGGGACTGCATCTGATCCTCAGTACACAACACACATTTCTGGCTGGGAGTTAAGACATGCACTGTCTGTCTCCCCTACTCTACTGAGCTGATACATCTTCTACTGAAGTTGCTTTTAACAGCTTTTGAAATTATAAATATAAATTTACAATAATAAGTGTATATAACTTGTAGTATATGCTGTATCTTTCTTTTCTTAAAATAAACCCACCAAAAAGCTAGCATGGCTTTGGTACCGCCTTCCTCATCCCCAAATGTTTCCATCTAAAATACCACTGTGGTGCCTCAGTGTCTGTAATTTACTCTCGCATCGCCACCCTTTGCACAATCAGTCTGCATCCCTCATGGAGCTCTGCAGCCAGGAACTCCTTCTTCTGTCTTCTGATAGGGGGCATAGTGGGAAGAGTGGCAACTGGAAAGAAGATGGGAATGTGAAATGAAGCTCTAAGAGAATGCAACATTGGCTCTGCTTAGTCTCATTACTTTGGTTTTCAGCTGAAAAACACATTAATTAAAAAAATATTATAAAAGGTAGAAACATTCCCATGGCTATTAAAATTGGTGTTCTGATATACCTGCAGATTCACAGAGAACTTTCTTGTGTACATTTGAATGGAAGCCCAAGAAGAGGCTATTAAGAAAGGAAATGTCCACTATAGAGATAGTATTTCCTTATGACATACATTGTGACTTACTCTGTGGTGGTATATTGGTGACTTTAAGAACATTGTGGAAGATAAGGACTGGTTATAAATCCTGTGGTGGTGAAGATTAAAGATTCCCCTTAATTCCTGATGAATTATTCTAAAAGGAAAATATCATGTCTCAGCAGTAGATTCTGGAGACCTGCTTGCTCTTTGGCAGGGGAAGACAGAGAGACAGGGGCTCTTCAACCACATGCTGTCTGTATTCTGAGGAGGGTGCACTGACAGTTCATCAGACAAACTCACCACTTTGACTAGCTGGCCAAAATAGGAAGATATTTTCATGTACAAAATGCCCTTTAGCCCTAAGCTGCTCCTGAAGCTTCTAAATTTCAATTAGAAACCTAACCTCAGGCACAATTAATGCATTTCTTTTTCAAAACCATCTTTATTACATCAAAATGAGATAGGATATGTGCACTTACGCTGTAAGAGGAACCTGATGAAGAGAGGAAAATCAGACTTTAATAATATTAGCATATAATCGATCACAAACTTAGTAGCATTAATATTTCAGTGATAAAAATCCAACAGGTTCCGGTGCAGGATAGTCCTTTACTAGTTAACAAAAGGCAACTAGCCATATCCTGCAGGTGGCCAGCTCTGCTCTGCCTTTCTTGCCAACAGGATTCTTCCTTTATTTTCTCCAGCAAGCGTTCTTAATATTGAAGGACATTCACTTCCCTAGGAGGTCCCCTAACTGTTGCACTCCTTAACTGCTGCTAGACTTGAGGGTTCCTTTTTGGGTTCTTTTTTACTTTCTGATATTTTTTTGTGTTGTTTTCTGACTGGTGGCACATCTTCAGCAAGAAGGATGGAGAATATCAGAGTTCAGAGGGATTTGTAGATAGGCTGTTTGTGTCCTCTGCTCGTCCAACTCGTCAACCCCTGGTAGGTAGGATTTGAACCTAATCTTTCTGGCTTTCAGTCTGAATCTTCTACGATGTTGCCACCTAAGAGCCCCAAACAGACTCTTTCTCTAGCTGTGTGTTGAAATCAAGCTGCTGCAGTCACTGAATGCTGTGGAGGGCTCAAGCCTGGTTAACTTGTGCTCAGCAAATGCCAGCCCTCCTTGCTGGGGAAGGAGTGGTGGGTGTCAGTATCACTACTGGACTTAAGAGTGGCGGTGGTGCCAAACTGCTTGTCCTTAGATGAAAATGCAAGGAAGTTCTGTGCATGTTCAGACAGAGGCTTTCAAGTAAGTTATTACTTTTTTTAAAGTATGGAAAAATTGTACAAGCTGGAACACTTGATAGCATCTCTGCAGAGGTTTTACAACTCTTGACTTGTGGGTGTTTACATTCTGTTTAAGACATGTTTTATGTGATTTATGTTCTGTTTGGATCTGGGCCCAAGGTATCCACAACAAGCTTACCATTTTACAGAAGTATTCTCTGCAGTAAGATTCTGACCTGCTCCTGTCTGGGCACTTAGCTTTCTACCAGAACACTAGCTCTGGCAGAAAACTGTGTTTTCTTCCCTTAAGGAACAGGATCATAAAGCTATAGGACTGAAGAAGACCTCAAGAGGTGAGCCAGTCAATCCCAGCTGTAGCTAAAACCATGCCTTTTGTGTTGGCATTAGACTGTATATAGGGGACAGTTTGGAAATGAGGAAAGAAGTCTAGAGAATAAATAGCATCAATTGATTTGGATCAATTTAGGATCCTGGAAGGGAGAGTAAGTGGTTGGGGTATCAAAGTTGTAGTTTAAAATTACACTTTAATGTATATTTCTGTCTCTAAGGAAGCAACCCCTTAAAAGTCTTGGTATGCTAGTTGTAAATGATAGCTCTAAAAGCATCACTCCTCCTACTTCACCCACCTAATTTTTGGAAGGACATCCCTTCTCATTTTGCTTTGGTTGCTGCTCAGCAGTACTGATGACAGAAAGTCTCTGGGTTATCACTTTCTATGACTACACATAATTTGAATTCTTTCGGCTCTGCTAAAGTCATTGCTTGATGAAAGCTCCTCACCTTGATTGGGTACTTCAGCCTCATTTATAACTGATCTGGTAGAATATATCTCTTGAAGTCAACTTGAATGGTGAGCTATCAAACAGTGACTGGCTTATCATCCCAGGTGTGAAGTACTGCAGGAGCAGAGAGAACTTCATGAACTCTGTGTATGGGAAGCAGGATAAACATGGATCTGTATGCATTCAGGCGGGCATGTATGGCATGTCCTTCTTTTCAAGGAGATTGTGAACAAATTTTAAAGGAGGGGAAGACAGACCAAGAAAGAAATCTTCATTTAAGGCTTCCCTGCAAGGAAATCAGGGACTTTTGTTTTCTTTTGCAAATAGTTTTGGTGTCAGTGTGTGGGTGGCTTTCATGGTATGGAGCCGGAAAAGCCTTTGAAATGTACAGGGGAAAACTCAGATGAAGTTCCAGAAGGGAGCTGCAGTTATTCAGGGAAGTAATAAAGACTACTGTTGCAGGAAAGTCAGTTTTTCCCCAATAAAATTATTCCCTTGCTTTAAAGAAGTATTTGTGGTGTTCTTTGTCAATAGAAAAAATATGTATTTTTCCTAAAAAGATCTTTTTCCGTAAATTCTGGGTAAGAGTCCTGAAGTAGTCCGGGTGCTCTAGGAATGCAGCACACCCAGATGTGCTCAGTTCTGTCATACTGTCTTTGTGGATTGGAAATTTTTCTCTATTCTAACACTGTTTTCACAATGGATGAGGAAGACAAACTAATTTTTGTTTTGAGTCTAAGACACTGAGAGCTTAATACAAACTGTTTTGTACAGGTTTTTAATAAGATTTTCATGGTCTGAGTTTCCCATCTCTGCGGAGCAACTTATCGCAGCTTTAATCAAAATCATTGCATTCTGCAATATTTATTTTATGTACCTCTGGTTTACTGTCACCTCCTGTAAAGCAGACAGAAATAGCCCATTGAAGTTCTCCTCTAAGGTCTTAATTTATAATAGTAATGAAAAGACAAAAAAAATATGCATTCGAGTACATACTTCTAAAACAGTAACAATACTTTGTAGACCTCCTTAATTAGTGGATCAAATTTCTCCTCCCTTCCAAGTAAATAAAAATCACCCAGGAACTACCATAAACTTTTACCTTTTGTAGGTACAGTTGAACAAACTCATACCACAAATAGAGAGCTCAATGATCTATCATTCTCTAAGCTGTTAGCCCATCTGTTCTCCCACTGAACTGAGTCCTAAAGATGAGGGTTTTGTTGTGACAGTCACGACCAATATGTTCATTTTTGGTCTTGGGACTGATTTTACTTGATAATTTTATCTGACCAGTCATACACGAATATATTCTAAGCTGGAACACATTAACTTAATGCCAAGTTTTCAGACAATTGCATTATTTCATGCAAAAGATAACTTCTTTTTGCTTGAATATTAAATCCAAAAGCAATTAGATGATCTATTTTTGCTTATACAAGAATTCTGTGACAAACATAATCTTTCTTAATGTTTGCTTGGAATAATTTTTTTGTAGTGGAAAGGAGTGGGGGAAGGCAATATTGTAATTTTCTAGACTTTAATATACTCCTTCCAAGTGAAAGTAAGTCCTTCTTTTGTGACAAAGCACCTATTTGAATATTTCCTCTCACTGCCCAGGGAAAGCACTTCCATTGCCTCTGAAGGGATTGTTCAATTCTTCCAAGAAATTATAAATCATCACTGTTTATTGTTTGTGTGAAAATACATGTTCAAGCATTGTCTTCACCAAGCTTCACTGAGACTAATCTTGACTTCTGTAGATGCTTCTGTTTCCTTCATAGTGCCCTTTTGGTTAATGAGCATGTGAAGGTGTTAGCAGGGTTACTGGTGAAGCAGATGTCATTATAGTTTTAGTATACAGACAGCATATAGTGCTCTTTTATTTGTTGCTGGCACTGATGAATTCTTAATTCACTTGGCTTGGCACCAACATACCAGAACAAGACTGAAATGATGTGCCTAGGTTAAGGCAGATGAGACAAGCTGGGAGATAAAAAATCGGGTGACCCCCTCAGTGCTGTGTATCCCATTGTGGTCCCCAAACCTTAGGATTGGTAGTAGCAAAGGTCACTACTGAATCTTGTAGTGACTTCAGCTTATATCACATCTCAACCAGGGCTAGTCAGGAATAGAAATATGAGTAGAATTCTTAAGAATTGCAGAAAAAATAACTTTTTTTTTTTTAAAAAAAGCCTTTGAAGATATGAACATTGCTGGTTTTGCCTCTCGTTGGGAGGCACTTGTTGGGTAACAGGCTTTTGTCATAAAAGGCTATTACTGTAGTAACTGAGACTGTCTTTTCATTTCTGCCTGACAAGAAGGATGCCATTTTCTTTTTGCTTTTACAGTCATAACAACCATTTGCCTACTTACATTTATGCACTTAATAGTTTTACCACTGTGGCATTAAACTAGTTCAACATGACCTGGTGGAACAACTTCAAGCCATTGAAATATCAAAACAGGCTATCCAATTTCTAAACAAGATTGGTTGCTATGAGCAGATAAGGTGAGCCTCTGTTCATCAGACACCTGTGTTGGAAATGATATTGCTCAGGTGCCGTTTTTTGGCCCTTGAACCCAGAGCTACATCTGAAGTATTGCTTTTTCTCCCTGGTGTTGTGTTGAGAGTAATGCTTGATGATTTTAGTATAATCCAGTGTTTAAAACAGGAATGTTGGCTCCTTTCAACTTCTTGACTGGCTGATGCTGTGCTTCATGGTCTAAATCAGCTTTTTTACTCAGCACAACATTATCAATTACATAGTATCTGTATGTCTGGAATGTTATTTTAAAAACTGACTGACATATAGTGGCACCTTTATAGAAGAAAAAATACATATAAAATCCCCAATCACAAGCTATTAAAATACCTTAACATTTATTCACTATCTTAGTACAACATCCAGGAATGGAAGGGTTCAAGTGACATCAGCTGGTAGTTCAAAATCATCAAAAGTAAATACTTTTTCACATAGTGTGTAGCTAAGTTGTGAAACTTTTTGCCATAGGATGCTAAGATGTTATAGGAGTTAACAATCAATTGAACAATTTAACAGAAGAAAACTCTATCAATAGCTAGAAACACCTGTTTCGGTGTTCAGGAAGTCTCTGTGCAACAAATGGCTGAAATTGAGACTATTCCCATTTGCCTCCGAGCATGCTTGGCCTCCTTCCCCAGGCACCCACCCTCAGCCACTGTTGGAATAGGATATTCCAGTTGATAAACCTTGATTTTACCTACAACAGCTCTTCTTGTCCCAAAGTAGGTCAATTGGCCAATCAGCCAAGAGCGAGCGAGCATATTTGTTCATATAGATATGCTGGCTATATTTAAAAAAAAAAAAGCATCCTAACTTGGAGCTAATCCAAACTCCTCTGTTGACTCCACAAGCTGACTTCCATTATAAGTTAGGTCAAACCTTGGAAATTGCAATACCAAAAGTGTTAAAAAAGCAAATTATTTCTATTACTGTATTAACTGATTATGCTTGTGACAGTGTCAGTTAAAGGGTAGAACAGAGAGAGCACGAATTACAATTTCTTTTAAAATGTTGTAGTTCAAGTATATTTTTGTACTGACATCTGGATATTTCAATATCTGAAGCAAATAGGAGCAAAACAGAAACCACCTGGATTTCCAAACTCCATATGTAGAAGACATAAATACTCACAATTTTGCCCTGCTTCCTGTTTTCTTTGATTCTTTTTTTCTCTTCCTGCCCAACTTGTTTGCTCTTGGAAAGCTTCCTAATTGCTTTATTTTTATTTTTGAGTTTCTTTAAATAAAGACAATGCTGTTATTCTGCAGATGTTTAGGGAAAACCTGACCTCTGCTGAAGCCAAAGGGAGACATTGTTGGTATAATGCCACTCCAGGACTTCACAGTGGTGATCACTGGGTTTAGGAATAGAATTTTTGTAGTGTTATGGTGTAAAGACCAACCTAATAAACTCTAAACTTCTCTATAGGTCAGGGTATGTGTTTCATTCAGTTTTCAGTGTAAGTATTCCCTTCTTGTTCATTTGTGTAATGGACAACTCTGAAGTATTGCTTTGGATTTGGCTGTGAAATTCAGCTGTGTCACACAATATTTGGCTCACTAGATTTCAGTAGTTAGATGAAGAATTAGTTTAGACTGTTGAATTGAAATAAGTTCAGTTAATTGAAGTCAGTCAATAGGAGCTTTTTGTACATATTTGAAAGAAGAATGTAGACCATTTAAACTCTAATCAACTACAGAATGTTATTAAGTTCCCATAAGAAATGGTTTAAGTGCAACATGATAATGAAAAATGTGAGTGAAAAAATTTTGTTCACTTTGAGTAGCTCTACAATCTAGAATCTGAAAAGAAACCACTTTACATAATGGAAGGAGATACTTACAAAGCAGTCAGACTGAAAAATACCTAGAATTATAGGCAGTAGCAAATTAGAAAAGAGCTTGTAACGTGATACAGGGCAAAAGTAATTTCAGGCTGGAGAAAGATCTTTTTAGAAGCCAAGGAGGTGTTAATGCCTTTATTATGTGAAATGGTGCCTGCAATACCGCGCTGTGTTCTGGGAGCCTCTGACAGTAGAAAAACATCACCAGTGAAAACAAAATGGAGCAAACCTGGGAAATGCTTTGGAGGCTAAGGCAAAAATATGTACCATACAGCCAAATCCTGCCTCCTTTCACTCTGCTTTAGGAAGACTTGTTTAAGAGGCTCCTTAGTGATTTAAGTCAGACAAATGTGACAAAGCAGTATGAATAACCCATGTTTGCCACCTTTTCTTTGCCTCCAGGTGAATTTTAACCAGGTAGGAGATTTTGAATTAGATCTATAAGTGGACTGCCTGGTTCCATCACTATATATTAATACTGTTGTTGAGAAATCCAATGCCAGCTTGTTTCTGTGTACATCAATATGCCATTTCTTCAGATTTGCCTCATTCTCAGAATGATCTACAGACCTTGTAGTTGAAGACATTGACATGAGTCAGACAGCTGTACAGTTTTCTTCAAACTGCAGGAGTGTCTGCAGTGGGCCAGGCTAAAGGTCCATCCAGCCCAATATCCTTTGCTTGGCTGTAGCCATCAGCACATGCCAGGGAAGCATATAAGAGCAACTGTGCAGTGATACTTGTCAGAATTACACTCCAAGCTTCTTGTGGGATTTCCTCCTGTAGAGATGCCATATTTCTGTTTACTAGCCCTGTTGAGTTTCTTTTCCAGATGCTCTTTGAATCTATATAGATTTTTTGGCAGTCCCAGTGCCTCCCAGTGAAAAGAGTTCCTTACCTTAACTACACGCTGTATATCAAGAATGCCTTATTTTTCTTCTGAGCTTGACATTTACAAGTTTCATCTGATGGCCACTCAACTCTTCTAGAGCGAGCAATCATTACTTACATATCCTGACCACATAATTCTTGATATTATGGAGCTTTACTATGTCTATGGCTTTACTATGTCTCCGTTAGTCATTTAAGTAATTTTTTTTTCCAGTTCCAGAAGGCTTAGTTTATTTAACCTGCCTACACCTGAAGGCTGTTATTGGGTTTTGTTCATACTTGTCATCCTTTCCCAAGCCTTTTCCCATTTTATTGTAGCTATTTGACCAGTTACACTAATGCAACTGCTCTCGTTTTGATAATTTACAAAGTTGTATTTTAATCTTGCAGTGGGAGCCAAAGGGACTGAACCTTGATCAGCTGAAGTGAGCTCAGTATGGATCCATTGCAAATATCTGATAACAAAACAGACCAGAGAGGACCAGAACACATTCTCCTTCCTGATGCATGTGGGTGGTTTGGACTGAACTGTTTTCACTGGTCTGCTCAGAAGGGCTTTTCTCTTCAGTGATTATTTCTTTGTAAATGTCCAGCTTAACCTTAGTTATGAAGAGAAAAAGAACCTTTCCATTCTTCTGAGTAACTGGACAAAACACATCACCTTAAAATGTGAAGAATAATTTTTGCATCAATAATTTTTCTCTGAAATGCACTGTTCTCAAAAGCAATCTTTCAATAAAAAATTCCAGTGCAAGGGCAAGATTTAGATCTAACTCCCTGAAGTTTTGGAAAATAATCAGGTGAAAAAGTCAGGTGGAAATGACCACTCAAAAGAGTGATTAGCAGGAAAGGCAGGAATTTAAATAATGCTGGAGCAGCACTCTGCAGATGCTCACAATTTCAGTAGAATGGCTTACAGCAAGGGAAGTTCAGCATGTTCATGAGCCTTCGCAGGACTGGTGCTACATGGAGGATGTGTTTTCTCTCTCCCCAGAGCTATATAAATGATACATCTTGGATAAAATTCATCCCCGATGTACAAGTTAAAAATAGAGACTAGAAACAATTCTTTCTGGATCTAAACATTTGCACGGGATAAGGACTATTGAATATTAAAAATCTGTGAAGTAACATAAAACAGAGCTGGACAGGCATTCTCAGAGGGCTCTGTAAAAACTTACAGAAATCTGAGGTAACAATGAGGCTAGGAATGTTTTTTAAAAATAACTTTCCCTGACTTCTCCAGGGTCCGGTAATTTCTATGTATTCAGAAAATACTCTCTGAATGTGATCTTACGCTACTGGAAACAGAATTTTTCTCAGATTTTTGGTGTGAAAAGAATCTTGTCCTAAAATATTATATTTGCACACAAAGTTTATTTTGCATGAGTTTGTTTATTTCTTCTGTCTTTGGTCTGCGGAGGGGGAATTCTGCTCCATGCTAATCAGCCTGGATGGTTAATGCCCAATTGGTGTGTTAAGCATTTAGGTTTATGATGCTATATAAATAAAGGGCTAAATACAAATGAAATAAAAACATCATTACTACAGTTTGCATTAGGTTTATAGTGTTGTGTCCTCAAGATGTGCAACTGGTTTGTGTGTAGCAATTGAAGGTTATACACTTTAGATTATAAGAAGTTCAAGCATGTGGTACAGGAAGAAACATCAAAGGTTAGACTGTTATTATTAGGACACTTCAAAGAAAAGAATTTCTGAAGCCTTTAAGTTTTACGGCAGGTGCATGAAGAGGTGCCAGGTCATCTCAGGGTGGTCAAGAGTAGACTACATTGAAACTAGATTGCATAGGACTCCTTTTATCTGTCAGAGACAGTTGGGATTCCGACTTAGAAAGAGTTTTAACAGTGATTTTGAATACTGGACATCAAGCCTCTCTAATTTCAGCTGCTCTCAGCATGGAAGCTTGCAGTCATGGTCTCTACCAATGGGCACATCTGGGTAACAGAAGAGTGGTCCCTCCTGGTCATGTCGCAGCCACAGAGCCTCTGGTGCGGTGCGCGGCTGTCGCTGGGTCAGGCAGGCTGTGTGCTCCACAAAACACTTTAGGTTTTGAAGCAGATATTTGCTTTGATAATTATGGTGGTGCGGGGGGACGACCTCTGGCTCCTGCTCAGTGTCTATAATCCATTTGAAGACAAAAGTGTTGGTCTGGTGTTTCTTGTTTAGGAGAAGTGCAAAAGGAGATTAATTATATTTGTAGTTTAAACAAACTAGCAAATAAATCCAGCACCCTCTGATTTGAGCATGATCATATTCCCCTAATGGAATATTACACCAAGCTATATGGAGAACAAAATTTTTACAATCAAATTAAGTGACAGTTAAGTGATGGTTAATTTTAGCTGATTAGACCAATATATGTTCAGAGCTTGGAAAGAAAACATTTATTCCTTTAGCTTGTACAGACTTCTCTTTCCTGGAGACTTGTGCCTCAGCCCCACCTGCTCGGTGCTATAACTTGTCAATTTAATACAATGTAACAAGTATATTCTTCTTTGGACCATCAGCCAAAATAATTACTTTGACTTAATAAAATGAAAAAACAAAATGAATTATATATAGTCAACAAAAACACATTCCCTGCAACTAACTGCAAGAGGGTTCCTTTCTGCTAATGAATTAATACATTAAATAATAATAGTTAAAAACCATTTTACATTGCTTTGATCATTCACTTACACATCATTAAGTAGACTGAGCATTTTAGTGTGAAAAGGCTGTGTTTACAAATTAGTCCAGAGGATGTTTCACACTGAAGATCAGCACATATATTGTGTTTTATTTCAGCTGCACATGACACAACCTTAATATTAGAGCCAGATGATTAAAAGAACATTACCTGAGCCTTGAGAGTCACTGAATGAGCTATGCTAAATTGGTTGTTTTCTATTTTGTGATTAATTGTGCTTCTAAACCATATTTTAGTGTGCTTTGTTTTTCTGTCCCCAGTCATCCCATATTATTAAAGAGAAATTCTGCATATCTCTCCTGGAGTCCAATTAAGGATTTGCATCATGACTAGATTTTTCACTTTAATTACTGTATATAAAGTAGGTTTTGACTTATTTCCATATTTATCAAACTATGCAGAAGAAGCAAAATTCATCAAATAAACAGATATCTGTGGCTATAATTGCAGCCTGCACTGAGCATGTAGGAAGAAAATATGAGGGTCCAAATTTCATTATGTAGAACATAATAAACATCTGAATAATTAAACTGCGTGTAAATCAAATGCTTGGCAGTAGTAAGAATAGAGAAAAGACACCTTAGTTTGATCAGGAAAAAACCTATCTTTCTAAATATATTAAAAAAAAATATTCTAAACATAATTCAATCAGCAGTGAGTAGAAAAACAAGAACCAAAGCCTTAAGTTTGTGGCTTGTTATCAGGTGAAGGAGGATGCCATGTATATTTAGGAACATATTTTCATTAATAGTAAAATATGCCTAGCTCTCCTTTTTGCACGTGTATTAAAAACATGTTGCAAGCAAACTAGAGGATACAAACTCTTACACTGAAATGGCAAGCTCAATTAAGACATGCAGCCAGCTTTGATAAACTGCCTTAAATCAAAGGTTTGAAAATGGCGTAATTGCTAAAGCAGAAGCTTTGTCAAATTTAACTGTGAGGAGTTCATTGTTTGCTTAAATATCTTCTCCTAGGTCCCAGTTAAAAGGAATACAGAACTTTCTTTATCAAATAATTTCTAATTATAAGTTTTAATTATTTTTATCAATTTCCTATGAAGTAGTACTATAATTTACTTTGATTATACACATTTTGTAGCATGGTGTTTTTAGTTATATACAAATTTCAAGGGAATTACATTCCATATAGGACTTTGCAGAATTATTCCAAGCTAGAAATAACATTTTGATGACCAGACCTGAATTCAGTGTAAAATTTTACTGATGTTAAAGCAAAAGATAGGAACATAAAGAACATTCCTGATGATTTGCACTTAAAATAGAAAAACCCAATCCATGGCCCAAGCCTGTTCTCCTCTTGTCAAATGGATGCAGTGTGTATTACACTGAAGCAAACTTACATCTACTTACTCCAGAACAAAGCTGGATTTTTAATTGAGTTTTAAAAAATGGATTTTTAATTGCTACTTTGATTAGAATTTGTAGGTACATAAAATCTTTTTAATTTGCTGGAAAACTTCTTGAAAATGCATTTTGTTATTTGGTGTTTTTTATTTTTATTGCTATTTATGGGAAGTGAAGAGCTATTCTACTGTAATTGCATCTTTTTGTAGACACTGCAGTTGTTTCTTGGAAACAAGAACTTGTTTTATTAATTTATTTGGTCTGCCCTACTGAGTATACAAACAGTAAGTGAGGAAGAGAATGATAGCAACTCAGATAGGAGAGAGATACAGAACTTAAAAATGTTTTAAATGAGCACCAACAAAAGGGATTTAAGGTAGTGCAAACAAGAGAAAGGAAAGCTAATAATAATAAGTAGAGGTAAAGAATATGTAATGAAGTTTGTGCCAAATTTTAATCTACAACCATCAGCCAATCCAATTTATGGATGCTGTAAGATAAGCAGGAGATGTGCTGATTGAGCAAAGCATACCTATTCTTGAGATGGGAAGGATGGAGGTACGTATCTCCATGCATTTCCTGAATTGAGACCTATCTAACAACCTCCCCATACAACCACCATTCAGCAGAAAAGTTAAAAGGACCTTAGGTGATGCTGAAAGTCTGGATAAAAGCAAATGTAATGCTCATTCTTAAATAAAAGAGGAATAATCATGCAATGAGCATCCATTAGCTCTAACATCACTTTCAAGTAAAGTATTGCAAAACCTTTGACAAGATGTAACATTATGACGAGCAGCTTTGGTGTGGTTAAGCTTAGCTTACCGTATTAGGGCCCATTATCTGCTATTACATCTGTAGCATACTGCTTGTGTGTGGCACTTAGCAAGCAGCTAACATGCCAGAATCTGGGGCAGATAAAGATGGCAAGGCATGCAGGAAAGTCAGAATGACAAGAAAAAAGCCAAAGCATGCTTTTGAAAAAAGGTTAGTGCACCTATATGTCAGGGTGGTAACTTTCTAAGGAAGGTAAATATGGTGAGATGAGTGTAAAGGATAAAACTTGCTTAGGTATGTTTTTCTATAGTATGAGCCATGTGTGTTCTCCTAACCCTCCCTGGTTAGTCTTCTCTGGGAGGGTAGAAAGCTACTAGTTGGAGGTACCGATACAGATTCACATTCTGACCGGGAGAGGCTCCACTTGGCAATACATCCTTTTACATAGAAAATCAAGAGAAAGGGTGTAGGTGAAACTTCTTTTCCTTACTAGGTATGTCTCTTCTGCTTAGGATTGAAGAATATCAGTAAGAACCAAGGGAGAATTTTGCAGCACTGCTTGATGTATTTAACTCAGAAAGAAAAGAGGTAAAGAGGAAGGAAGGATGATAAAGTTGGAATAACCAATAATCATAAACACAGCAGGTTAGTCTTTCAGGAGGCTGACATGAAACCACCCTGTTGGTGTAAAAATATTGAGACAACATAAACCTTCCATGATAAACAGCATAATAAAGTTGTGTCTTAACATGACTGGGCATCAAGCACTGATACCAAGAAATTATCTTCCTAAACCTTGAGTTGTTTTTCTCTCTGTTACACTACACTGTAAATATTAAAGTGCTGCTTTTGACCAATAGCCAAAGTTGCTGAAAAAAGAACTGCTATCTATGTGGCAGAGGTGAGGAAAGCCATCTGTCCTGTATTGGTCACAGTCACTGCTGGTCAAAATATCTTGTGCTCACAATTTCTGGAGTGAGGGTGGTGACCTGAAGGAAATTTAGAAACAGTGATATTTATGCCTGGGAATAAGAGAAATGTAAAAGAGCAGAGAGAGCAGAAGGAGCTCAGATAATACATCTGTGCTCAGCAAAGGAAGCATACAGGAGAAAGGACAACATCCTCTTGCTTGAAGAGAAACACATTATATAGAAATGCATTTAAGTTTACTGTCTCTTTCATCTGTTTCGAGCCTCTTCTCCCACGACTATCCTCCCCAAGGGCTCCCTTTTGCATGGAAAGTATTGCATCGATGGCTGCAGTACAGAGGAAATGGAGATCCACATCTCATATTTCTGAGACCTGGTTACAATTTGGTTGCAATGCACAAAGTGGCCAACTGTGTAGCAGAGTTTATTAGGCTGTCCAGGTGTTTCCTGTCCTTCCAGGGAAGGATCAAAGTTTGTAGTTACAAGGGTGTATAGACTATCAGAGTGTATGAAATATATCACAAATGTATTCATTGAAACTCTGTCAGAGCTACTGTTGGAACTGTACTATTAGCCTCAGAGACTTCAACATCCATATGAGCAGCAAACCAGATGAGGCAACATCTGTTTTCCTGGTAAGGCTGAGCAACCTAGATTTTACCCAGCCACTTGACAAGCATTCATAGGGCAGGAAAAAGTATTTGATTTTCATTTGCATATGGTCTAGTTGTCAGAAATACAAAGGGACACTCTTTGTTTGGTTTGACCATTTTCAACTAAATTTCAATGTGAGAGCTATTCTTCCCTGCCTAATCTAAGCAGTATCTTCAAGGTCGGACAGGAGTTGTTATTTCTAGGTTTTTGTTCCTTCAGTGAAGCATAAACTTTATCTTCCTGGCTTATTGTTAGCAAAGACAACCAAATTCTCTGGGTTGTGGATAATATGGCAATCAATTGTATACCAATCTCTGTCCTTGAAAATAAGCCTGTTCAGTGGTTGAACAATCTCTGGCTTGGGAAAGTTCGCTGATATTTTTTGACCTTCATATCTTTATTACCAGATGGTAATATTGACAGATATTGGGAATGCTTTTTCCAGTTCCAATGCAATTTACTGTCAGTGGTTCCTTTTCTAGGAAGGTTCCTGAAAATGCAACTCTTTTTCAGATTCAGGTGTTCAGGCACTAACAGTATTTCAAATAGATCCTGTCCCTTTCAGCAGACACTTTCTCTTTGTTTTTCTATTGTCAGTGGTAATATGAAAATGTTATTTAAATTTACATTTTATTACTGTAATGCTGCATTCTTACTGTATTTTAGGGTGTATTAAATTGTTCAGTTACTTGATATGCTCAAAAATCAAATTGCTAGCCTTATTAATTGCTATTTCTGGTCAGCTTAGCAAAGATGATTTATTTCCAGCTATTCCAAAATTTGAGACGTGCTTCATACTACAACTATTTTTATTAAGAGCTCAGCCTTACAAAATGATGCTTCTGATATTCATGATACTGTTGACCTTTTTCCCCCAGCAGTGGATTCTTTGGATTTTTAATCTGAAAATCACTTCAGAAGTCAGGTAAACACTCACGGGTCAATACCTGACTTTTGCCATCTTTGCCACATAATTCCTGTTCTTGTGACTTTGAACTCGATGGTTTTGAGACCCACTGAACTGTAGCACATAGTAACAAAGCACTCACAGAATATAATGCCAATATCAGTAGTGACAGAGGCTTAATGAAGAGTGCTTTTGATGGTAAAAAGTGCATACATTCATAACAATATTTTTTGCACAAAAATGACAGCCATTTAATAAGCTATCACTCTTGGTTGGCTCTATTTTGATATTATTCATTATTCTGCTTGAGATAATGAGACATGAAGCAGAATAAAGTGAGCTGGACAGTACTGATAAGCTTCTCTTGCTTTGCACAAGGCGATGCAAAAGACATTTAACACTGTTTTACACGCAGAGCTGTGTTTTGCCTAGTGTGGGTCAGTCAGTCCTTCAGTGGCATACAACTGAGTAGGTTCTTCCAGGACTTTCAGTTTAAGAGCTGCAGCGGGGCAGGAGGCAGCCCTCTGAATGCAGCAGCACTCTGGCAGTGTTGGTGAAAGGCTGCTTGGTCCCTCAAGGCACGGCCGGACAGAGCTTTTCTCATCCACAGGACATGGTGCCGCAGAAACAAAAGTAAAGAAAGCTGTGCTGGAGCCCTCTGAGTGCCCAGTCCTGTTTGAATAAATTTTAGCTTGCTTGGTGGCTTTCAGTGTGCTAACTTCTGAATATGCCTCTCCCATTTGGCATGTAAAATTGCCCACAGTTGCTTTAAGTTTACATGACTTCTTGTTCAGGATTTCCTTGGGTTTTTGGTGGGAAAAGAGGCACGTATGCTTTAATGACTTTCCTATCAAGGGTGTCAGCCAAGGCTTCACTTCCCTCTGTAGCATAATCATTTATAGTACAGCACAGTAAGACTTTTTGGAAGGCTGGAGCTACATTCATTGTGTTAGCGCTTTGGTGGAGAGAGACAAGGAGGCTTCTCCCAGTCAAGAGAACCATAAGGGAAACCTCTAAGTGGTTACTTTTGAAGCCCATTGTTGAGTCTCCGTGCCCCGTGTTTCAAACTTAAATTATGTTTTTCAAAGTGTTTCATAGTCATAAGCACAGCTACACCTATCCACATCTTGAGTTCCTTTCAGAGATTTAGTTATACTAAGACTGTAGAAGAACTGAGGTTGCTGGGAATACATTTTCTTCAGGTTCAAATCTTTGCTAATGGTATCTTTTGTAATTCAGCTGGCATTTACAAAAAAATATAGTATTCTAGTTGTATTAACTCCTACAAAATGTAGTTAATAAAACACATGCCATTTGGAAGTTTTTTACTGGAGCTACTTATAGCAGACTTAAGCTGTTAGAAGAGAAGCAAAGGGAATTGGGAAATTCTAAATGGAAATGCAGCTCTGCTTCTCCTCTGGAGAATGAAGATCACATTGTGTTGAGGTTACTTATTTGAATATATGAAAGACACCTGGGTTATCTAAAAGATCTTATAAACATTACGGTAAAGTTCTTATTACCTCTATTTATACAGTACCATGCTACGGGCAAATTATGTCACCATTAGATGTTAGTTTCTTAATAGTATCAACTGTATGATGCTAGCTAGTAAAAGGACGGTCTAGAAAAAGGAAAATGGATGAATACCATATGGTACTGACAAATACAGCATGTAGTAAGAGACCAAGCTATAAAGAGGCATCATAATCCACTTAACTAGCTTGGGGGCTGGGACTGTTGGCATCCTTACTCTCTCTGTGACAAAATGCATACCTCCTGGTTCATTTTCTCTAGCTGTAAAATTGGAATTATAACAGGCTGAAGTTGTTTTTTCATGTCCTGCTCACTTTGTCAGGGTGAGAAAAGGGTAGGTGAGTTTGAAAGTTTTCTGATTCCTGGGCTGTCCCCTTAGTGTTGGGTGACACCAAAGTGGAGCCATAGCAAGATTAAAGTGAAGGGATGACAGTATCCCTAACCTTCATTAGTTCCTTATGCTGAGTGCAAAGATAAATGTGAATTTTGGGCTGTGCCTGTGTGAAGGAAGGGGTGAGGGTGGTATGTGCCCCAGTAGCTCTGCTCAAAACTGTCAGAGCTGAACTCTGTGGGAAAGTGATCTAGCCGCTGGCTCACAACTCCCAAAGAAGAGGCAATAGGAGATAAAATTAATTATTCTAGTTTCAGTACAAAAGGCAAAGGCCCAGGCTGCATTGTCAGAATGTGGGCAACACTCTGAGGACTGAGTGGAGCTGCACCTTAGTGGCTGCGGCAGAGGCTGCTGTGCAGCCCAGGCAGTGGTAGGGAGGAGAGGACCAAGGACGAGAGCATCACCTGGTATGTGACTCCCAGCTCCAGCCACAGGGGTTAAATGCTGCTTCTCTGACTTTAATGGCAGCTAGCATAGACTATGTAGAAACCTACAAATGTATCTTTCAAACAATGCCTCTTCAGCTTTGTGTTTCTGCACATAAGGCCTCTACTGACAGGTAGGTGGGAGGAAATATTCTCCACTTTGATAAACATTTCAGAAATGCCCACTAGTTAGTGCCTTCCATTTTGCTGGAAATAGCCAATATTAAATGCTTTCAGGAGTAGATTTCCAATCCTGTTAGGATATGGCAGTTCCTATTCCTTTCTGGAATTACTTCATGCAGACTCCATACTTGTGAACTCCTGCTTCCTCTGTTTTATGATTGTATAGGACACAAAAACAATTCAAGGAATGGCTGTACTATCAAAGAATGTCTCCTGAAATGCTGCAGGCGTTCTTTGACACCAGTTCTTGAATGCAATGCTCTGAACAAGTAGGGTTTGTTTGCTTTCACTTTTTTCTGTGTTCTTATCATGCTTGGATGTTGCTTACCCATGCCAGCTTGAACACACTGACATAGCTACATAGCCAGTACTCACACGGCTGCATTTTTCCTTGCACCAAATACAGTATTTTTAATGCAAAGTTTTATCACCAATATCTAAAACCTTAGTGCTGGTAAATGATAGGTTATTGTTTAGGTGTTAGGCTCCTTCTCTGATGTCCATCACTTGGCTTGAACTTGGAGGATGGCAGACTCAAAATTCTCCAGCGATTTGCACTGAAGTCCTTTCTCTACCTGCCTTTTCAGTTCATCCTGGATAGCTCTATCAGATAATCACAAACTGTATATTTCAGCAATTAAGTAAGTTAACCTTGGATTCTGAGATTTGCACTCCTGTTTGCCATGGTAATCCTGTGTGCTCTGTGCTCCAAATAGACCACAGTGTACCTTGAAGTTTCAGTGTTGTAAAAGCAGTGGTTTTATAGCAACAACCTACAGTGGTATAAGCAAAACGAGATTTGTCATCCTTCTGTGAATTAGAACTTACTGTAAGTAGAAAGTGTTCAAAAGGTGTTATTTAGTAGCTTGCATTAAGCAGCTGTCTATTTAAATCATTTAATTTTGGCATCTAATCTAACTCCCAGTCTCCATCAGAGACAAATAAGAAACCATATGCGAAAGCATCTGTGAAAATCTTTCTTTTATTTATGACAACATTAAAGAGAGGCTCTGATGTTAGTTACTTAACAATAATAGACGTTCCTTTGCACCTATAGCGCTGGGTTACTTGGGCATATCCCTCTGTGGTATCTTATACCTACTGCTGTTTGCTTCATTATATACAGATGCACAGCAGTGAAGACAGTAATGGTCTTTCTTAATTAAATAAAGCTAAATGTTAATTAGTCAGAAAAATTGATTTATTTTCAGTGCATGAAACTTTTCATTGCGTGCCTCTTCTTTTTAAAGAACAGGTTGGATATTCATTTAGGACTTTACATTTTTTCCTTTATTTCTGCACTGTATTTGGACTCTTGTGGTGGGATCTAATCGTCATAGAAAAATTATAGGTCTACAGATGTTTTCAAGATGTTACTCTGTCAGTAGCAGATTATCCCCTGTAGCAAAATCTCATTAAAGTGCAATTTACAGAGCTCTGCTGATGTTGCCATCAACCAAAATTAAAGGCATTAATTTTTCAAAGTTCACAGAAGTCCTTACATAAATGATGTAGCAGTTTGCAAGAACAATTTACAGAAGTGTTATTTGCAGAATTAACCTACATTAACAGAACAAATGTTGTAAGGGTATAAGAAAGGATTGGGCAGTGAAATTGCAGCTGTTCATGGTTTGTATTAGGTAGTGGGTGCAAAGAACTGTTGAAACATAACAGTTATTCTTTCTTGATGCAAAGTTGGGTAGGTAAGCTGGAATCTGAACTCTGTCTGTGAAGTGTTAAGCTTATAATTGAGTGATCACCAGTTGGGGACACCCAGGGAGACCTTAAATTCTACTTTGAAACATCTGTACTTGATATCTCTTAAAATATTCCCATTTAGAGAATGAGTTTATGTAGCTCATGTTGTGAGCATGCCTCTTCAATACAGCACCAAATGCTTATTCAGGTATTTATTGTCATAGGAGGTCTATATTTTAACTGAGCCTAAAACTTCCATGTCAAATACACCCGAAAATTTCAGGCTATTAGAGTTTTATGGACTGGTATCAGAATGAAACTCAGTTAAATCAGTGACAGGAGATAAATGACTCATTTTCAATATTTAGAACCATATGCGTACATAATGACCATATTTAGTATGCAATCACCTGCCTTTTGCAATCATCCCAAAATGCTGGCTAATGCAGTTGGCATTGTGAAGCCTCCACAGCCACAGTTATCTCCTCCACTTTTGTACGTGCTATATTTCAGTATCCAGAAATTAACATTCAGACCATGAGTAATCCCATCCCTTCACCACAGAGCAATCAAGCATGTGCTTAGAGTTAAAAGTCACCATCTCTCCAGAACTGGAAGCCAACAGAAACATTTTAACTTCAGCGCTTACAAGGGACACACTCCCTACTCACACATTCTTCTGGGTATTCACCAAATTTTTTACATCACCAGAACAGGCCAATATCATTAAATCAACATTTTTACTCTGTGTGTGTATATATATATATTGTCTATGGCAAACAGATAGATGTTTAGGCACGAGCTGGTTAAGCTGGGACCATATTAGGATGCTTTCAAGGGAAAGACCAGTGATGGCCCTGGCCTATAGTTACTTCTCTACTGTTTTGGAGAAACTTTTGTCTTGAATGTTACTTTAACTAAAGTTTTAACAAAAAGTTTGCCCCAAAGACGTCTCTTTTTCTGTCACTTGTTTCTAAAACTCTTCCATTTTATCTCCATGAAAGATTCTGACCCTTCAGAGGCTGCTGTTTTGTCTTGAGCAGTCAGTTAATTCAGGCTTCACCCCATGTATTGCCCACAGGGCAGACATGGAAAACACTGTACACCCCATCACTGTATGAATGTTCTCTTGGTTGATCCGTCTTTGTTCTCAGCTGGTCGGAGTTTCCAGGGTGTTACACATTCTGTTGGGATTTTAGGTCTTCAATGATCTACATTTTTCAGAAGTGATGCTGGATGCTGCTTGTTTTTCAATAGCTAGCCATTGAATTTTAGAGCTTAAAATGGGACATGAGTGCTCCTGAAAAATCTTCCCAAGTACTGACCTGCCAAAAGAGAAGCCCCCCATGTTGTGCTGGCACCTGCTGCGTTTGTGGCTTCATCGTGAACCAGGTCTGGACTGGCTGAAAGGAACAGGGGTGGCCACAGGAGCCAGGGGGACGGCATAAGCTCATTGAAGTGGCACAATTGCCAAATAGAAAACCACAACCCAGTAGATGGCTCATGAGTCACACTTAGCCTTGACAATGAGACGACATGGACATTTAAGTTGTCTTTAGCTGCTAGAGACAGAAAAGTAAACGCTAGATGAATTCAGAACCTGAAAACACATAGAGCATCACTGTCTCTGTGTGTGCAGCAGAGAGCACAGGGCTGACCCATGGGGGTCAGGGCTGATCCGGGACCCCCCCTGCACCTTCAGATCCCAACGGGTCTGTACACACGGAGCAAAGAGAGAAGTGACACATCAAGCTAGATATCTTGGAACAACAGTGATGGGGAGAAATCTTGTGCATTTAGGGCTCATGTACTTCTAGTTTTTAGGCCTGGGTTTGCATGCCAGAAAGTCCTTGAGTTTGCAGCAGCTGTAGACTGGGCACATGGTTGGTTGGCATCTGCCAGTGTGCTGAGGAGTACAGAACATGTCCTGGGAGGGCTTGCAGGTTGGGACCTTGAGTTTTATGGCTACAAACACTGTAACAAGTGGTTGACACATCAAACCCAGCGTAGATGCAACAAACAGTGTATATAAGGCAGAAGTTAAACTGAACTGCATTTATTGCCATTTTATAAATGTTGCCTTATCTAGAGAAGTTACTAAAGTCATTTATTATGGAAAATGATTGCTAGCACTATACCACGACACACGTGCATAAATTACATTAGAAATACAGATGTCTGCTGGTTTCTGTATTATTCAGTGGTTCTAGTTAGAAGGGACTTGCCTGATACACAGGCCATAAATATCACTCAGAATTTTGCCTTTAAGTTTTTGATTGAATCAGAGTACATAATTACAAAAAACATTCACGTAGAATTGATCACAGTTGCTGGTAACCTGTTCTGGTGTTTGACCGCAATGGTAATGGTGTATTATAAGATTTTAAGTATCAGTGACTGCAGCTGAACATAGTTAAGTAAAACCAGCCAAATAAACAACCAAATACAAAGCCGTGCTTTGTCTCATATTGTACTTTTAATGATGTAGTTAGTGAAGGAGAGAATGCAATCCCTGATTTAAAAAATTTGTATGTCTTTTCCCAAGAGCTGCTGCCTTGATTTCTGTTTGTGTCCATAAATGTAGTGTCTTGTTTTTCAACTGTAAATACATCAAGTTTTTTTCATATGCCAGCTGCCTCTGAGTGATTAGTATAAATCATATTTGCTTTCAATAGGAATATTTTCACATAATTTGTAAAATTATGCAATGGAAGAATAGTTTGCAAAGGAAGAATATTGTGAAACCGCATCTCTTTAGCAATGTATCTGCATTCTGCAATACGTTTCGTTATGTGGCTGTTTTGCATAGAAAGTGTAGGATAAATATTGGTCATTGTCGTTGTCTTTTTTCTTCTATAGATGTGATAATGTTTAGGCTTTAAGGAGTTAATGCACAAGTCCATTTTAACGACTAGTAAACACGTGTTCCTGATTTACAGGAAATAAAACAAGTTTGGATTTTTTTTTCCATTCCTGTAAGCTGTTCCCCAAGAAGCCTTACCTTTATGCTGCTTTTGCAAAACAGTGTTGCTAGCTGAAGTTCCTATATGCAAAGCACTTTTATTCTTTAAAGGGAGGCAACCTCACTGCTCGCCAGCAGCTGCCCGTACCTCCATGAGCTCCCAACCTTGTGTGTGGCCAGACCGAGCTTGGCTCCAAACCCAGGAGTGAGGGTGTTCAAAGGAGGCTGTAGAAGATGCTCTCACAGGCTGGGGGCTGCCAGCAGCGCGCTCAGCAAGGCTGTTTTAAGTTACTGCCGTCTGCAGCAACACCCTTGGGACCGCCGCGATAGCTGGGGAGCGGAGGAATGCGATGCCCGCAGTCCACGCCGGCCCTGCTCCCACGGCCGCTCGGAGGCCTCCGCCGCTCCCCGTGGCGCGGGGACAGTGACCGGGAGGGTGGCACTGCCTCCTTCCCGGCATCGTCCCACTGTGGGAAACCCCCTCAGGGCTGGGTATCTGCTGGTGGGCCGACCTGGGAGCACACGGGAGGAGAGGAACGCTCTTTCCTTTTGGTTTCCCAATTAGCCGAATCCCTACGAAGCTGAAAGATGGCATTTAAAAGTAGTTGGAGATAATGTAGCTAGCGCTGTCAAACTACACAATACTTATTGTTATGCTCCCCTAGAAAATAAACAGGAACCAATATAAATGTGTTATATTAATATTTAATACATGTTTGGCTATGTAAACCTAAAATGTGTTTTAAAAAGATGGCACAGTGAGGAAAGCTGTGAATGTTTTCAGAGAAAACAGTATTCCTCGCAGCTTTTGGTAAATGCTTAAACTTAACTTCTGCATGACTTCTCAGAAAATGTGAGAACCATATGAATGCCTGTGCCTTATGGAAAGTCATGAAATCTAAAAGCATGAACCGCTGTTCACTATTAACAAGTAAAACTCCATTCTTTTTCTCTATAAGGTCCTGATTAATGGACAAAAACCTTCTTCCTTGTTTTTTCACATTCTTTTTGCAGCTCCTTAAATGTAAGACAGACAATAAATTATTTGCACAGATCCTACTACATACCAGTTCCTATTTGGAGCTTGACTGAGAGGCAGAAACAAATATGGGTATTGTGAAAACCACATTGGGTACAAAGACTGCACACGGATTGCCACTTATAGTCAACAGCTGGGAATCATATGGGTCTTTATTAATCTGAATATTAGTGGTTGCCATTTTGTTTCTTTTTTATGGTTTTGACAAAATGGTGGGAGAAAAGACACGAGGGCTTTCTCGCTGATAAGTACGCTTTTAAGTCGCGCTTTGTGCCACTTTGCCCCTTTGTGAAATGGAGTGCTTCTTTTATTTTCCTTTTAACAGCCTGAGACTCCAGTAATTAGAAAGAAAGAACTGAATTTAGAGCTGTACCAAAAATGGCTGTCCTGATGTGCAGTGCATTAGGAGAGGAGACAATGGGATGAAGCAGGCAGGAGAGTGGAGACAAGAAATTTATTACTGGGCATTGCCTAACGAGACGAAAATTCCTTGGGATTTTCAAATAAGCACCACAGAAGAGCAGTAATACCAGTATTCATCTGCACAAACCTTCCCACGCTTCAGTTTTTAAATAATAACTGTGTCTTGTTATGGGAGGACGTGGACAGTGCTGGGAGGAAGGATGGGACTGTGGTTAAAGTGAGTATTAGATGCAGAAAACATGACCTCTAATTCCATCTTTGCCAGTTTCAGTCAGTGGCAATTCACTCTTGTTGTGCCTCAGTTTCCCTGCTTGCAAAAAATTGTTGATTGTATGGCTAGCCACAGGGGATAGCTGAGATACACATTCCAGTAGATAAAACCCTTATACATATTTTGAAGTAAGGTATTACCTAAGTGCATTGTGTTATTGCTAGTTGAAATCTTTGCTCCTGCCTTAAAATTCTCCCTGACCTCCCTGAGAAGAGCTGCAAAGGTCAAGGCTATTACATTTGGACCATTATTACACTCCAGGTCCAGGCATAAGGAAATAAATCACAGATAATGAGAAAAAGTTTCACAAAGGTTTTTTACAAATGGAGAAGAAAGTAAAAGTGGAACATTTTCCTGTTAAAAGGACACTTTCATACACTACTGAACTAACGATAATTTTACTTTATGGTTCTACTGTTTGCAGCTCTTACTGAAAAGAGGTGAATGCTGCACAGCCCTCCAAATCCCCTTCTTTTTTAATGCAGTTGCTTTTTGTGACTATAGGCTTAGACATGATCTGCAAGATTTTAAACAAAACAAAAGGTGATGAAAATGAGGTGAAAGTGTTTTTTGGTTTCTATCATCTAGCTCACTATGCCCTTCTTTTTATGTCATTGTTTTAATAATTTAGCTAAATTGCTGGGAAAGCAGACAGTGTTTAAATCAATGTAACAGCCTAGTGTGGACACAAGTGCGTTAGCTATAAAGATATTTATTTCAGTATAGCTTTAATGAAAACAAACAGCAGTGGTATAAATATATTCTGTACCAATTGTGTTCTGTTTGTGATATGAGGTGGCACCAATTTTGACTGGACCATTTTTCTGATTGATTTAATTACTTTGGTGCAGAAACTGTGTGGAGACAAGGCCTGGAGGGGACGATCTGAGGTGAACAAAAAAGGTGTAGTAGGGCGTATCTTGACTGATTTGGCAGATTGATTCCAAAAGAATTGGGAAGAATTTTAACAAGGAAGATATTTACCTTTTGAGACAAGTATAATTGTTAATGAGGTGTTTTTTTTTTTTTTTTTTTTTAAATACATGACATGAAGTAATGTTTTGGGTTTAGTAGTGTTTCCGTGCTTTGAATTTCTGGTATGAAAATACATTTTTTTCACAGTGAAAAGATTACAGGACTCCTTTTCCAAGTAGCTCATTACGAAATATATTATTGTATTTATTCAATGGTTTATGTTGGAAGGAAAAAATATTTCTAGCTTTTGAGAACTAGGATTTTTAAGAGTAAAATGTTTTATATAAAATCTTAGTATACGAACAGACTCATTTGCTTGCTGAGTTTGAGAACTTGTGTCATATATATAGAATATAATGTATCTTTCTCCTTTTATGCTTCTGTTTCCCAATTTTATTCTGTTTATCATATTAGAAGAGTCTGGGAGTAACTTTGCAAGTGAGGAGTAAGAAACATTGCATTTCCTATTATAACTAGAAGCCTGCCCAAGACATAATAAAGTATAAGCTTGGAATATATCGTGTACTCCATAAAGGTATTCGAATTTTCTTTTCTAAGGAAAAGATTTGGTACGATTGTCCCAGTTTCTGCTGCTTAATATTTTTAATTATATTGCTAATGAAGCGAGCACACAATGGCAAACCACGTTTTAATGCAAACATGCTGAAGGATAGAATTAAGGTTGAATGTTCATTGTTAACTGTGCCTATCCTCATTTTTATATGCTTAACTCTGCAGCTTTAATATTGCATTAACTTGGTTTTTACAGAGAGCGTTTTGCCCTAAGTATAAGAAAAACGTTGATCTTTTATGTTGTCAGCCAGGGCAGATGCAAATCCTTCTACTTTTTATTGAAGAATTAACCATCTCCCTCTGGAGCACAAATGCCAGCAGTACTGGTATAATTTTATTTTTAAGGCTATGGCCTTTAGTAAGCTGATTGAATGGTATAATACATTATATTCAAATCTGACTGCTTATGCACTTCATTCCATAATGCCTTTGAAAATATATCATGTTCCAAGACGAATACAAGTTATGCATAAAAAAGCTGTTTGTTACATAGCTCAGAAAATGTGGATTCAATTATTATTAGATTTAAGAAAGCCAGGAGCCTTTTTGATTAAAAAAATATTTTTATTTATTTTGTAGTAATAATATCAAGTTACAGTGCAACAAATTCCTTTCCATTAGAAAATGAACTAAACCAATAACTCTTGAAGGGCTAGTGAGTATTTCAACTAATATTATGTCAATTTGTTTTACCATCTGCATGTATTTACTAATCCAGGACATCTCAGGAGGCCTGCCCTAAAAATCACCATGTTTACTCAGTTGAAAACAAATCTGAAGATCCCATTTCATTTTCAAGCCATCAGGATACTTTAGACTAAGTTACAAGTGTTGACAGATCCTTCAGGTTTTATTTATGGAAACAGCATTTGCGTGAGAGATAATAGGCTAAGAATAACCATTACCTCACCTAATTGTTGTCTCCTTAAGGCTTCTAAAAATGTATTTGGGGTTGGAGAGCAGGCAGCACAGGCGGTGTAAGGAGTCCACCAACTGGTACCGTCTGTGTTAGTTACTAGTAATCCAATCACTTGGGATCAGATGCTGCTGAGACAGCTTCTTCTCCCGTAGACAGCTTTAGAATAGATAGATGTAAGGACACGTGGCAGGCATAGAGTAGACATGGTAGACATGTAATAGATATATTAGTAATAGATAATAGGTAATAATAATGAAAAAATAATAGATATGTAAATAAAGCATGCCAGGTCAACTAGCAAACTTTTTTAAGAAGGTGCATTTTAACCATATCCAAGCAAGACAGCTGTTTTGCTTTTTCCTTGTTGAGCACTGTTTCTTTTGAGCAATATGGGTCACCGCTCTGCTGGCGTTTCCAGCCTGGCCCTGTAGCCTGGGTGGACGCACTAAGCCAGGTGTAGGGAGCCTGGCCACAAGCAGTGGCTCTGGCAGTTTACAAAGTCAGAGGGGCAGCAGACGTGGGCAACTGTTTGGGAATTGGATGGGGAAGGGGGTGGTGCGGAATGTATGAGAAGTAGGAGGAGTGGGAGGGAGGAGGGGGAAGCGATGGGCATTTGGCAAGTAGGGAAAGGGGAATCTCTGTGTCTGCTCAAACGTGACAGCAGTAGATCCCCTTCCATAAGGCTGATAGGACATTTATAAGGACCTTAAAATCCTCCTCTTCATTGCCATCCTATATTTCTCTACATAGAAACACAGTGCTACAGGAAAGGATGTTTTTACACCTTAGTTCTTGCTTTCTTTCCTTATGAACACCATTCTTTCTACTTTTACACTCAGGCTTTGAAGATCCCCTGAAAGACATGAGGTCTTAGCAGCACCTTGGACACGCTTGGGGCCAAACAGAAGTCTGTTTTTTCTGCTACAATGCTTCTCTTCAGGGTTAAACAAAAAGCACACTTTCCCCAGGAAAGCTGATGGAAACTAAAAATTGCTGAAGGTTTGGGAAGGAGTTTGACTCTTTACTGATGTATTTTTTTATTTGGAAACAAAGCTTTCTCAATTTTTAGTTCTGGTGTTTTCCTTCAGAAAATTAAAAAGATTTGAAGGGAAGCAAAAAACTTCCCTTGAATTTTTGATAGTTGAACATACTAAGTTCTTGGGCAGCTTTATGTAACTAATACGGATGGCAAATCTGACTCTTCCTCTAGAGGGCAAGAAAGCAGACCTCTCAGGTTATTTAATAAATAGCCTGGAGGACTGAGATAGAAATAGGAAGATTTTTGCTTTCTGGAGACCTGTGTCACCAATTAGACTGAGCGGGTGATAACAGAAAGCTGTGGAGGGATGCAGCATTTAGGCTTGCTTAAAATGTGCCTGCTTCATCTGTGCTTCAAACTTCTGTGCTTCGCCCCAGGGAGTCTTTTATGTATGAGAGAGGTAAAGACCAAACTGTGTAGCAGGCCAAGCATGGGCACAGGAAAGCCATTAAACCACACGGGTTTCCTTTAGGGAATAATTTCTCCCCCTCAGGGAAAGGCTGGATATTAACAGCTTCTGTTACCATTTCATAGGCAGCTGGAAGGTGATTTCCGACCACCCTACATAGAGACTGAAGGTAATTTAATACAAATCTGGTGGTGTATATATGTGCCATTGTATGGGTGTGAACAGGATCTAAATATTCACTGAAATACAAATATTTCCTAATATGTATAAGGAAGACACATACAGAGAAACCAAGACTTTCACTGGGAGGGGAGTAGCATCCAGAAGGATAGGAATGATGGAGTGATCTATTAATTAGTAACTTTAAATTAAATGTTACCACAAATTATTATGAATATTTTTGTAACTACATCGGTTCATTAACTGGAAATGGTAGCTGGAGGAAGGATTTAATTTCTGTGTGCCTGCACAATTTTCCTTGTTTGTGATCTTTGCCAGTAATAATGCTTCCATGGCTGTGTTTGGGCTTGCTTTGACCAACGTTGGTGAAGGGTCCACTAACTCCAACTAAAGTTACATGAGTTGTGAATTGTGCCTTTGCATGTGTATGGCTTCTTATTTAGGAAAACACGATGTGGATCAGATTTATGCAAAGGGTTTCAGTGAGCCTCTACTGGAGGACTGAAGCCTCCTTTTGCAGGACTATGTATGGGTGCACTGCTTTGAATTTATGAAATATATGAACATGAATCTCTCTGGTGTTTTGGTAATCCTCCAGTCTGTGCCTGTAGCTCATTCTTAACACAAATTACATGTGCTAGTATACTTGCAGAAATCTTCAGGACTTAGTAGATATGAGATGCTTTCTCAAACAGCGTATCTGTACAGCAACAAGACAATTTCAGGCCTTCAGCTGGTCTTGTATTTCTGAGCCAAAAAACCTCTTTCTGGGGAAGTCCTAGAGTAAAGTGCAGATTTGACTAAATTCCATGGGTGTTTTGCTAGTGACTTAAATAAATTGGGCGTATTTCTTTTGGATAAAGATTTCACTCCTGTTTTTTGAAAAGACATCATCATTAATATGTCTCTATAGAAAGGCAGTGAATAGTTTAAAGGTCTCCTGAAAGAGAATAAACAAGGCCAAATCCTCATGCAGTATAGTCACCCTTAGCAAGGTGCTATAGAAGAAAAGTTCCATAAAACGTTCTGTTTAAAGGACTCTTTTAGAAGGTCTTTAAAGGTGCTTCTAGCCACCTAGCACACTAAGGCTGGGAGAGAAAAAAAGGTGCCGGACCAGCACGGTTGAACATCTGAAGACCGGCAGAAAATGGCATTATGTTTATCTGGGCATTTTAATTCCATGAGTGACGACAGAAATGATATGCTCCTGTGTAATTTTGCATGAAGTGGGCCCGCTGCCTCATCCAGCCTGTGGATAGAGGGCATTCAGTGGGGTGCTGCTGGGGGGTTTCTCCCTGTGCTGCTCAGGGCATGTGCATGCTGTACCGCACTCAAACCTTCCACAGAGGACACAGTTCATTGCTTAATAGCCCTATAAGAAGAATCATCGAGCAGTTTTAATGACTTACACTAGCTTACAATTTTTTCTTCTTAAACAATAAACAGTTTCTCTTAACTTCGAAAGCAGAGGAAAAATATGAAGGTAAACCACCAGAACATGCATGTAGTGCCAAAGACCGAGCATACCACCTTTATTTGCCTCTTTTTCATTTACTTAACCTTTTGGAAATGCTGTTTTGTTGCACCTTTAACATGGATTTACATGGATGTGTAAACAAGAACACTCTCCTAAACATGAGAGCTCATTAAAAGTGAACAGCGTGTGTTAGCTGGTGCTGCTTCAAAACAGGCAAACTATCTTACCTCAGGTTTCGAGGGTGTTGAGTACCACAGACCCCTTTCAGGGCATCATTAGCATAGTCTAAACTGTTATCCAAAACAACATCCCCTACAGTGGCTCCTTGGGTCAGGGCCTCAAGGTACGCCACTCCACGTGAGCACTTCAAGAGCTGTGGTCCCCTAGCTGGAGATCAAACAACGTTTTCTCCACGCAGAGAATTAAACCAACACATGAGGGTGCCTTTATCAAACTGTGTTTGATAATGAAGGCTTCAAAAAGCTAGGTGGGTCAAAATGTCAGTGTCTTTCTTTTGGTCTGTTCAGGTTCTGTATTGCTATACAAATTATAAAGGAAAAGGCTCTGAATGAGATGTCTGTTATTTCCCTTGGGAACTATTTCATTATTGGCAAGAACTTCTCTTCTGTATATTTCCTTCCCCCTCGCTCCTGACTTCTTGTAATTTTTCCAAGTGGTGTAATCTGAAACAGTTCTTGCCTTTCTATCTCTTTATCTACCAGTGTCTTAATTCCCTACTCATAAACTGATATCAACAGATCTGTGGGCAATTTCTGAAGGAAAGTAATGTCTCTGGTATTGATTTTTTAATTAAATAATAGAAAAAAAATTGATACAGCTCTTCTAAACATCCTGTTGCCATAAGGCTAGCTTAGGTCAAGTCATATGATGATTCGAGTATGTATGCAATAAAAATTATAACATGAATGCCTGTTGCTTTTTTAAAGTGAGTTATGCAAAAACTGGTGTCCATTATGCAAAAAACTGGTGTCCATTATCGCGTGGTACTGGATAGACCATGAAGCTGCTCTGCAGAATGTAAAAAGCATGTAAACAATCAGAAAAGGGAATTTGGAAATGAAGGGAAGTGGGCAAAGAATACCAGCTGATGAATAAAACATTTCCCAAAGTTCAGAAAAGTCAGCTGCTCTATGTTAAAGTGGTTGCCAGGCAACTCATCTTTTTAAAACAAGTACTTCTGTGGCAGATAACTCATAAAGACATTGAAATGGCAAAATTAACTGCTCTTGAACAATTTCTTCGATACATTAGGTACAAACAGGCTTTCATTCATCATCAGGCGTGCATATCTTCTTGTTATAACTTTTTTCCTTGAGCAAATGCATGCGTTTTGTCCAAAGCACTGAAATTTTAACTCTTTCTTTTCATCTCATTCCCCATGAGGGAACAACTAGGAATCTCTGCCTTAAATCTGGTCGTTGATATAAATCTAGTTTGGATGAAATAGGGGAGCTCATTCTATATTCTGAAAAATAGGCATTCTTGTTTGGCGGGATTAGAGGACTCGTGTGTAAAGGGGAGCTTGGTTGCAGTCCACCAAATATTTTCCATGAGACAGACCAAGGCTGCAGACAGAGGAGAGGCTCCAGTAGTAGACTGTCAAAAAAAATTCAGGAAAAAAGCAGGCAGGTCCTCGTGGTTCTTGCTGTGGAGAGGAGGATAAAGCAGTAACTGGAGGGGAAAACTGATCATATGGAATAATTTATTTGACTTTTTTCCTTGCCAATTTTTAACTGAACAAAGTTGTGTTGTGTTTTTTTTTTTTTTTACTATTGTGTTCATTATTCATGGTTGCTCAATGAGCACTTTAGTGAAATGCTGAACACAAAGGATGTTTGCAAGCTGATCATAATGCCTGGATTTTCAGCACTTTGCTACTTGCTATTTATCATTTGCAATTGATCACCCTGCATAGTAAGATACTCCTTCTGTTTCCAGACTGGATAACTGCAAGTTTTACAGATGAGAAAAGTTGAAAAAGTTTCTAAGGACTTTCACAAGATTATTGTTTTCTGTTGAATGCAACAAAAAAGTATCTTTACTGAAGTAGAAAACAAATAATAAAACAGATATTAGGAATTTCAAAGCAAATCTGTAGCATTTCAAAACCTGTTTGGCAATGCTTGTCAATTCTTTCTGCAGTGTCAGCTCAGCTCTGCCACTCAGAAAACACCTGGCAAAACCCACCCCTCCAACAGACCAGCACAGGGCTGTGCTGCTTTCCTCACTATGCAATTACTGCCAGCAGTGCCACAACAAGCAAATGAAAAATCCCCAGTGTCTGAATTTGCCATCATCCTCCCGAGTTGCCTTTTAGTGGCAATTCAGCCATAACCATTATTCCCCCAGAAAACTTCAGTAAAACAAAACAAAAAAAATCACCCAAATGACTGCACAAAGTACATTTTCTGCAAAAACTGCAAATGTACTAAACAAAATAATGCTTTATTCAGATAGAAATGAATGCCGTGCTGAGTCTTTTTGTTGGTAGCTCACAGTCAGTCCTTTAAAGTGCTGCTGTGGGGACACATGGCTGATGCCGAGAACTTTTCCCTTTGCAGCCTGTTGCGCTGCTGGGATGTTGCACGCCTGGCGCCTGTGCTAGCCCGTGCCTATAGCACCCACGCCGGCCCCTCAGCAGTGAGCCAACCCCTGGCTTTCCATCAGAACGTACCTTTGTTATTCTAGCTTGGTTATGGAATAATTTTACTAAAAATATTGGGAAAGAGAGCAGCTTGGAAGTTGGGTAATGTTTTAACACAGCGTACTTTGCATTCTAGCATTAAAAATGTGGAGTAATTTTCAAGGTCTGTTAGCCTCTGCCAGTCATACAATCCTATTGAATTAGTTACTTAAAGCACATACAAATTTAAGTTCCACTTATACTTATTTAACAAGGTGTGATCTTTCTTACTGGATTTTGTTTACTCTATCTGACTCTGAACTTTAACAGTTTCCACTTCTGTGATCAAAATATCCTCCCCGGCTCTGCAGTCACACAAGGTGAGCGCTGCGACGTCGGCACTCACATCTGTCTGATCCCTGTCTGTAATGCCACAGAGGGTGCCCTGTTGCTGCCCCAAAGGCCACCTCTACTCCTCTAAACGTGAGAGCTTTGCAGCCACGTGATGTGTACAGTCCAGCTGTGGCCCTGGGCTCTGCCTGCACATGCCTCTGGCTGCTTGTCTTTGCCCACATCTCTCCCAAGAGACATGAGCAAACTGCCCTGCCACGCCGTGGCACCAGTGTGTTCATACGTGTGGGCTCAGGTAACATGATGTCCTATGCAATGCAGTCAGTGCCATGGTGTCTGCGGCCTGCAGCCCCTGTCAGCTGGGCAAAGGATGGGCTGGGGTGCTACTAACAGCACTGCTAACAGACAGCTAATACACCATTTCCTCCTTCCTGTGTACGTAAATATATGCATGCCTGTATAAGGTACATAATTAGATTACTTGATACAGATGCTTATTTTTGTTTGTAGTAAATATGTTGCAAAGCTTCCTAAACACAAATAGTTAATGAGCCTATTAAGGTATTCAAAATATACAAGATGTGAAACTTTGGAGTAGGAGGTGGTGTCGCAGGAGCTGCAGCCTGTTATTCAATTCCTGGGGTCAGACCAGCAGCAGCTGCAAAAATCAATAAGGCTTACAAAGATGAAATAAACTTTAAAAAAGAAACATTGACAGAGGATATTCCAGAAAGGCACTCTTGATGAGGCTGAGCGTGTTCATACTGAAACCAGGGGAAGTTTTACTGTTCACTCTTACAGCCCTGGGCTGGTGTCAGGAACTTGCAGGATTCTTTGGGCAAAGTTTTCCAAAGTCCAGTCTCCTGATGGGTCCAAAATGTGCTGGGTACCATAGTGTTGGAGCACGCTGAGGCGGTATGCCTGGCTGTCGCTCCTTCCCATGCTTCATTGATGATTTTGATGAAGCAGAGTCCAGTTTTCTCTTTTTTTTTTCCCATTTTTTGGTCTTTTTCAGGATTTTTCAGAGTATTAAACAAAACACAAAACCTTGCCAGTCTTGCAAGTAAAACCCAGAGGTGCAGGTATTAATAACACAGACCTGACAGGTCTTCATGTAATATGTTAGTGACATAAACCTTCAATATACATAGAAAACATTCTAAATAGTATTCCAAATGCTGGGAAGAACTTAAATCTTCTGATAGCCTCATAAATCTTCCGTTCTTTCTTATGCTCCTACACCCTATACCTGTCTGATTTGAAGTCATATCAGACTTAGCTGCAAAGATAGCTGTAATCAGTGCCTTTTTAAGGCCCAAAGGAACTATTCACAGTAGAAAGCATCTAATGCTGGAAGATGCCTTCCTGTAGAAAGAGCGTCAGAGCCAGGATAGCAGGAAAAATGCGGGGCCTTGCTTTATGTAGTATACTTAAAAATAAATCCCTGTTAAACACAATTTTCTTCTTATAGAGTAAATGACTGTACCAGTCTACTGACTTTAAAGATTTTTTTTTCATGTGTTTAAAATGGTCAACAGAGTGCACTTGCCAAGCCCAAGCATTAAAGGATGTGTCAAGCTGCTGAAAAAAGTTGAGCATAATAAATAAATCAAAAAAGAGAGTCTGAGAAAATAATTTCAGGCCTTTTTTATGTGCTGTCTTCTTTCATCTGCTTTATTGTTCATGCTTGTTAGATTTTCTCTGCAGTTGGGAGGGTTAGAAATTGAGAAACTGAGGTTTTGCATAATCACATGATTCCAGGAGAGGCGCTTTTAGGAAAAATGACCAAATGTCACAGACAGTTGACAAGATGCTAAGTCTGACAGCCATGAGACTGCATTGTCAGTTTCTGGGTCTGGACTTCCAGTTTTGGTCAAAGATATGAACATAAATACTCCATTTTGTTATTGTGGAGTAGTATTTATTTATTAACTAATTCCATCAAAGAAATAGTATACTCAACTTATACTTTGGAAGTGTCTTCAAATCGTTTGCTGTCATATGGTTTGCAACACTTTTTATGGCTTCTGTAATTTACAACAAAGTCATTTAAAATATATACCTTGATTAGATCTACATTAGTCTTATATTTTTTTATGTCAAATTATGTTAAAATGGAAATAATGATTAATTTTGCTATAGGAAATTTCATCGAGTTATAATAATTTCAGTCTTATCTCTTTGAGCTGCATGTTTCTCCTATTGCTTTAAAACTAATTTAGGCCACATTATATACAAAATTAAATCTTACTTTTATAGCTACACCCTTGGGGTTCAATGAAAAGGCTTTATGAGCTAGAAATTAAAAGTACTGTTTGAAAATACTATTACATTATACAGGCTATTATTAAGGCAATTTACAAAGTTGGTATTAAAACTATACACATTTTTCATTGTTAGCACCCATATATTCAGCAAGCCCATGGGACCATTTGGTCTATAATCTGGCAAATAAAATCAACTGAAAGGTAAACAGCAAGTCCACAGCATTTCTTGATAGGGAAAATTGCACTATAATAATTGTGAAGCTGATTTAGCGCAAGATTGTTATGAATTTAGGAGATACGCACCACATTTGTTACATGTAAAAATAAATTTGAAACTCTGTATTCCACACATATGGGAGGACACATAGAAATATGAGTTTGTTTTCCAATAAAGAAAACAAATATCTATATTCCTTGAAATCCAATTTGGCAGGTCTCATTTTGCAACTTAAATGTGTAGTTTTTCTTCGTGGTTGATTTTTAGCTCATGCACATATTTCCACAATTTGGAGGCTAGATAATCGCTTGTTTACACTAGGACCCTAGGTAATGTAATGCATGGTTTAATGCTTCGATATTTCTGAACAGTGATGTAAAAAAAAATATCTCTCAATATGATTATGGAAAGTATAAGGAAAATAAATGGTTCTTCAATTTCAAGGACACTTAAAGAACAGAGAGGCCCCTAAGAAGCAGGGCGGCATATCAAACATTTGCCCCAGATGACAATACTGGGCAAGAACCAAACGAGCATGCGGTTGTCCTTTAATGTTATATATTTACATGTTCCACATTAGAGCATCCTAGCTTATATCAAGATGAGACAGGCTTGGCTAAATATTTAAAACAGAAAGGAAGAAGGCATCTTTTTCTTCTCTCAAAGGGAAAACCATTGCAATAGTAGAAATGTTTTGGCAAGAAAGATGTTACCAGGACTGCCTGGTGTGAGTATTGGGAAGAGCTGGAAGGAAGAAGCGTTGCTGCAGTAGCAGCTCTGCTCGTTCACTTGCTGCTCTGTGGCTGCAGGAGTCTTGTCAGGAAGGCCAGGCTGGTGTTGCTGTGACTGAGGAGTTATCCCACCTGCTTCCAGTCTAGTTCCACAGCAAGCTGCTTGGCACTGTCGTACTGCTGATGGAGTCAGAGGGCAAGAAAGCACATTCTTCCCTTGGCTCCTAGGACTAGGTTCTAGCTAGCATTTGGCAGTAAGTTGAGGTGACCAGGGCTTTTGGGGTTGAAGTATGTTGTCTTGAGGTTTAAGCTTGTGATTCATTTGGAACATCGTTTCTTGCAGGGGCATCTGAGAAAACACAGGATTTACTTTCCCCAGACTTTTCCCAAGGGCTGATCCTCGATGTGGTAGATTTTAACTAGGTTAGGAGAGAACAAGGTCATAGAATCATTTAGGTTGGAAATGACCTTTGAGATCATCAAGTCCAACCATTAACACAAGACTGCCAAGTCCATCACGTTCAGCCTACCACTGCAGGTTCAGTGGGTAGCTGGGATATTAGTTAAGAACCTCTCCAGCTTCTGGGGAAAACAGCAAAACTATTACCCCTACCCTTTCTAGAACACTTGTGGCTCAGGAGCTGTGGGGAGGAAGAGCTGATATAAATATGCTGCCTGGTCATGGGCATCCAGCTTTCAGGGGCTGCTGTGAGAGCGCTGGAAGACAGTGATTCTTTCCTTGGATACTCAGCAGCCAATCTCTGCAGGAAAAGTATGGATTAGGTGTCAAAGGTGACCAGCACACTGTATAATCAAGCCAATAATCTCTGCTGTGTTACTGAGCAAAAGAAATTTTAGTTGTTCGTGTTGTGTTGGGACAGTGGGAATTCCATGTGGGAGCGTTGCATACAGCTGAAGTGTGTTGCTGGTCTGCACTGAGGGGTTGCAGAAACACCTGAAAATGCTTGATTTTCTTTATGCAAGGGATAAATTGCCCTTTAAATGAAATAACCTGTTTGCAAGTTTTAGGAAGTTCATTTTTTCTTCATGTTACAAGAACTGTTTGGCAAGGAACGTAATTTTATTTGCCTAACCAAAATTCCTCTGACCACCCAACTTCATTCCAGTTGCTAACTACAAGGCTATGATTTATAGAAATGAAAGCAGCCTAATAAAAAAGGAATACATGTGATGTACTTAATTCTGACAGTTTCCGTTATCCTCTTACTGTCCCTTAGAGAAGAAGATTCTTTAACTATTGCAGCATCATGCAAACATTGCTATTATTAGATATTCATATTTTATGGCCTTGGAAAATGTTGTTATGTAATTAATTTGATTATGGATAAAGTAATTCGATTTTATATTGCCTACACTAATTTATTAACTCCTGTAAAAGATAATAGATTGCGTGCAAAGGGAAATGGAAGAAATTATTTGTACTCAGAAAACTATCAAGCATGTTTAACGTGTTTGTACAGAGAAAGCAAAAAAAAAGACATTATTTGATATATCAATCAACTCACAGAGATTACATTTTAGAGTCTTTTTATATTGAACAAATGGATCTTGATTTTTAGTCTTTTAGAAGTATCTGAATTTACAATAGTGTAAATTTATAAATAATGCATTGTATTTTTGTTGCTATTGTTATTATGGCCGGAGGATCAAAGCCTTAAATTAGGTATCTGAATTAAATATAACCCCTGCTAAGAATGGATAATCACCAAAGCAAGTTCCGTTTATATATCTCATCAGATTTAAATAGCCAAAGTATTTTTTGAAAATATTTAAAATGAAGCAAACAAAGTTTAGGGAGGCTAAATAAGGGAACGTACACAGTACAGTCCTGGAAATCCTTATACACACATAGCTTACCCAGTGAGTGGCTTCCTTCACTTGAATGGGGCTTCTTGTTCAAGAAATGTTATCTGTACACTGATTTCAGGATTTTTTTTCATTGGAAGATGATATAATAACAGTTTTATAAATAAAAAAGTATGGACCTGATCAGATTTCTTAACAAATGATACTTTCTCAGTAAGACTGATGAAAGTTCATGTGAATGGATGCAGGGATCTCTTTATGTATGGTTTTGAATGAGAAGGATCTTATAAAATTGTGCGGTTTTTAATATCTTTATACTGAACTGTATCTTACTTCAATCCCTTTTCCACTGACTTTAACAAAAATATGTCAGGTTCTTCTTAAATCTTGCAGAATTTTGCAGGAATACAAAATATTGTATGTGCAAGGTAAAGCTTCATACAGGATTGTTTTGGATTTTGATGTTGGTGGTTTTCAGGGAAAAATCCCTACATTCTGGCTCCCCCACTCCATGTAATTTTTTAAAAAAATTATTCTAAGGAAACCGTATTTATAACTATCGTCCATCCCAATTCTATGAACATGTACACTTTTATGAATATGAGGAATCACAATAGTCAGAAGTTACCCAAATAATTGCACCTGCTTAACTACAGGGTGAATAGTCATTCACAATAGAATTTTTCTATGGTCTGTAGAGAGATCCACATTTTTGGTTTGCAAGGGCTAAAGGCAAAAGAATTCAGCAATCCTTATCAGGAATTACTTCCTGATACCTTTCAAAGGTGAATTGAACTTCTAAAGGCTAAGCTTTTTCTTATGTGAAAGGATGATAAAAATACAGAAAAAAAACATTTCAAACTAATGTTCTGCAATATCTGTCACAGTGTTGTTAAAAGAAGGTGTTCCTTGCTGGAATATCACCCAGTTCTAAATGAGGATTCATTTCAAAACCACCATTTTTGTCAGTATGTTTTATTACCATAATATACAATGTTTGACATGTATAAATATCAAATTATGAGGTGCTTAGGCCAAGCTATGTAACCTTTCTCCTTCTTCCAAGTCTTGATTTTAAAATTCTGAATTATGCTGCTCTGATTTGTTACCTTTGAAGCTTGTCTGACACTTACCTATTTTGAATTGATGGGAATACTTTTACATTGAAACATTTCCTGGGGTGCGGGCATATATTTTGTGATCTAATCACAATGAGCACTTTACTACAAGAAACAATACCTAGTTATTGCTGACATCTTACAAAGCAGATATAAAGAACAGAACCTTAAATGCCCATGTTAATTCCATACACAGAAGCAAGCACAGTGTAGCTTTCTCTTATCATGTTTCATAATAGTCTTGCATATAAAACTGTGATATAAATCTATTACTGCAATAAAAGCACTCCTTTGCCATTGAAACCCTCTAATTAATAATGCATTTGGTAATGATTACTTTTATAGTTATTATTTAATGTAAGCAAAAAATGTATATAATTTTCGAACATGACCAAGTAGAATTTCCCAAGTCCTTGTTATTTATGATTCTGCTTTCTGAAGGTCAGATAATTTTTCATTCACTTTAATAATTCACTAGATGTGCTAAATGTTTACTTCATATCTGAATGACAACCAATCTTGTCTTATTTAAATATATCTCACAACATTGTTTTAACATATCAGTGAATTCAAATCAGTTAGTAAAATGTTAAGCAAATCAAATTTGTAGTCACTCTCTACTTTGAATATCCACTTCTCTAGTTTCTTCCCACCTGCTGTCATGTGTTAATTTTTTTAAAGCATCATCTATTTGCAAAAAAAGAAAGAAATTGGTATTGTCTTGTGTTGTTTCATCCTTAAAGTGAAACCATTTGCAAGAAAATTATGGGTCCCTAGTGCTGAACTTCTTTGCATATTAATTTTGTTAGCCTTACCTCCTGCGGTCTTTGGTTCTGGAAGGCCTATTAGATAATACACAAGATAAATTTTCCCTTGTATCTTACAGCTAGTAGGGGGAAAAAAACCCTTTTTTCCTTAAAACAAAATTTGCAATATTAGCCACACATATTTCCCCCCTATTTTATTAGTAAAGATTAATTTAATTAAGCACAATAACCTAGTCAATATTGGTTGTATTTGTATCTAGATCTTGGGAAATTTATGTTTATGCTAATTTGTGTGTCACAAGATAATCTGAGAAATGGATCTTGCACAGATTCTGTTGAATGGTGGTGTCAGAATGGACTTTGGTGGAATTTGTGTGTTATATTTTGTCTGGAAGGCAGGAGCCAGGGGAAGCTGAGTAGGTAGAATAGGAGTAGTGAGGCACAAGCATTGGGCACTTTGCATGGTTGTGAAGGCAGATTTGCTTGGATATGGTTCCTCTTTAGTTAGGTCAGTTGGTTGGAAACACTTAGATACTCAGAAATACAGAAAGGTGCCCAGCAGGGTTTACAAAAGGGTCCAAGCAGACAAGACATGACTACTATTCAGCCTGTGGCAGTGAGTATTTTGGCATTTTCGGGAGTTCCTCTGAGTATCTGCAACAGGAACTCCCAAATTCCTTTGGAAGTCTATATCTCAGTGTCTTGATTACATAGCAACTGACTTTCAGCATGCTTCTTCATGCCTGAGAAATGAACTTGTGGTTTCTGAAAAGAAAGGGCTGGTGTTATGCTCTGCCAGTTACAAACACAGACATTACAGGTTAAATTTCTTCAGCTACTTGAACTTGCTTGCTGCTTGCACCCAAGCATCATCGTCTTCTCATGACAAAAGAAATGCATGGAAAGCCCTCGGTTCTTGACAGACAACTTGTTTCTGGGTTAGGATTTCCTCCCAAACATCCTCTGCTTTTAGAACAATAGAGATGTTAACATTTCTCAAAACTTTATAGCTGATCAGAGACCAGTCAATTTATTTCAAGCTTTGCAGCTCACTCTGAAAACAAAGCGAGGCCATCTTTAGGCTAAATGACATCCTTATTTATTGACATTGCCTATTGTTTAAAACAGCACCATCCTAAACAAGCCCATAGTAATTTTTTAGGCTCTAAAAGTGTAGTGGAAAAAAAGACATCTTCATAGGTGCTGACATCACTAATTTATAACTGCATTGGTAAATAGTTATCAAACATGTTTCTTTGCTATTATCAGACATTTCTAAATTATCTGTTTTATTTTGTAATGAAAAACCTTTAGACATTCTAAAGACCTTTTTTCTTGTTTGGATTTTGTTTCATTAAAATGTTTTTAAGTCACTAACCTTGTGAGGACATTCTCTGCTCCTGAGAACTGCTACACCATTATCTCTGATCCTTGCATTACTTGGGAGGCTTTCTGGGAAAAAAAGTCCACCTTTTTTTTCCCCCTGTGCTAATCCACATGTGGATCAGACAGGCAGGGAGAGACAGCACTCTTTACAGTGTGACAAAAGTGAGAATCCACACCAAAACTGCCAAACTTGTTTTGGTGATTTCCTTCAAAGAAAAAGCTAACAAAATTCAAAACTTATCCCTTTTGCTGTGAGTTTTTTAGTGTTGAGACAAACGGATTGATTTAGACAAAGAGAGTGGTACCTGTTGGTGTTAAAATAGAATGGAGTTTTCTAATTTAGCTATGAAATTATCAACATTAACCAATTAAATATGCAAAAAAGTGTACGAGTTCCAGGCAATGGTCTGAAAGCATACACAAGGATTTTTTTTCCCCCATTACTACTTGGCCATGGGATAAGTAATGAAAATAAATACACAAGCCATCAATAAGTAATCACAGACAAGATCTATCCTGTTTCCTTAGGCAAATCTTTTGACCTTTCAACTTTTCTGTTGTCCCACTCTTTGCATATTTGATCTGTTTAGACTGTGGGGTGTCTGAAGAGAGACTAGTTTTACTGTGTTTGTGGAGCACCCAAAACAGTTTTGAGATCTGTTTTGTATGAAGCTTCCAGGCACCGCCAGGCTGTTGATACAACAACTGATATTTCAATCTACTGAAATTTCTGTTTTATTGCTAGAAACAGGATCTATCAATACAGAAGGGTTTTCAGCCTATGTTCTTTCATCAGAGTGCTTGCCTGCCATGTGCAAAGACCTGATCACTGCGGGCGTTGTTTGCCATATCTTCCAATTCCTGCTATTGCTTTTGCATATGTTTTGTAGGAAGCAAGGAGGAGGAGATGGATTTTACTGTGGATTCTGTTAGAGAAGTGACATCACCAAGAGATAGAAAAGAGAGAGCAATGAGTTTCCCTGCAGGGCAAGAAAGAGTAAAGAGAATGGCATGGTAGTATATTTAGGGGTGCAGGATGGAAAGAAGAATGAACAGAAGGAGACTGTAATAGAGACAACAGGAAGAAGAGTAAAGAATGAGCAATGAGACAATATGATTAGAGCTTTTTTTCCACCAGGGAGAAACATTTGCAATGAAAACAATTAAAATCCGTTAGACTTTCCTAATGTTTTTCCATGCACGTAATTGTGGAGGTTGCCAAAGGGATGGGAAAGAAACAGTGGGTGGGATATTTTTGGGTGTAAAAGAAGAAGTGGGACTTGAGATTTGCAAATGGGAGACTGGATGTTTATCTTGTGATTGGACAGAAGTAATTGGCATGTAATGGCCGAAGAGGCGGTCTGAATGAATGCTAAGGGATGAAAATTATTGAATGACCTAGTACAAACTGTTCCTATTGAGAGTAACTATTTTCATCAACACTAAATATATAGACAAATGTTTCTATACTGAAAGGAAAATATTTTCTACAAGTATTCAATACATAAGGAGTCAAAATACTGCTCTTCATTGACTGTAAGCCTGTTATAATTTCTTACTTCAAAGGGGAAAATACCCTAGCGGGAAATTTTGTGAAGCTTTGGGTAGAATGCAGTATCTGGTAAATGCTGGTGTTTAAATCTGATGAATAGAAATTATCTTCAAAGTCTTCTGAGATGTGTTGTAAATGTGGTGTGACAGTGGTCTTGTGAAAAGTCATTAACTTGTACTCAGAGTATATGAAGGACCTAATGCCGTCTGATTGTGATAGCGCCATGATTAAGACCTGACAATACCCAGTGCCTCTCACTGTTTCTACCCTGGCCAGTCTGTGCTGCTATGCTGATGAACCAGAAAGTGACTTCAGTACTTTTGCTGATGAAATTGCAATGCCAAATGGTCTTCATGTAAATGTAGCCTTGTAATGCATTTGTTTAAGTAAGGGCAGGTACAGGTACTGGGTACATCTTCTTGAATGCTGCACAGTATCATTAATGTTCCATTTTTGTCAGGCTGCCCTGGCTGTGCTTAAAAGTCTTTGAGTGCTTTTCTTTGTTGGAAAAAAATCCTGAACTTGAAAAAATGATGTAGAAGATTTCATTTGTATTCAGTTTCTTTCCTTTTCACATTTGGTAGCTTCAAAATTCATGTTAGAGAGGGGTTTTTCTTTAATGTTGCTACAATGTTCTGTTTTCCAGCAATTAATTACTAGGTTCTATTTTCCATTTTATACAAGTTTCTGCTATCACTTTACACTTTATCTGTCAGTCTTATTACCTGTTTCTGTGAAAACTTCAGTAATTTCTTCAGTGATTTTTTTTCCTCAGGTCATAAAGAAGAAATATTCTTCCAAAAACAGATCTTCATGATTCTCCCCTCCATTTTCAAATATCTCTTGTTTTAACGATCAAAGCCAGCTCTTTATCCCTTTTGTCACACTGTTTGCTAACCAGTCTAGTGTTGAATATTGTACTGATATTTCCCCAGATCTTAAATCACTTGCAGCCAAAATTGCTCCTGTTGACACACTGTTACTCCTTCTAAGATTTCTGTCAAGTTTATTTGCCATGATTTCTATTCTGTGGTTTGGTGTTAATTTTTCTAAGTAATACATTTTAGATTTTTCTCATAAAGTTTCTACAGTGTTGACCTGGATTACTCATAGAGTAAAGATAAAAAGATCTCAATTTGTTGTCACGTTCGATATATTTCATACTGGTGAAGTCACCTGAATGACATCAATAAGAAATGAACGTGTTGGTCTGAACCTGATCCCGGTCTTGAAATTTCTGTTATTTCTGTTTTCACAATAGGGGTTGTGTCAGCTTTCTTCAATCTTATTAGTATCTCTAAGGTTTGAAAAGGAATCTCCTCTCTTCTCCTTCCTTTTTTTTTTTTTTTTTTTTTTACTGCTTCTTCCTGAATAGATTGACAAAAGCTTTTTTTGGTCGTCTACAGACATTCCAGCTTCCTCATATAAGCATTTTGCTGATCCTGGTTTTCCTCTGTAATTCTTTTTTCCTTAGGAAATGTAAATCTGCTGCAGCATCTGTTAGCCATCCTTGTTTATTAATAATTAGGTATGAATGTAATTATAAATTCTTTAATAATTTACCTTTACCACCTCTGAGAGGCCCATAACTGATCTGTTGTTTAAACATTTCAGATCTTTGTCTTACATTATTTTCATATATCATTCTCAACGTGTTGACCACATTGTTGATTCAAGCAAAATCTCATCCTCACCTCTTGCCAGGAATTTATCTCTGAATGTGTTATCTCTTCTAATTGGACATTTGGGAGAGAACAGATTGCTGGAAGCTCCAGTCCTATGGCTCCTTAATTCATAGCTGCTTGGCCCTTGACTAAATTAAAGCTGCATGGAGCTGCCTGATTTAAGAACTCAGAGTATTAAGAGCAGCAAAGGATGAGATACGGCAGAGCTGTGTTCTGCTATGCTGTTTATACACTCTATTTTGATCAGGCTCCAAACACTAACATTCGCTTTTCTCTTTGGCTACTTTTGCCAAATTAATGCTACTGAAGGAACCCTGAGCACAGAGGGATCTCCATCCATTTAGGGGCTATTTTGACTGACTGTGTAGTGGAAAATGGGATTAGCAGACCAGAAATCTAGTCCTCTTCAGGAGGTGAACAGATGTGCTCTTCCAGCTTCAGCTGTGCTGGTGGAAGATAGTAGTAACCGCAGCCTGTCTCTAGGTGTTTATCGGGAATCCCAAATCCCTTCGATTCTGCTAGTAGTGCTGCTCATACAAGCTTCCTCTAACCTATTTTTTTCAAAACGCACTAGATTAGCAAAGACTTACTGTTTATCTAAACTAACCTGGCCTCTTTGGATTGAAATAAGTTGGGGAGTACCCACACGACCCACTCCGGCAGCAGATCAGTAATGGGCAGCAAAGAGCAAGGGGCAGAAATCTGTCTCCCTGACATAGCTGCTGCAAAATAAATGCCTGGCTAGACCCCAAATTCTGCTAGATAGACATTTTATCTCCTTCCTATCACCACAACGATTCCAGTTCCATTTACTCTTCTAATTTCTGCACTTCAGACTATTTTGCTTTTGACAGCAGCATTTTGTTTATTTCAAAAGCTTTCATTCTCCTAAGGGCTGTGTCGAGTAATGATCTGGTGAGCAAAAAAACCAGAGGGGCTTATAACCACACACTTATGCTCACCTTGTTTGTCTCCATTTAATAAAATTCTGTTATTTACTACCTCTAAATTCTTCTGTGAAAAATTAAAAGAATCTGCCATGCCACACTACTTTGTATTCTGCACCACATAAAAAAAATTAAATACTTGCTCAGAAAAATATATCAAGAAAGACTGTGTCTGGCCCATGGTGCTTCTGGCTCAAATGAAAGAAAACACAGATGTAGTGGACACATTGCAGAAGGGATCTTCTGCTGGAACAAAAAGATACCAAAAAGCCCTGCATTACCTTACACGGGCTGGAGATCTGCTGTCTCCATATCAGCAGATAAAGTTGGTTTTTTTTTTTTTTTTTTGCATTTTTGCATTGCAGACCGGTAATGACAGCAGTCAGCATTTTGGGTTCAGATTGGTTTACGTGTCTAGCTAAAAGATATTTTTTTCCGTAATTGACAAAGTATTAGAATATTCTTAATTTTCAATTTTTCCTTTTTTGACAAGAAATTAAAAAGTAATCATCAACATTTTTGCTGTTTTGAAGCTGATTTTTTTCAGATTGGGGAATTTCAGGAAAAAACAAATCAAAAAGAAAATGGAAAAGCTATCAGATTTTTGAAGTGCTTCAAAGATTTCAGAAAAAATGTAGATTTCATGGTCTGTAGCTTTTCAGAGAGAAATCGGAAAGAGAATGAAAATATTGCAGTGGAAGAGAGAGCCGGGTCCAGATGCATATGACAGCCTTAAAAGAGTCAAGGAAATTGAGGGCAGCTGAAGAGAAAGGTGCAGTGGGATTTATTGGCATCAAAAAAGTCACAGGCTAAGGGAATTTTGGCCTGACTACTATTTACTGTGTGTTTAATCACAGAGGCCTTGGAGGGAGCCAAATCTGTCTGGAAAAGGCAGAGCTGAAAAAGTAATGCTTTTTTATGTTTTAATGGGTGAGAAGCTAGACAAGGGGAGGGCGAGCTGGAAAATCAAACCAGATTTTGGAGGGGGGAGTGAAGCAGAAGAGCCCAAAATGCATTTGATCAACATGTTAATGCTGAACATTTGACAGTGACGCATCTCTTTCTCTAGGGACCCCTCTGCCCTGTGTACGTGCGTTTGCCTGAAAAACGCTGCTGGGGAGTGACTGAAACCCTGAAACCTACAGCAGGCAGAGACGCATTGATTGGCCCCCTTTCCCTGCCCCCCCCCCCCCCATTTTTCCTTTCTCTACCCCCCCCCCCCCCCATTTTTCCTTTCCCGCCCCCCCCCCCCCATTTTTCCTTTCCCCCCGCCCCCCCCCATTTTTCCTTTCCGGCCCCCCTTCTTTTTGGCTTTCCCGCCCCCCTGCTTTTTGCTTTTCCCGCCCCCCCCCTTTTGCCTTCCCCCCGCCTTTTCCTTTCCGCGGCCCTTCGCGGGGGAGCGGGGCGGTGCCGGGGGCGGTGCTGGCCCGGGGCGGGCGCTGCGGGGCCGGGCACGGACCGGCCACCCATTGGCGGGGCGGCAGGTGGCGGCCGGGCGTGGGGGGGCTGCCCCCAGCGCGGACCCGGCCGGGTTAGGGGCTGCCGAGGGGAAGGGGGGTGCAGGTCCCTGGCAGCTGCTCCTGCTGGAGAGCAAAGGTGTGTGTTAGGCGGGAGCGGGGCAGGCGGCGGCGTCCCCTGGCGGGTAATACATAAGGCCTGCTGCGTGGGTCAGGGGTGCAGGAGTAAACTGGACCAGATGGATGCTCTGGGTGGGGTCCCCTGCATCTCGTTCCCATGCCCGACAGCGGGTTCAGGGCTGGGTGCTGCCCTTCAGTGCTGCTGTTTGCCATGGCTGGGTGAGATGTGCGTGTGTGAAAGCTGTTGTGGAACTTCTCCCACATCTGAGCTCCTGCTGCAGAAAACTTTACTGTCTTTGTTAGCTTTCTGGGCCTGGTTTGAGAACAGAATCAGCGTTTAAAAGTCCCCATTCCTGTGGTATTTCACAAAGTAGTTTTTAAGTGAATGACGGTAGGTGAGTCTGATCAGCATGTTTCAGAGTCGCCTGTGTAGCAAATGGAAAGATTTTCTAGCAGACATGATCCTGGCTGGCCCCTTATTTTTGTTGTTTTGATAGTGTTGCCTGGGACTGATGGGATTTGATGTGCTCTAGATGAACACACACAGTTTGCCTGATTCTGATGTTATTTTTTCCTTGTTTTGTTTGTGGGCACTTTTTGACTGTGGCAAAGATGGCAGGGCTCTAAAGGAGCATCCTTTGATGTCTCAGACTCTGGCCATCATGTCTCTTCCATTGGTATGTCTTCAGACTTTCCCAAGGAGAAAAGAATGTGTTGGTCATGCACCATTTCTATTTTAAATTAGAAAAAGGAAAAAGAGTTCCCAATTTAATATTAACATCAGAAGCACTTCTGTAGTGCTTTGATTGCATATTTCCATTGTCTAGAGGATTACTTAGAAAACAAGTTGGTCTATTAACAGAGCAGGTTGCTTCCTTTATGAACACTTTTTATCCATCTGCGTTTTTTATACACAGGTCAGGCTGACCTAGGAGCAATATGGGAAAATACTGAAGGGAGCCGTAGTTGTTGCAGGCAAAATAACACCCAGTTACAAGTAAAAAAGAACCAGATTGACACACTGGGTAAAGAAATGAGAGATCGGCAGAAAGCCTTGACAACTGGGTTCTTATCACAACACACAGTTGGTTCTGAGATCATTATTGTACTTGATGGCATCAGCAGAAACCCTCAGCGCTTTGAGCGGACGGACACTAAATAGATTTACATTAAAATGCAGATCAGGACATATGAAGCTAAAAGAACAAACTATAATTGAAATCCAGGTAGTTCTGAACAAGGGTTAGAAAAAAGAATGAGTTACATAAAGTACTCTACATACCTGGTGTTCCCCTTTATTTTTATATTTTGGCGGCTTTACGCTAGTTTTTAATTCTTCCTTTCCGTTAGTTGTTGAGCAAACCAAAGAAACGGGGGAAACAAAATCTTGACAAAGGCCAAAATTTCTCAAAATTTGCTGAGCTTTTCTGTGTGTGCTTCCGTTGATTTAAATAAGGCTGCTTATGGCAGCATAGTTGGACATTACCTTAAGTTTTGGTAGGACTGGAGCCTTTGCTTTATCCTTTTTGGTGAACTTCATATGATCAATTGCAGAATCACATCAGTGGGATCACAACAATCACACCAGTGAGTTCCTTCAGCCTGACTTTCCTTGAACTGGAGGGGGACAGATACGTCACCTTTCCCTGATTCTTTAGAAGATTTTTTTTTGACTTAATATTATGCCACACTAAAGAGAGGCATGCTGAGGTTTATTTGTTGTTTTTTTTTAACGAAAAGACATAAGCATTAGATTTATGAATAACAGAAACTTGAAGATTGAATTATTTTTTTATAATTTGTTTTAAAAAAATATTTTGCCACAGTGTAAAATTAGGACTGTTATAAGGACTGAGAAGGATGTGAGATTAGCTCTTGGAGCAAAATGATAGATGTCTTTTTTATAAGCATCTTGTTTTTGAAGTGGAGTATTGTGATTATTTTACATGTTGTATGAAAGCTTTTATTCAGCAAAGCACCTAAGCATGCACTTGAGGCTACTTTGTCATTTCTCATTTCTAAATGATTTACTGCAATAAAAGTAGCATGTAATAACTCTACTTGTGTCTGCTGATCAGGACAGGGCTGATGGTGAACTAGGTAAGGAAAGAAAAATATTTTCCTAAGCAGTAGTACCTCTGACTCCCCCAAAAGCATTACCATGGTGGACAAATTCTCAGTGATGGGAAGAATTTTCCAGAGCTCATTGACTTTCTCAGGGAGGTCTTAGCAATGACAAATTTGGGCATTGGATTTTTACTGTGTCAGCTCACGGTTCTCCTCAGCTGTCTGTATTAGCTTTGAATATAAAATCAGAAATCTTTTTACAATTCAGATAAAATGTAAAAAGTTAAATTAGAGGCATTAGTTAACTTTAGACTGAGGGTGAAAATCCTTCCTCTCCAGAAGACCTAAATCTGCCAGCTTTCACATCTACAAATTCTTTATTTCACATGTTCTGTTGTAGTGCTTATGTCTCATGCAGATCCAGTCCTACCAAACTTTAATAAAAGAGGGCTGGAAGCCAAGTTCCCTTAAATTCTACTGAAATAGTTCTTCCCATCAAGATTTTTTAAATATAGGGCAGATAGTCTATGAGCTAGAGGTGTAAGTGGGGCACGGATCAGACACTCTTTCCCATTGCTTGTGACCCTGTCATCCTGAATCATCCCTTGTACTGCTGATGCACTTGAAGAGCACAGGGTCACTGGTAATTAAGACAGCTTTATAAAAGTGCATGCAGTTGCAGCTGTAGGATGAAGAGTACCTGGAGTGCAGAATTTAACCATGTTGAATTCTCTTGGAAAAAGAAACCTTAACATTTGCACATACACTACTATCTTGTGGGCTCATGAGTTGTGCAGGGGTGCATTAGGTCACTATTTGGCTGGATGATCTCTAGTAAAAATGCCAGGTATTGCAGGAATTGTTGCCAGTGACATGGTGGCCTGGATTCCCTCTCAGAGGCATTACTAAGCAATACTCTGTAGAGGCCACGTACGCCTTGAGACCTTTTAGGTAGATGCCAGCGATGTCTTTTAAGTGAGCATCTCTCAGCTGAAGCATTTGTTTAACACTGTCATATAAGGCATAGATCAAGGACAACAGCTTGCAAAATCCTTTTTGATCTGTATGAGAATGACAGGCACTGTGTGATAGCTTCAGTCCAGGTGGGAAAGATCAGCATTGCTCTCTGAGCTAACCAAAGAGGTGTAAGAGTCTGCAGGAGAGAATTATGTAGGTGTTACACAGACACTGAATGGGGAAAGAAACCAGTTTAAAATGCCATTTGAAGCACATAGAATAAACTCTGGAGCTTGTCCTGCATGCCTTCAAAGCTATTCTGACACTGTGCTCAATGCTTATTCTGTCATCTTAACCCAGAAATGCTAGAAGAAAAGCATAGCTGGGAGAAGTATACCATCATCTGGCTCATGCAGGCTGATACGCCAGTCTTGATAATTGTTATACGTCACAGCTTCTACACAATGCATTATGGTGACTTATTTACAGAAAGACTAATTTTTCTTGCTAAAGCAGGAGATTGACACAATATGACACAGGATGGTATTTGCAGCCACATTTACAATTCAGCCGGTGTCAAGCCATCTTCACTTAGAGCTGAGTATCACAGCACAATGCACAGGGCAAGCAAAAGCACGAAGGTAACAAAAAGTATTTTTCAATGAAGTGCATAATTATGAAACATGGCCCACATCTCCCACTTATTTATCTGAACGGCCTTGTGATTTTAGATGCTGTTGTTAATACTGGTAGATGGATGCAGGAAACAGCAAGAGATTATCTCCAAGATAGTGCTTATGACCAAGATATGTACTTGGATTAAGCTTTCATGAGGTGGATGGCATGTTTATTCACTGGACCACCTTTATAATAGAGGTAGATATTAGGTGGCTGGAGTGGAGTGTTATGTCCTGCCGCTTTTGAGCTACCAAAAAAAAGTCCCATTTCTGCAACAGCCATGAAGGCGCTGATTGACAGATATACTTCTATCTTGCAGCATCCCCTAAATATTCACTACAGAGCTGCATGTGCCAAAGTTTGAGAGGCAATATATTCTCTTGGACTGCACTGTCATATGAAGTGTCACAAAGCTGAGTTTCAACAAGACTGCTAAAACACTGGCGTGAGAACAGCAACATCACAGTGCTCACTGGGCAAATGGGAATCTCGTCATCATGAGTATCACTGTGCAGTGGATTAAACACAAGATTGAATGTATGTGTTGCAGAGAAGTGGACCAGTTTTCCTAGGTTCATGGCCATTACTCTAACCACTTGATTATACTGAGTTTACATTATTGTAGCAGCCATAAAAACCATGGGAGCTTTCCCCCTGATTCTCCTGACCTTTGTATCACACCCATTAAAGTATGGGTCGCGTAGTCAGTGACTTCTCTCGACTGTGTGTCATAGGTACATTCTTGCTCAATTACTTTATCCTATGTAATGGAGGATTTATCCTATCCTACTTATCTCTGTAATGGAGATAGCAATTAGAGAAATAATCTGCATGTGTGACTGCACATCTTACCCTCTCCTTTTGTATTATACTAGAAGTAAAAGTCATAGCAATCAGATTGAGTTCCCTCCTCATTCCTCCCCACACCCCATGACTTTCCAGTAGCAGGACTGGAGGCTCTGATCCTGTAGCCTACGTTACCTTTGATCCACTAACTGTGGAGCAGCTGGGTGCAGATATAGCATGGCTCAGATTAGAAAGTCTTCCCTGAAACGTGAGTGTGTCTGCATCAGGAAAGCCCAGTGTAAATATCTTTTTCATTTTGGAAATGACAAATCTGACAGCTTGCGAATATTTTCCAGTGTCAATAAAAGCATTTTGATCCTGCATATGCATATACACCTTGGTTCCAACAAGGCAACGCAGGTGGGACTTGTAGGTGGTACTCATTGGCATTGCAGCAGTGACGTGCAGGGCTGAAGACCTGGCCCGGCACTGCAGCGGTGCCCTTGGAGCACAGCCATGGCAGGGCAAGCTCCGCAGGCAGGGCATGTCTGCACCCACCTCCCCTTGGCCAGGCGGTTACAGTTTTCCTACACTCCTCTTCTGGCTTTGTCACCCTAGAAGTATACTGATGGATTCTTTGACTTGTTATTTATTCTGGGGTGCCAGAGTCTCTACAATAATTACTTCACAGCGCAGTTTACCACAGCGAATGTTGTTAGAACAGCGATACAAATTTGTTGTCGTAGCCAACTGGCATCCAGTTTAAGGATCTTTCCCTCTGACTGTTTAAATTAGAGTCTGCATTGTCTTGTGTGATAATGCTCACAGAGCAATAAGACAGTGTGCTTTCTATGAAATGTCTTGTAGCCGGTGATCTTTTAAGCCTTTCTTGGCTTGTCTTCTGGTCTGAACATCTGTGCTCTGTCCCTCTTTGTGTTGCATTCATTGCTATTGGATATTTTGCTTTAGGCAAGATCAAGCCTAGTGTTCTCCATTTCCCATCCTAATCATGGTATTGTGTTGTGACTGCGTATGCTGTTAATCAGCTTTTGCAATCCATCCTGGAATGTCTGTATAAAATTTATGCAATATTCTGGAATCCTTTGGAATGACAGCAGAAAAAAGAGATTAGAAAAGAAAGGAATTTTTAAATCAGCAAAATCTTTTCAGTTTTCTCTATAATATTACCTGCATTGTGTTTTAATCTAGGTCTATTAGTGTCTAGATGTTTTCTAAATCTCTAGTGCCTGTTACCTGGGAGGGAACGTGCAAAACCATCTTTCTCTGCTTTCTCCTTCCACCCCCAAATTTGTAACATTCCATTAGGATTTCTTAGAGTCAAGGAGAACCTCTCTCAAGCAGCAGGTGAATAAAGTCTGGGGCAATACCTGCCCAGAATGAACATAAATGCCAAAAGAATTTTTTATTTTTCTAGTTATTTAAAATGATTTTCTTGTTGCTTTCATGATACCCTTGTCATTGTCCCAGTGAACTAACATGCCTATGACACTGAAGAATATTGTTCTATATTTGCATATAGACTTTAATGCTTCTTAATGTCACATTTAATGCAATCAGAAAACTCATAGTAAACACAATTGCTTTGTCTCATGACACTAAAAAGCAGTCAAACTCCCACAGTCCATGTGACATTCAGCAGCAATGACGGTTGCAGGGTGTGCAGCAGTGGTGAGGTGACCATATTTTTTGGTTCTAACAAAGTCACACTTGACCTCTGACCTCACATCTCACTCTTGGTCCCAAGTGTGGGGTCACCTCACAGCAACCACCTGCCCTGCAATGTTTCTTCCACAACATATCAATTGCTCTGGCAAAGCAATTGCATACGTTTAAAGGATTTGCAGGCATATTGTTCCCATATGCTAGTTCTCTTGCAACGAGATATTCAGTTGTCACTGCTGGGGAACACAGTGCCCCTTTAACCTCCACCCTAAGGCTTGTGAAGCTGAGTCTGGTACTGAAAAATTTCCCCAAACACTGCAGCCAGTGCTAAATGTGTCTTACACAGATTTTTGCTGAAGCCCTTGGCTTACACCACTACTCAAGGCTACCTTGCCTACCATCTTTTTGTGGTCACGGCTGATATTCTTAAAATAAATATAACTGAAGAATAATTCTCCTCCCCTTTTGCATTTCAGTGAATAAACTAAAGGAGGATGATCCCCACACCACCTTATTAAAGTGGGAAATTCAGCATCAGAGAGAATGTGGCATTGCTGATCTGCTACAAACGTGACCACAACAATCTAGCTGTGTATTCACAGAGAGAAAGTTATTAGTGTTGGAAAGTGAAATGCTATGTAGGGGGAAAGCTACTGGGGCCTTAACTGTTTTTCCCTCCTGCTTTGGTTGCCGCAGATGTTAGTCACATCGCATAATGCACTACTGGAAGGCACTCAGCTACTACAGTGACGAGGGCAGTATAAGAACCTATATAGAATAGAAAAAACTGTAAGCAATGATGTCCTGTGAGGATGAATTCAGGGAAGAGGATGCCTAAGGGCTATATAAGCTAGTGGGTGGTTTCACTAGCCCAGGAAATGGAAATAAAGCTCCAAGCCTCTGTCCTTTAAAGGCTTTTTTTTTCCTTTGCCATTCTTTCTGTTATCACTAAACAATCAGGAAAACAGAAAGCAAATCAGTTTGAAGATTTTCCAGAGAAAGCCCACAGGAGCAAGGGGACACCTTTTCCCCAGGTGTCCCCTGGCATTGCTTCTCCCGTGTTTCTCTTGTGCTTCTAGCAGTCCTGTGGGGACATAGGACATGCTAACCTGCTGTAGCCTATGCTGTCTCTACTTTGCACAAATCAGTTGTCAAGGGAAAAAAAATTATTATATTATGCTACTAACCTAACGATAGCCTGTTGAAAGACTAATTTTCTTCTTCCCTGCTCTCCAGAAACACTTGGGCTCTCCTCTCCAGTGAATCTTCAGAGCCAAAGAGGTCCAAATAGGTGCTTTATCTCAGCAGGGTAGATGTGCCACCATCGTGAACCACAGCGGCAGTGATTGCTCCATGATACGGGTCAGATTCCAGGTGCCTAATGAGAGCGATGGGAGGTACTAAGTGCAGAGCTGGCCTGAAAATGTGGCTACTATAGTTTGGACATTAAGCACATGCAACTCCTCCTGAAATCAATGGGAGGCAAAGGCCTCTCAGCACTGGAAATGGGAATGTGATTCATCTCTGAAGTCTAACTTTACAGAGCAGCTGCAGAGTTGTCTACCTCTGAACTTAAATCAGTATGTCTTAACCATCTTAAAGGCTGATAGAAAGAAATAAGCACATCTAATTCTGGTCACTAGGTAATTCTAGGTGGCTGCAGGTAATTGGAGGCAATTAAACTGATATGAAACTAATTCTGTTCTTGCTGTCTAAAATCAAGGAATTGCTTATGGGGGGCAACCACAGTAATAAGAAACTTTTCAAGCTAATTAATGCATCCAGTGAAATGTCTCATCAGAATAGCTGGGCCAAGGACAGGAAGGATCATGGAGTCCAAACTCCAATTCCCTTGCAGTCATCAGGCACATCTGGAATTTAAACTTTAGACTGAAGATGCCTAAAGAATGTACCCTGGTTATTTTTAAATAGATGGCTAATAATTTTGTTCTGTCATAGACGTATTGTTGCAACAGTCTTTTTTTGATGCTGAAACCACTAGATTTGGTTTTTGGGTATTTGTTATAATTTTATGTAGAAATTAGTTGGATATACCAGAATAAGTATGAAAGACACTTTTTCTTATCCATTGTATGCAAGATAAACAAGAATTATGGGCAAGATATAAAAAGAGATGACATTCTCTAGCTGTATTTCACAGTATTGCAAGAATAGTACAAGTGGTAAGTAAACCTTTTTTTAGGTTCAAAAATACATAGTGAGTGCTTAACTTACTCATTATCATGAATATAGAAGAAGAAATGTGATAACATTTGTGATAGTCCCACACCGTGGAACTTGAGAGAGATTTCAAGTTCATAAATATGTTAAATGTTTCCTTCTTTGCTATTGTACTAAGTAATAAGCGTGAAAATGCACCATGTTGGATCTTCAATGGCTGACATTCATTCAGCCAAGTCTACTGCTTGCTCAATAAATTATGTATGTACATTAAAATATCATTTGTTGAATCTACACAAAATAGATGCACTCTGCAGTGCATGTGATGCTGAAAAAATGCAATTATATTTAAATATATTTCTGTTTTACCTGAATATCTGTCTCAATGGCCACATCCTCACTAAATGTAATTTGATTTCAATGGATTTGGGAGAATCCGGTCCCCAAGACTTTAGTACTGTAGGGTAGTCGATTGTATTTACTGTTCTGGGCTGGCAGTTGCACCTTTTGGGGATGAATATTAATTCTCCTCTTAGCATAAGCATGTTTAGAATATTCCCTTTGTTCCATTGCCCAGATGTGTCTCATGTCATCAGCAGATGAGCTGAACAGCAGTGGTTTGACATGCTCGGCAGCTGATTAGGCGTACCAGTTTGAGTAGACTGCGATGAAGCAATTCGCGTGGACGCAGCGGGGCTGTTTCTTCATTGTGCTGTAGTGTTAAGCAGTGGTAATGAAGAGCTGGTAAACAGCACACTGTTGTGTGTGCCTGGGTGCACAGGTCCATAGGGCTGTGCTGGTATTGTCAAGCCTGGAATATGCTTTGGGAGGAGCATCAGATACGTGCAGGACATTACGATGGCACCAAAAAAACCCCTTTACCTGTAGAAGCGTGTCCTTCAACCACTGAAAATATTTTTGCAGTGGGGAGAAAACAGTGGGAAATTTCTCCTGATTATCATTAGGATGAGTTAGACACAATTTTCCCAACAGCAGTAACACTGTAGCTACTGTCTGACTATGTGAGAGGAGAAAAACTCTCCAGCTGGTGTTTTCTTGATCAGCTTCTTTCAAGTGGAGAGAAGGAAAAAAGCTGTAGATGCAACAGATGGTTTAAAATGGCCAGTGGCATCCCACAGCTTGTGTACCTGGTGCCTGGAATTGGGTCCTCTGACCACTGCCACTGTCTGCCTTAACAAGAGAAAAGCCATGAAAGGATGCAAGGCCTGTTGGTAAAACTGCGCGTGAAATGGGTGATTAGGCATGAGACAGTTATGATCATTTGTCCCAGGCGCCACGTTGATCACTTTATAGTCTCAAATTGTCTTAATGTATTTATTTCTTCTGTCTCCCCACTAAGAGGCTTTTCCTTTCATTCCTCGTGCTGTAATGAACCAATACACAGTAGCAACCAGGCAAAGAACCGTTATTTTTAGTTGGTGGCCTACGTCTCCAGTAGCAACCTCCGACATAAGTGAGCCCAATTTTGTGCCCGTAATTACAAGTGGGCCCAACTGTTTGAACTTGCAATTGCACCCATTTAGAAGCTTTGCAATTGGGCAGTTAGTCTTCTAAATGGGGACAATTGCAAGCTACAAATAACTACTCCAGCATTTAATTGCTGACGTAAAATGATTCCTACAACATTGGAGGTCAGGTAGAAGCCCAGCTAAAAACAAAACAAAACAGCCTATTTGGGCAGCACAGAAGAGGCATGAACTCTCCTGGTCAATAAATCTGCTGGCGGACTACAAATGGGTGCAAAAATTGAGTCACGTGCATTTGTCAGGAAAGAAAAATCATGCCTAGGGCACTGCTGTGCAGCAGCGGTGCAGCAAGCTCACACTTCCATAGCAGACAGGTAGACAAGCTGACTGGAAGCCATCCAAAACACAGCTACTGGTATTTCAGCCACTGGAATGATGTTTGAAAAATGGTTCCAAAAAGGTCACATTCCAGCCCACAACATACTAGCAAAGTTTAAAGACCAAATAAATTTGTCTTATGTTCTACAAAGGAAACTTTTATGTCATAGTCAAATTTGCTACATAAACTGTTTTTATACTTCAAAGAAGTAGTAGTACTACCCCTTCTCAAAACCTCGCCTTAAGGTTTTCACCATTTTTCTGAAGACAGATGAAGAATATTATTAGATTGATACCTGATTTTTTTTTTTTGCAAGTATTGCGAGAATTCTTAATTATAGAACCAAATAACACCTCTGAGCTGCATTTAAATATATGTATGTATTGGGGTATGGGGTTATAATGCCTGAACTTGCTCACTTGATGATTTTCACTTCTCTCATTTTTACCACATAACCACCATGTCAGAAAGCATTATTCAGAAGGAATGACTGATTCCAGTGGTGACAGAATTTAAACATGAGCTTAGTTTTAAAGTATTTTCTACTGCAAACCATATGGAAGAGTTCTTATTTTTTTTAAATTTAATTTCATGCTGTGAAGGTTTCAATGCAAGCTGGATAGAGGAAACAAAACAAACCCCTCAAATAACTGTTTGCGTTTTTAAGCAAACTTGCTTTGATTATATTCACACTCCTTAATATTTGCTTCCCCTGAATATTCTTCCAGGCAGATGAGCTTTCTGGCAGAGATGGTTGAGGAAACAGTGAATTTTAAACACATTTGAAAGTATTTGTAAAGAGTACATTTTTAATTTGCAAATGTGGTACTGCAACTTAGTTCAAAGAGTTCTGCAAATTTTATCAAAACGTAGGAATATGCTGTATGAATTTCTTTGAAATATTGAGTGTTAGCAGTGATCGTCTGTCAGATGAAGTACAGAGCAGTAGAGGTTGTTGTAATGATTCTCTAAATAGCTCCTAAAAACAAATGAATTGCAGGGAATCTAGAGCTCCTTCTATGAACAATTCATACACAGAAAAAAATCTGCTTGGTTATATGAATTTCTTTATCAGTTATGCTTAAACTGAGATTATAATTGCCAAAGATTATATTTGCCTGACACACTAAATGATTTTAGAACAACTTGCTTTAAAATGAAATAATTTAATTTTTTCTTAGCAGAAGGATAGTTAAAGCCTGAGGCTAATGCCAATCCTGTACAGAGTAAGGGAAAGGTACGCATTTGTAATCCCACTGAGGACAAGAGAATCTGGATAATTCCAGAGAGGATTTTGGTTCACTGCTGTGAAGAACAGGAGAAATGGGGGGGAAAATTGCTGTCTCACAGAAACTGGAGTTTATCCATGAATCCTCTGTCAGCTATTGGGATTTCTACCTCTACAACTGCTGAGGTATTTATGTGTCTTTTGGCTTGATACACTTCAGTTCCGTCACCAAAATCATTTTTTACAACTAAGCACTTGGTTAAACAGCTTGTCAGGTCAGTGTAGAATATGCCGTCCCTGGGAGGACAAAGTCCTGAGAACTGAATCCTGCTGCAGATGAGGTTATGTCCTTCATGTATACTTTCTAGTCTTGGTTGAGCTTGTGATTCTGGCAGTACAAATTCTGATTAAACAAACAAATAAAATAGTATAATGTACACAATGTATATAATTGTATTTACGTAAGTACAAACCCACATATATATGCATGCTATACATATATGTTACTTAATCTTTGTAAATATATATTTATATATATTTGATTTTATACTTTGGGCTCCTCACTGGCTCCTGGACTGCAGCAAGGGGAAAGACAATCCCAGGAGCCTGACTGTCCCCTCCTGTCCACAGTGCGTGGGTCTAGGGCACCGTGGGGGCAGCGGGGAGGTAGTTCTAAGTGGAAGATTATCTTTCTGGTTTGTGAAAATGTTAATATTTACTTTTGGCTGTCATGCACTTCAGATTTCTCTACTTGGGAATACCTAGGGGATACATGTTTGCTTGCTATGCATTACAGTTTAATTAAGCTGATTTCAGTTGTATCATTTGGTACGCTTTATGGCAAGCATGGAATAAGCAAGGGGTTTATTTTATTTATTTTTAAAGAAAGAATTAAAAGGAAAAGGTACAATGTAGAAGCATTACAGACAATCCTCTCAGGCAGTTGTTTGTTGACCCACTTTTTAGCAAAACACCATATACATTATCATGCTACATCACAGGTATGATTGATTCTGCCCCATCAAACTGAAGGGGATTTTGGCCAGCACCTCAAATGAGAGAAGCATTCGACCCTAAAACACTATTCTTCACATCCTGATGAGTGCGAGATAGTTGCCATTTGTACAGTGCACAGTATTATTGTGAGCTCTTACTCCTTAAATATATTCTTTAATATGCAGTTTTAAATATAGCTTCCTTTTCTTTTCCCCTTTCTTTTTTTCAAGCTGTTATGGAAGTTTGCCTAAATAATGTGCAGTCTGCTTTTCTTAGGTAAACATTTCCAAACAGTGCTCATTAATGGCTATAAAGCAAATCCCAGTGCATGCTGATCTTTTATGTTCCCCCCCCCCTCCCCCCCTTATGTCCACATTTCTGAGAACATTGATGCTGGAACCAATACAAACCATCCCAGCTGTCTCCAAAATTAGTACTGAGAAAAATAAACTGTTCTTCAAAGTAATAATTTTATACAACTAAATAAATAAATATTGTCAACACTGGGTCAAAAATACAAGCAAAATTACATCAAATTCACCTCATAAGATGGATTGTATGAGTGCATTTCAGTTCCTCTCTCATCATTCTCCTTTATATTTTTAGACAGTCTTTATGTGAATACAATGACTCCAATATCAAACATTTTAAATGATGCTTGAAATATCAGTCACTTGACTTTGATGTCACACACAATTAAATTCAACCCATCTTCTCCCAGTTAATAACAGCAATCTCACCAAGTCTACTGCCTAATTAATACAAGCTATTTGTCACATAGAGGTGACACATGTATATCAGAAAACTTGAAATATTGTTTTGTGCTGCAGTATCGCTAGCCAGCCCTGCAATATAGAAACTGTCTTATGTATGATTGTCTTTAAAGATTTCAAAAGGCCTCAGAGTTTGGTGCACTCAAGCTGGGACTCGACAGTGCATAGAAGGTGCTACTGATGTGTTGGCTCCCTTTAGGCTGCTAAATAGTGAGGTATTTAGAAAGAAACGCGGCTAGAATTGAAAGGTTCATACCTGATCATTCATTTGGGTGATAGGCAGAATTATGAATAGACAGAGCCAGTGGTAATTTGCTTAACCTGCAGTTTTTAAGCTATGTGATAGAATACACAATCATACATTTACTTATTGTTGCGTAAGCATTTTTCCCTCCTATTTATGCTCAGCAATTTTTAACAGTATGTTTCAACCAGGGTTGCTGTTGCCAAACAAATGAGCTTGTCTACCTCGTGTTAATTATCATTGTGTAATAAATAACTGTATAATAAGGCGGGCCTAATCCTGCCGTCTTTAGTTAGGCAAAGCTTCTGTCTGCTTCGCTGGGTGTTTTGCCTCTATTAAGGCAGCAGCCTTGGGACTAAAAATTGCCTACATCGTTAGTAGCAGTGAATTAAGGATAATTTGTTATCGAACTCTTTTTGTGAATAAAGCACAACACAGAAACCCACAAAGTAAGAAAAGGCAGGAAACATTAGTTATCTATGGATTAGTAACCATAGTAATACCTATGGATTTTCAGTGCATTATGTTTTTGTTTTGCAGCAAGTGTGTGAGGTTTTTCCTGGATTTTTGATTGTATGTGGTTTTGCTCATCTTAGCTGCTAGCAGTAGGGTGTTTGTAAGTGACAAAAACCACCCATAGCACTTTGGGTCTTTCTTCTGTCCATAAGTGAGCATGGGAAGTGCCACCACAGCAGTTCTGCTCTTGGCTGTGAGAAGGAATACTGGCGCAAGTCAGGGGACAGCTGATACAAAATTCAACGCAGTCTCTGGAGATCTCTCTATTCACAGCCAGCATTGCTTATATGCTGGTGGGCAAGGTGATGTGCTAACTTCATGTGTACTTTCCTCTCTGGCTTGCCTACTGAGTGGTGTTTCTTAAATATAAGCCATCAAAATCTTCCAGTGGAGATGGGTATAGGTCCAGTGGGTTGAAGATTTTTCTTCCCTCCATTCTACCCTTTGCAACACTGAGATAAGCTCTTTCTACCTTTCTGCATGGTATTCTAGGGGACAGAATCATGTGTGAACATGTTCAGTGAAAGAATAGGAACAGGAGAGGCCTTTTTAGCAAAAGAATTGGATTTTCCCTTTGCTGCTTAAGAAAATGTGAAAGGTTAATTTCACATCTTGTTAAGGCATACGCATGTTCACTTTTAAGTCCATCAAAATATGAGTCTTGATCAAGGTGAAACTGAACCATAAGCCAGACATATGTGTGGAAGAGTAGAGGGTGCCCTAATCCCTGTGCTAGTTGAGGAGAAAGGTGGTATTTGATCTCAGTGACAATCTTACAAGTTATTCTGTAATATGTTAGTGGTAGGAATTTTTTTTTTCTCAGCTGTGGTGTCTGCAAACACATAAGTCACACTTACTGGAAGGAAAAATTTAATTGAAAACAATGACTATGAAAAGGATTTAAGGGTTGTGGTGGATAAATACCTGAATGTGAGCTCCTAAGGGATGTTCTGGTTAAGAAGATTAATGTGGTAGTAGATGGTGGTAGTAGTAGTAGCATGTTGATCCCATTATGCCAGACACATCATAAAGACCCATAAGGGGTTTACAACCTATGCTTAAACTGAGCAGCAGGTAGGGCATACAGGCACAGTAAGTTCTGAGAGATGGGGTGATTGAACACTGAAGTCAGACAGTTTAAGATTAGAAATCAGGTGCATGTGTTTGACAGTGCAACCATTCAACCACTTGAACAGCATATTCAGAGTTGTAGTGAATTCTCCATCACCTGGCATTTCTACATCAAGTCTAGAAGACTTTCTCAAGGGTAGGTTTTGGTACCCTTATTGTTACTGCCTTTTTGCAGTAGTTACTAAGTGAAAATTTATGTCAATATTATTTAGGAGGTCAGGTTAAAAGATCATAATAGGCCTTTCTGGCTTTAAGATTTTTGAAGGATTAGTCTCTGAAAGTCAAAGGGTTTTCTCTGTGCCACAGTTTTTTCTTTCTATTACCAAATCCATAAGTCACCTTCTCTCTGACACATCTATGAAAACACATTGTTCTTTTACTGCTGGTAACAGTCTAGTCCCTGAATTAGAAATCTCTCAAAGATGAAAGGAAAGGACAAGACCTGTTGAATAATTTAGTGGTGTACTGTTAAAAATAGAAAGGATTTGGGGATTTTGGAAATATTCTTGTACCTGGCGTAGGATGTAACATGTTAGCCGCAGTAACGAAATGGCCATGTCACCAATATATCATATATCGCCGAATGTTACCATTGTTACCTAAAAGCCATAGAGGTAGTTATGTGGCTTTATTCCCAAGAAGTTTAGTAAGGATTGTCTCTTTTTTTTTTTTTTTTGTTAACTTTCATCACATTATGCTTCAGTTACCTAATAGACAAAAAGCATTTATCCCTGATGGTCTGTCAGCTACTTCCTGCTACAGAGCTTCCAGGGGCTGAGGCGCTGGAGCTGAGCCACCCCTGGCAGGCGTCCAGCTGCCCGGCCAGCCAGCTGGCGGCGGCGGCTGCTGCTGCTCCTTCTCTAGGTGGAGGAGCGCGGTTCCTTCACAAAGGCTCCAAAGAGTCTTGGAGCAACCGTTTGGATTGCCAAACCAGTGCAATAAGGCGCTAACTCAGATACAGGCAAGCGCTGGTTCATACCGTATGTATTTATGGAGAGCTGCATGTCATCTGTCCCAGGAACTGGGTGACTTTGGAGGAATTAATGAAGCCGTGTTGTTATTAATTCAAGGTGCTAAGTGTGCCTAGTGCTGTGCAGATGCTCCTACTGAGTGTTCTTTTGCCATACTGTTTTAGAGCTAAACCCCACATTTTTGCTGTAAAACTAAAACAAAACAGAGGATGTGTGCTTTCTTGTATCTTCAGACATGGCAGATGTGAGTACCTAGCCTGGCATGCTCTCTAGTGTGATGGAAGTAGGAAGCATGGATCAGACCACCCTTTCTCACTGTGCGTTCATTAATGGGGTGAGGGGAGCCGAGAGGGTCTGCTCTCCTCTGCTTTCCCCAGCCTCTGCTGCAGCCTAGCACCCTACCGTGGGCTGCGGGCACGTGCCCAAAAGCTGTGGTGCTGGTGTCCAGTCTTGCCAGGCTCCTCTTGTCCTTCTGACTTGGCATGGAATTTTCCAGCATCAGTCAGGGGAAAAAATCAATGTAAGTGGGTCAGAATCCAGCTACCTGAGGCTTTGCTGTTTGTTAGTGCAGCCATTCCATGTTGTTTCTGTGTGCATTGGGATGACGGTACATGTGCGTGGTTGGTATTAGCACATGGGTTTGATTTCAACTGGAAGTGTTGATGAGCTGTTTCATGTGGCTCTCAGTGCTGTAATCCTTGAAGGGGACGTGGTGTGACCTGCTCACAGCGTATTGGCCTGCGTTTATAAAACGTGTGAGAATTTCAACCCAAGTCTCCCCAAACAGGTCTTGTTTTGGTCTCTTTAAAAAGTATAAATGAGCTTTATTAATCACAGTGCTAATAAGTCATGCATCCCCAGAGCAAATGCGAGGGGACTGAGAAAAGTGTGCGAGGGCTGCCTTCTTCCAAAAGCTGACACTCTACATTAATCTGTGATATTTGTCTGTTCTGAGCTCTGTGCTAGTAGATTTGGGCAGCAGTCAGGCTGATGACATATACCTAAAAATCACTGGGCTCGGAGCTAGCAGGGGTAATGAAGTATCTTGAAAATAGGGTGGTGAAGCACACTGGCTATAAGCAAAAAATGAGTCCTGCCGAGGCCATTACAAAAGCTCTGTATTTGCCAATTATTACTACATATGTAACACAGCTATCCCCTTCACTTCCCAAAGTGAGACGAATGTGGTGAACTCGTGCTGTTGTAGACTATTGAGCACATTTTGATTCTGTCTGGATGTTCTGGGCAGGTGGGGAAGTCCTTGGGTTCAGAGCCCCATCCTGCTTACAAAGAGTTTTATCTCACTGTTTATCTCACTGGTGTTGTTGTCACCAAACACTTTGCATGGTAACAGAGGACCCTTCTCCCAGCATTTATTACTGACATTTCAGAGATGGTCCTGGCTGACCTGTGAAGGATCTTCCATAGCTTTGCTCCCCACCCTGGTGCTGTGTCTTGGTGTCCTCTGGCTGGTGCCGGTGCTTGTGCCAGGGGGGCTCCCACACCTCGGATGGTGCAGAAATGCATGGGAAGAGCCCTGCACTCCGCAGGAATGATCCTGGCTATTGGCCACATGCAAATGTACTCAGCCTGTGACTTGTTCCTCTGTGAGCTGAAAGTAAGCACGAATTTCAATTCCATGCCTTTACGAGCCATTTTAAAGGTGAAGGATATTTTCTTTCCAATGTTTCCATGTATTAGATTAGGAAAGTTGTCAAAATTAAGCACACCACAGTGGGTAGATGCTTTGTTTGTAGCCAAATGGGTTTCCATAAAGTGATGAATTAATGAAATGAAGTAGTGAGGATCATCACATTGTATTGCCAGAACAATGGGAGATCCATAAAATGATCTGCTTGTAAATAATTTGTGATATCTGCTATGTGCAATGCTACTAAATGAGTCTTATTTTCTACAATAAACACTATTTTCTTTTAGAGAAAAAAAAGTAGAGTTGGACTGTCAAAATATTAAATCACAGAAGACTTTACAAATATAATTTTATTTCTTAGCATTTCTATTACTCTGTTTTATGGTATTTATGGAAGATACAAAGTTACTGTTTATCTTTAAAATAAAAATCTTGCCACATCTCTAGCATTTTTGTATTTTATGACTATTTTACAGTATAATGAATGCAGAATGGTTGTGCAAGCTTTAAAATGTATAATTTTTCATGTAAATAATTTACAGGAAAAATCTTAGTATGATGTATCTTATTTTCAAGGTATGCCATTGACGTCACAGAAAGGACATGTAAAAAAAATATAACTAACAAACTCAGTGATTTTAGATCTCCTAAAATACAGTACTGGAAGTAGTTTTGTTTAATAAAGTGATGATCCTATTTCTGAATTACTAAGGTAAACTGGGGATCTTTGAAATAACATTGCAGGGTTTCATTGATATATTTTTCCATCAAAATTATATTTTATTGAAATAAATCCTTTTTTAAAGTTATTGATTTGAATGAAAACATTTTTGTGAAAAGAAGAACTGATAGTAAGGACAAGTAAGTTGCAGAAAGGGTAGAGAAAGCCTAATCCCAGAACATCTTATTGTTTAGAGAATTTGCTTAACTTTGCAGTAGTGGCAATCAGTAAAATAAAGTTGTTCCTTTTCAGGTGAATACATAGTCATCATCATCTGATAAACCATTTTGGAGTTATGGTGATGTTGATGTCTCTGTTAGAAAATAAAAACAATTTTAAATATCTCACAGTCTTTGCTCTTAAATTATCTTTACTGTTAAATTAATAATATCAATCGAATGAAAAGAACCCACTTCTCGTAATGTCCTACTCCTGCTGAATTCAGAGGGTGCAGAATAAATGGTTTTTAGGGGGTCTTAAAATATAATGAAATGACAGCATAAAGGATGGTTTTCTCTCTCGTTGAAGTCTGGAGGAAATAGGGAAACCTGGCCAACACTGGAGTTTAGCGCTAGTGGAGTCAGTGTGACTCCAGCAGTGTGCGTGTGTGTGAGCCTACCCACAGCTCATTAAAGGATCAGGGCCGGGCTTAGGAAACTAAATCCTTATTTTACCAATGTTATGTGTAGTACTTTAAATCAGTAGAACTTTGTTTCTTGGCTGATAAAACAAAGCTCGGATCCAGCTACCTAGGGTTTGATTCTGCATTTCTTGCACATCAAGGAATTTGGCTTTACAGGGAATTTTAAGCTTTGAAAGAAATCCTGGATTAAGCTCCTGAATGATTAAAATTTAAGTGCTGTCAGATTTCTACATAAAAAGTAAAAATAAAATAAAAATTAACATTTAAAAAAATAATACCCACAGTCTTCAGGACCTGAGGCAGCCTTGGTGCATTGTAATGGAAATTTCAGTCCCATGTGCCACAGTAACTGCAGCACAGCAACTTTTTTAAATAGCCATAATGACGCTGTTGCTGATGGTGAAGGGAAAATATCACAAACCCTTTCTTTCCTTAACATGTCTCGTAAAGCTCAAGAATGCATAGCCAAGTAATATTTTGTTAATTTTATGTGTGTTTGAATATTGTTGATGGGTACTTGAAAAGAAAGAAGAAAAGTGTTTGCTTTAGCATCTGAGTTTGATGCATACTGATGGCAGACTCAAATTTTGGCCAAACAAAATAAATTACAAGCTTTGTGGACGAATTCTGTGTTTTTAAAATCTTCGTGATTCAAGAAACACCTAGGAAAGGAATTTACACTCTAGTCACCAACAAATAAAAGGTTTTTTGGTTCAAATATAGTTTTATTCATGTAGTAAAATGGCTGTTTCTGGATCTTAAATTTTTACTTTTGGGTAGCATGTTAGTGTTTTAAATGTAGGAGGATAATTTTTCCCTTGCTCAAATCATCTGAAGATTTGGTCTCATTCTCTATGTAGTCCCATGCAGGATATTATTGTAAGACCTGGTTTTCTTTAATTATTCATTCGTTTGTTTGTTTATCCCCCCTTGCAATTTAATTTACTGGAGGATTTTTTTCTCTTTTAAATTTCATACAGAAAGTTTCAAGGTCAAACAGTGAGTGTTTTTTGGAATGGCTGAGATAAGAGTGATCCTTAGTGTAGACAGATTTAACAGAAAACATTTTTTTTAAAATCAATTCTCATTTGTAACATACTTAATAGTTCACATTTAAACCATCTAAACCAAAGTAAATATTTTAATTTGATGTCAATTACAATTTTATGTCAAAATCACAAAAAAACCCAACAAGCTTTTAAAATGACATAAAAGGTGTAAAGTGGTGACACAGGCATGATACCTTTTTGATTTAGTCTTTTTAATTTGGTGGTATTAAGATACCTATACCCGTACATTGTCAGTCCAAACTAAAACTCTAAGAAAACAGTCAAATTGTGTAAGGTTCACAGTAGAAACCAAACCCTTTTGGAATAATAATAAAAAACTTGCAGTATTTATGATGTTGAGAAGTCCTTTTTGTAGGTTACAGAACAAACAAAGTCTTAAGTTGCTTCTTCCGATTTTGATGGTAAAAAAAGCAACCATTTCAGAAATATAGAGGTGTTAGAGCAATCAAAGAGACTGCTTTCTTACCATAATGTTAGCATCATCTCAGCATGTGGTGCCAGAAAGGTTCTCTTTCTGCAGCATACCACTAATCCCACATTGTCTTTATTATCTTTATTTTCTGATGCTTGCCCATGCTGGTCATTCACAAACTGCAAAGATTAAGGATGGAACACCAAGGTCTTCAAATACCGATAAATTATATTAATATTAGGAAACCCTTTAAAGTCTTTAGCATCCTATGAATTCCAGGTTGCAGTCACCCCACAATATATGTTAGTATATAGATGTATACTAATATGAAACAAATATTTTACACTGTCGCTTAGGAAGAGGCAATGATTTATAGCTCCACAGTACCAAGAAAATTTCATCTGTGGAATACATGTTTATGGATATCCTTTTATAAAAGCTGATTTTACAAGTGCCCATCCCCCTCTTTGGATGTAAGAAAAATATGTGCCTGAAATATGTGTGTCTGTGTTTCTTAGAGCCTGTAAAAATGAATTGCAGATATAAACCAGAACAGTTGATTGGCACAAACTATTACTGGATTGTAGACTTGTGATTTGTGCTTTAAATTAATTTTAGGCAAGTGAGGACGTAAACTCTGGCTGCAGCGCATCTTTGTTACTGCAAAAGCTCCTGAACATAAGAGTATTTTTGTCTTCTGCAATATCTCACCCTATAGATCTAGCTGTGAAAAATGTCTGTTATGAAATGTAGCATATAACCTGTAAGTAATGGCAACTAAGTAGCTGGTAGTGTGTGGCTTTGCAGAAACTGAATATGAAAAACACTGTGAGTCCAATTACGTCATCTTTACATTGAGTGCTTTCTCATATGAGTGTTTCTGTTGAAGTCATTTCACATACCTCCCAAAATGACTCTTTCAAAATAATTACAAAATCATTTTCAACAGTGAATAAATGTGTTAAGGCTCACCAGTGATTTTAAGGGTTGAAAAAAAGGGCCCTTTGTGTTAGATAATTTCATTGCTCTATGTTCACAAGTGATTAACTCCCCAATGAGATCTGATTGCTTTTTGTATTCAGACCGAAAAAAGAAATGTAAAATGAGCAAAATATTGTATTTTGAGTGCTGACTATAGGGCAAGTTTAACATATGCTTTTTGGGACATCACCATGATTTGTTAGTAGCCATATTTGCTGCACATGTGTGACATGGTAGCCTGCCAAAAGGCACACAATAGTTACATGATGGGTCACTGAAAAAATAGATTTCAAATGGAGTATCTAAATATTTAATTCACATACAGATATGGGACCTCTTCTAAGACACTGTGGTCTATTAAGGAAATACTAATATACATTTTATTAGAAACACATGTTGCCTAGGGACCCAGTTCCTTCTTCCCTTCATGTAAATGACAGCAATCTTTGGACCTTAAGATGCAGGTCTAGAACCCGGTCCAATTAAATGGTAGGTAGAAAGACACTGGAAGGAAAACAAAACCTCTCTTCTCAGGTGGAAAGAAGATGTAGGCTTATGCTAAAATGAGATGAGTGTACACGAATGTAAGGACCACCCTCTTGCCCTCTCCCAATGCTTCTCATTTGTTGCTGTGCAGGATGCAGAGGGGAATGTTTGAAAGTGCGCCTAGGTCTGCCCTCCCTGTGTAACCCCATTCGAATCCCATCGCTGCCCTTGTGCAGTGGAACAAGATGGTTCTGTGGCTTCAGGACCTTGCATGGAAACAGGGCAGGATTACTGTATAACTGTGGATATTCTGTAGCTGAGCAGTAAATCACAGCTGAAAGATGTTCCTAGCTAATGCACTGTAATAATAATACAGAAAATACTGGGGAAGTCCTTGTGCCGTAGTCGTCTGGTACATAACTATTTCACGAGTCCTCTACTCAATTAAGAGGGCATCAGAGGGTAGGGCAGGTACTACATTACTTTTGCTGTCAGGTTACTCCTTCCAACATGGACAGCTCAAATGAAGCAACTGACCCCATCCTCCCCTCCACTGGACCAGATGCGGCTATTTTTGAGAGAGATGGTTAGGGCATGGCACGGCTAATTCCTCACGCATGTCATAGTTTTTGTGGAACTGTGGGAATGTATGTGGCCAGCCTTTGGAAATACACAGGGAGGTGCTGGGCTGTCACAGAGACTCCATCGATCCTCTGTGTCTGCATTGGCATTGCGGGAAATGCAGCTGAAAGGGTCTAATGCATATGTGACTGGACAGCTCAGCACAGTGTCATTGGTGCTTACTGGGTAGAGGGATTAATTTGTTGATTAATTTGTTCCTTCAGCTATATCCCAAGGTACAAGGTTGCCCTGACTTTTGTGGGGTTGGGCAGTGATCGTTACCAACTGAGCAACCATTGATTCTGGGTTACTAAATGTCTTAGTTCTGCCCTACTTCATACTTTATTTTTTTAAATAAATAGGAGGAGCCCATCAGCTATCGGTGTGGGGGTAGCTGGCTGCTACTTCTGGTTCCTGATACTCTCTTGATTTGCTGGCAAGTGCTGTTAAACTCTAACATTGTCTAAATTATTAAACAAAGCACTGTCTAAATGGTTTCATTTGGGTACCACCACTGACCATTGGCTCCCAGGTTTGTGCCAGGCGTAGCCCTGTTATTCCTCTCTGTATTCCTGCTGCACGTTTTCCCCATTCCAGAGCTATGATCTCAACCCTGCTGCTCTATTTTGCCTCCTCCGCAAGCACTAGCTCCGTATCTCCAGTGGTGACCATGCAGCTTCTCTGGCATCACAGCTCCCTGAACCCTACGTAGCCTGGGCTGGGAGCTGGGCTGGGAGCTGGGCTGCTCTGTGCCCTCCCCACCTACAGCAGCTGCTGCTGGGGGTGGTGGGTGTGACAGGAAAGCACTCACAGCACAGTGGACCCCATTACTGCAGCTTGACATGAGATCTACATATGCAGCAAGTTTAAGAGCTGGATTTCTTTCTGGATTGGAATTTCTAAGTTATTTATTCTTTAAGACTATTTATAAAGATATTGTAATGGAGGGGGGTGGTATTTTCTTTTTTTTTTTTTGTGTTTTTTTTTTTTTTTAAGAAAAAAAGAGGAAAGAACTTTATCTGAATTTATGGAACAGGACATAATATTCCTGACTTAATTCTTAAGTGACAACGCCAAAGATGAAATTAATTGGGATAAGGTTGCATAGATCCCTGAATGTCAGGTGTTTACAATTGTCTTGGAGTATATCAGTAAAAAACAGCAAAGAATGTCTGCAGTTCAAGTCATAAATTTTCAAATGCAAAGTCTAATTTGAAGTTAAAAAAACTACTTAAAACGTGATTAGATGTGGGGAAAAAAAGGCTATTAGGTTTGTCATAATAACTGTGTCTTTGATATATATGTTAATAGCAAGACTGTTGACACTGGAGAGATTGAAATTAATACTTGTCTATTAGTCCAAGGCCAGAAGTTGTTGCCTCAAACCATAATAATTGATTCACTAGTGCATTTGTCTAATGGCTCTGCATTATTCTATAGGGTGCTAGAATGGATATTGCACTCACAGTCTACCTGTGTTTTGGTGTACGTTGTATTTCTGATAATGTTTACAATAAGGTAAAATAGGAACAACTGCTAAAGTCAGTTGGTGGTATTTGAATAAAATGGGTGAAGATAAAAATCAGCTCTGTGGGGCTCCATGGGATTTAGGAGTGAGATTTTCAGCCACGAGAGAAGCTTTTTTTCATCCCTGAAATATCTCTTTGAATATTTTGAATAACTCTTATTTCAGAATTACTGTTTTTAGGAGTGAAGAAGTTGAGTTAGCAGGGTGAATCTCCAGGAAATTCCAAGTGATTTGTTAGGGAACATTTTATTAGGACTACTCAATCACAGATAAAATAACCTATGGATAGTAGAGATGATTATATTTGTCATGAATATTTTTATTTGCTGTGTTGATGTATTGAGTTCATCGATAACTAGACACCACTAGTAGGCATAAAAATTTTGGCTGGTGAGGAGCATAAATCTGTGTTTGAATGGACTTTCTGGGTAATAATTAATTACGTAGGAATTTCAAATATATGTGTAGTTCACTTTGGAGGGAAATAAATGCATTTAGAATAATTTGGCTATTTCAATGTTGACAATGAGTTTTACTATTTAGAAAAGATAAACAGTAAATTTAATTTGCATAATTAAGTTAATCTTTTTAGATTTTAATGTAGTGTATCACGAGTTCCTAGGCTTGTAAATGAGGTTTTACTAGTAAAACTCTTATTACTAGGACATATACCATTTCCCCCTAGCATCAATACAGAGTGCAAATCTTATAGGTTCCTTTGTCTCAGGGCCAGCAGAATTTTACTGTTTTTACTTCTCTTGAGGGTTGCTTTAAAAATTGTAATAAAAAATACAACTTCTGTGTAACGGTTGAAAGTCTATCACTTTGCAGAAAAATAGATTGTACTTCTAAGGACCTTCTGCCATAAGGACTCTCTTGTAAAGATGCCTGCCTTTAAAATGCAACTTTTTTGTTGGATGAACAGCCTAATGTTCCATGCATTGTACTAGTAGTAGCATTTTATGCAACATTGAAAGACTCAATTAATTTGCATAATTCCATGAGTATTACCATGACTTTAAGGTAGGTTAGCTTGCTCAGGAGTCTTGCCTGCCCAATATATATGTTTGCCATTTTGACAAATTAATCATTTCTGAAAACAATTAATTATACTTATGACAAACTGAACCTTATACCCATGGGTCTTAAATTTTTATAGCAGAAATCTAATATTAATGTGTATAAGATCAGTGATTTAGTGAGTACCTTAACAGTCAACAATGCCTAAGGCTGAACAAAATTAATATTTTGTTTCCCATCTGGAGACTTCAGTAAAATTAATGAGGAAGGGTGCCTTTTGTAATACATAATAGAAATAAATTTACAATATTTAACCCGTGGATTCTACTGACATCAGCAGTTAGATATTTGGTCTGTTTCCCAGTCTGGTGGATGAGCCATGCTGTCTGCTTTATTACTGTAAATATCAATATGGATAATCCTGTCTGTACAGGGAACTTGCATTTTTGCTTTTACTGGCAAAGGTAGACAACCAGATTAATTTTCTTGTATGAAGAAATTCCTAATCTTAGAACAAAACATTTGTTTCTGCTAAGGTACTATTTGGAATCATAAAATACTTGATCTTTCTACAAATGAGAAAAATATGACATCTACAATTTAAGTGCTAGAAACAAAATAAAACCTGGTGGTGGAAAATGAATGATAGGCCATCAACATGCAGAATTATATATATAAAGAGTAGCTGTGATGATATAAACTACAAGCTAAAGTTCTTGTGCCTGTGCGATCTGGAAAATTACCCACTATACTGCAAGGGAAATAGTCAAATGTGGAGCTTATAACCTGACTATTTAGAAGCATCTAAATGCAGTGGTAGTGCTTGAGGGGTTGCAATTTTTTTTCTTCTTTTTTTTTTTTTCCCTGTTAGTAAACTCTCCACATCTTGCCACTTTGACCTTGGTGCACACATCATCACCAAAATGAACCAGACCAGTAAGAACACTTTCATTTGCCCCTTCCTGTACTGTTTATTTTGGGATTATTAGTTGTATTTTTTAATGACTTCAGGTTTTTCAAAAGCAGTTTTTACTAAAGGCAGTGGCAATCATCCAGTTGGCTTCCCTGGTACAAGATCATACCCTTGTATTTGAACATCTGTTAAAGGTCTGAATGGAATGGTTTTCCTCCCCCTCAAATATTTCTTAGCTAAAATATCATCTGACAATTCCTGTGAATTTTTGTAATACACTCCATCTGAAACACATTGCAAACCAGGTTTAGTTGCTAAAAATACTTGTGTAATAAATAGTTGATCTGCAAAAATAAAAGGGAGATAAGATGTTACTCGTGTGGTATGTATATATATTCTTTGATTAGGTTTTCTTTTAGCAGGAATTGCAGATGAAATGTAAAAATAGCATAAAACTCAGTTACACAGGGCAACTCGATTTTTACTTAGATGGGAGCAAACAACCAAATGTTGTGATGCGAGGTTTCCTGCAATTAATTTGAACACTTTAAATATCTCCTCTGTCTAGTAAGAGAAGTTCTGTTAAAAGAAGAGATATCGCATGCCATCTACTGTACTTTATGTAAACCCCAGT